>NW_027468657.1:16169933-16174933 GCF_046254945.1 Alosa pseudoharengus
TTTGATGCAGATTTGAGTGGTGGCACACAGCAGCACAGCACAGCTCTCCATGACATAACACACCAATGGGCCCAAACGTGTGTGTATGTGTGTGTGTGTGTGTGTGTGTGTATATATATATATATATATATATATATGGGTGCATGCCGCCATCAGCTGTGAGGGTTGATCCCGCCACCCACTGGCTCTAATTAGGCATTAGGCTCTAATTAGGCATTTACACCCTAGCACAGCACAGCTCTCCATGACATAACACACCAATGGGCCCAAACGTGTGTGTGTGTGTGTATATATATATATATATATATATATCATGCCGCCATCAGCTGTGAGGGTTGATCACGCCACCCACTGGCTCTAATTAGGCATTTACACCCTAATAATAATAAGAAGAAATAATTATAAAAATAATAATCAGTTCCAACCTGCTGGAGGTACAACATCTTTAACTTTTACTTTGATTACAGGTATATTGGTAACAGAGCACAGCTTCAGAGCTGAAAGCATTGTCAGTTGCCTGCCTCCCTTAAAACACTTCTGTGGCGTGTGTGTGTGTGTGTGTGTGTGTGTGTGTGTGTGTGTGTGTCTGATTCCCCCTGAGGACGCGGCGTGGCCTTGGGCTTCCTGTCGGCCGAGTTTTATGGGCCAATAACGCGACTCGTCCCGTAAAGAGCCCGGCCGTTTGCAGAACTAGTCGACCGCAAACATCAATAAGCAACAGACAGTTTTTAACCCCAACAGGTTTCAAAATCCCAGAGCGGACATTGGCAACTCACTTCTCGTCATTTCGTCAGACTGTGGGACGCGCGCTGGTGGGGGGCACTGGCCACAGAAGGGAAATCTCACCCAAGTCAACCTCCATCACACACACACACTCTCACACTCACCCTCATCTCCACACACACCTGGCTCAGCTGTGAGGAAGTCCATCTGGCCCCCCCATGTCTCCCCCACATTCTTATGGATGCACCCCCTCCCCCCAGCAGCAGTGA
This sequence comes from Alosa pseudoharengus, assembly GCF_046254945.1. Lineage (NCBI taxonomy): Eukaryota > Metazoa > Chordata > Actinopteri > Clupeiformes > Clupeidae > Alosa > Alosa pseudoharengus. The sequence goes on from NW_027468657.1 coordinate 16,170,926, forward strand.
GGTGAGGTAAGAATAATATGCAATCGGAAGGTTGAGGCCTTTAAGAGAGAATGAAGAAAGAGCTGCTGAACCACCCAGAGGTCAATAATCACATTACTCACTTAGCTCCTGCTAACGGTGCCCGCTACACCCCTCAGACAGAGGTCAATAATCACATTACTCACTTAGCTCCTGCTAACGGTGCCCGCTACACCCCTCAGACAGAGTTCAATAATCACATTACTCACATAGCCCTTGCTAATAGTTCCTGCTACCAGGGGCGCCGCTAGGGTTGTATCTCATAGTACGCACCATAGCCCAGGGCGCTAAATACCCCCCCCCCAAAAAAATAAAAATAAAAATAAAACTATAATAATAATAATAATAATAATAATAATAATAATAAATAATAAACTTTGAGACGATCCATACTCTACGCATTAACTGAATGTTATCAATCTTGAAACCCGAACAGCGATGTTCCAAACAGAGTGACTAGAATGAAATGCCTTATCTCACTGCCTTAACACCTGCCTTAAAGTCTGCATACAAAGACAAATTTCTGATATTTAACAGGCACATTTACAGTATATGCCAATGGACTTTTCTTTTGGATTTGTGCTGATTTCTTCACACTCATTACAATATTTTGGTTATATTTATATGGTATAGTTGTTTTGAAGCTTTGTATAATAAGAAAGCCTGAATAATACTTATGTAATACTTTAAACTTAAAATGTGTCCTGACTCCTACATAATAGGATGGTTAATGGCTGAAACTCAATGCCCCCCCTCAGGTATATAAGTAAGTACTGTATACTCTTTTGATCCCCAGAGGGAAATTTGGTCTCTGCATTTATCCCAATCCGTGAATTAGTGAAACTCACACAGCACACAGTGAACACACAGTGAGGCGAAGCACACACTAACCCGGAGCAGTGAGCTGCCTGCTACAGCGGCGCTCGGGGAGCAGTGAGGGGTTAGGTGCCTTGCTCAAGGGCACTTCAGCGGATGTGGGCATGGGAGAGCAGTGCTTAACCACTTCCCCCGCCCACATTTTTCCTACTAGTTGGGGATCGAACCGGTCACGGCTACCCCACTAGAGCAAGGAAGCAAGGCTGCTTCAAATCAAGCTGGTTTATTCAGTCAGAGGCAAGGACACAGACAGGTCTAAGCCCTGAACCCTCAAAAACTGAACTGATATCCACTGATTGAGTTTGAGAGGCTGTAAAGGCTCAACATGCTAGTAACAGAAATCAGCTGTGACATATTGCTAAATTGACAACACCAGAAAATATGTAGCCTCCCTTTGGGTAACCCTGTGCTTCTCGTCACAACATTATGGATTGTTGGTAGTTCCCTTAGGTAAAGTCTGCATAAATGTAGACTCAGAAGGGCACAAGGAGACATTAAGATTCAGCCTCTGTGTGTTAGCAGCAAATTGAACTAGGGATCATGGACCCTGAGAACATAGGTATGCTCCCGTACCCTCTACACCCCTCAGTCAATAATCACATTACTCACTTAGCCCTTGTTAATGGTACCTTCTACACCCCTCAGTCAGTAATCACATTACTCACTTAGGGCCTGTCTACACGACGCTGGTTTTTTTGAAACCAATGAATTAATTTTATCGGTTAGGCCTTGCCTCTACACCAGTGGTTCTTAACTGGTTTTGCTTTGGGACCCACAGTTTTCCATGTTCATTAAGTCGCGACCCATATATTTTTTTACTGATCAAGCCAACAGATACGGTGAGCTACATGAGACACGTGAAGTGCCTGTAGGTTTACTTGTTTGGAACATGCTGGTGTTTGGCATTACATTTGTGAAGTCTTCAACTCCTGATGTCCCCCTTCAAAGTACTCAATAGGTTTCTCTTTGACAGGGGTGCTTTGTTTCCATGTTGCATTTTCTCTTATGTGCCAGCAATTCAGTGAACACCGCACACTGGGGTTTCGGTTTTGTCTCAATTTAATTGAAACCATATCCTACTTCAAATATGATAAGGGTCATAGCCTACTTGTCACCGCTAAAATTATGTCTAACATAACCAGTCACATAAATATTGTCTATGTCCATGACAATGACTGACATAAAAATGTCTATTAAAATAAAGGTCCAACATTAAATCTGAGGTAGCATTTTAAATAAGTTATTTTGTTTTTGCTTGTTTTTAACCACAAGCTCCGCGACCCACCCAGAACGGTTACGCGACCCACTTTTGGGTCCCGACCCACCAGTTAAGAAACACTGCTCTACACGATCTGTGCAGGAGTCACTTGTATAGGATGAACCTATGCAGCAGACACCTGTAGGGAGTGAAGGTTCAGCAGATAAAGATGTTTTACTCTGAACAGTGAAGGCTTGTTCTTCACAAGGTCTTAGGAAACATTGTGTGAGTGCGAGGAGGTCATGGGGTAGTGCAGAATCAGCCCAGATGACTGCAGATGCTGTGATGTGTGTGTGTGTGTGTGTGTGTGTGTGTGTTATGCGCGGTTCTACGGGGTAGCAAGGGACACAGTCTTGCCACCCCTGTTGCCACCCCATTTATAAATCAGATAATATTTTTGTTAAGTATATTTTATGTACATACATGTGGGTCTGTGAACTGTGAGAAGGAAATCGCCGATTTAGAATCCCCTGTCCCCTCACAATGGTTTCACCCATCACCATCAGCGCAGTGACCCCCGCGAAATTTCACCATTGGCAGCAGGTTGCACAGTGCATGCAATTAGGTGTCAACTGTCTGTACAACGAAGTGGTAAGTTTGACCGCCAAGTCGAAAAAGTCATAATCAGACTCATAGTCAGTTAACCCGGCAACAACCTCACTGTTACTCTACGTTATTTACATCCCCAATCCCAAATGCTCGTGCGTGCGTAGCTTAACTTTAGTCTATTTGTGTGTGTCGCTTATAACCTTTGATTATAAATAGCCTACCGCTGTCGATGTCAACCCATTAATGCACGTGATACATCAACATGGGTTCTAAAAATTGTCATGCATCCTCTTTCCCAGCATCTATGACTATCCAATTTTGGCCGACATGCCAAATCAAACTAGGATATCTGATCAGTGTCAAGCTGGTGATGGGGGCTGCGTTTTTCTTTTTCCTTTCTTTTCACAGTAGCCTATGGTGTGAATCAATCTAGTAAAAGTACAGTTACATGACTGATATTCTACTCAATCACAATAAGTAAAAGTACTATTTTCAAACAAACCCTACTCAGAGTAGGCTACTAGACTAGACGTTTGATGATGTCAAAGCACATCACATGAAGCTTAGTGCTTAGATTCCAGTTAAATCATCCAGTTTCATTGGGTGGTAGATTTCAATCATTTGCTGGTAGATGAACCAACAAGCTGAGGCCAGCACAGGAGTTTGTGCCCTCAAGAAATGAACATGTTGCTTGTTCACTCGTGTTTGAGGTTGTTTCTAATAGGAGATTTATAAAAGTACTTTAATACAGTAACTATACATGTACTTCATTATCCACCACTTTGTGAGTGAGTGAGTAGCCTAGATTGTGAATGGCAAAACATAATTTGGCACTAAAGATCAGGGACTAAAACAGAATGATTTTCATTTAGGTTTGTTCTGAGCAAAAAAAATATTTGATGTCATAATATTATAATACCTAATATTAGGTCTTAAAAATGCTTGATAGCCTAACTTCAGGCACAGAAAATGTCCTTGCTTTAAGCCTTGCAATAGCCTAACATAATGGTGCTACCAACTGCATGACAGGCCTAAATATTTGCCTAGTGTCTCTGGTAGCCTATCTTATTTCACAAATTGTTTCAGTAATTTAGACTACATACTTGGAAAAGGCAATTAGATAGTGTTGGATATTAATATTCTTTTTTATCAACTAGTAGATCTAGCTAATTATACAGGGGAGATACCGATTCATAACATCTGACTAAATTCATCTTATAAGGGGTCTGGGGAACACTGTGTGGGCAGGTGACTTTCCAAGCCTATGGAGTTTTGAATTATAATTATAATTATAATAAAGGTAATCG
>NW_027468657.1:16184933-16187433 GCF_046254945.1 Alosa pseudoharengus
ATTTTGTGCAGCGAGAGGTAGGCTACTTGGGATTTTGTGCGGCTACTTCTGTTCAAGTAGCATTGATGAGTCACGTTTTTTCCTACATGGTATTATATGAGAGAAAACATTAGCCTTTGAGTATTTTAATAGTCAGTTGTAAACAAAGAATTCTTCTCATGTAGATGTACACATTAGTTTCTATTCTGTAACTGGGAATGTTAGCCTACATGATTGCTTTTAAACAAAACCTTGAAGGAAATAACGGAGATGTACTCTGTTGGTCTGCTTAGTTTTACAGTGAATCCTAAGTAGAGGTTTTTGAAGGGAACTTAAGCTTCAGACTTTCTCATGGGAAACTGTCAGGCCTATTCATCTTCTCTAATGTAGCTGTAGACCATGTCATTGCCACACACACAAGTGGGGGCAGAATTGGAAATGTGTCAGAGTAACAATGCATTGGTTGATTTGGTTAAAAGGTCACAGGTTAGGTTATTGGTTAGTATTGTATTGATGCTATTATGAGCTAAATAATGAGCTGTAAAGTAACTCAGACTTTTACACATTTCTTTGAAAGGATATTGACTAATTATCGTTATCGTCAAAATCACAAAAAATATCGAGATATTATTTTTTGTCCATATCGCCCACCCCTAACAGCTACTCACAAATTCACTAGAACTAACACACACACACACACACACACACACACACACACACACACACCCTCACTCACTAGAACTAACATACACTCCTGTCTCTCACAGACTCAGTCAAACTAAACACAAGTCCCCCAACATGAGCAGGGTTCCATTACCAAGGAGATAAGTCCCTCCACATGAGCAGGGTTCCATCACCAAGGAGATAAGTCCCTCAACATGAGCAGGGTTCCATCACCAAGGAGACAAGTTCCTCAACATGAGCAGGGTTCCATCACCAAGGAGATAGGTCGCCCAATTTGAGCAGGGTTCTCACAAGAGTCCCCCCACATGAGCAAGGTTCAGTCACCAAGAAGATAAGTCCCCAAACATGAGCAGGGTTCAATCACCAAGGAGATAAGTCCCCCCATATGAGCAGGGTTCTACTGGAGGGTTCCTCTTGTCCGTTGCCATAGAGCTCTGGTGAGGTCAAGGATCTGGGCTGTGTGTGTGTGTGTGTGTGTGTGTGTGTGTGTGTGTGTGTGCGCATGTATGTGTGTGGGTGTGTGTGTCTGTGTGTGTGCGTGTGTGTGTGTATGTGTGAGTTCTTGACTCCAGCAGAGACTGTCAGTGAAATGTCAGTGGAGCCATGAGTGCCTGCCCCGCCCACTAAACTAAGATGATAGGTCAGCTCTCGGCACGGCCTTGACCAATCAGAGGCCCTATCAGCCTGTAAGCCCCCACACCTCCCTCTTCCCTCCTTCTCTCTCACTCTTTTTTTCTATCACTCCCTCCTTCTCTCTTTCCCAGTCCCACTATATCTCTCTCTTTTTTCACCCCCCTTCACCTCCTTCTGTCTTCCTATCTTTCTGTGCATGTGTCAATGTCTATGTGTGTGTGTGTGTGTGTGTGTGTGTGTGTGTGTGTTTGTGTGTGTGTGTGTGTGTGTGTGTGTGTGACTGGTGAACTAACATCCCCTACCCCCTAATGCTGGCACTCAGAGCAGTTGTCTGGTGTGACAGGGACACCTGTGACCAGCTCAGGAACTTTGGCACCCTGTGTGAATGTGTGTGTGTGTGTTTGTTTGTGTGTGTGTGTGTGTGTGTGTGTGTGTGTGTGTGTGTGTGTGTGTGTGCGTGTGCGTGTGCGTTTGTGTGTATTTCTGTGTGTGTGTGTGTGTGTGTGTGTGTGTGTGTGTGTGTGTGTGCGCACACTTGCGTGCATTCATGTGCACTGTCTGTGAAAAAGTGCATTTGCTTTTTTAAATTTATCAGGTAGCCGATCCATTTAACCCTTAACTCTCCAAAACCAGAAGAGATTCCAGCTGGCATGAAGACAGAGCAACAGAAGCAGACAGCCATCTGTCAGGTAGGACTGCACAGGTGAGATGTGAGTGGATACAGGTGAGGTGGGGAAAAGGTATTCACAGGTGTGGGTCAGCTACTGACGCTCAGCCAACACATGCTCCATATCTCACGCTCAACCAACCAGTAACGGAGAAAGAACAACATGCCAACACTGACAGCCAGAGAGAGAGAGAGAGAGAGAGAGAGAAAGGTAGAGAGAGAGAGAAAGGGAGAGAGAGAGGGAGAGAGAGAGGGAAAGGGAGAGAGAGCATTAGAGAGAGGGAAAGAAAGAGAGAGAAAGGGAGAGAGAGAGGGAGAGAGAGAGAGAGAGAGGGAGAGAGAGAGAAAGGGTGGAAGGGAGGAAGGGGTGCCCTGGCGTGGGTCATATGCTGTGTCATATGGAGCTGCACTATCAAGATGTGTATCTGTATCTGTGTGAGAAAAAGTTAGTGTGTGTGTGTATGTGTGTGTGTGTGTGGGGGGGGGGGTGTCTGTGTGAGAAACATAACGTGTGTGTGTGTGTGTGGGACTATCTAG
>NW_027468657.1:16192433-16194933 GCF_046254945.1 Alosa pseudoharengus
TAACTTTATTCAACTGCGCTTGTATGTAGGCTCTGCCGTAGGGGGCGGAGAAATGCGCAGATTACACTATGAATTGAAAGTTTGATAAATACGACGTACACTTGGGTATGACTGCATTCGCTATCTGCGGTTTGTCCATGGCGCTGAAAACGCTACGTTCACAAATGTACGTACATCTGGCCCTCAGTGTGTGTGTGTGTGTGTGTGTGTGTGTATGTGTGTGTGTGTGTGTGTGTGTGTGTGTGTGTGTGTGTCGGATCCTCTGGGAGCCACATCTCAGGCACATCCAACTCCAGCTGTGAGCAGCCAGTGTGTGTGTGTGTTTGTGTGTGTGTGTGTGTGTGTGTGTGTGTGTGTGTGTGTGTGTGTGTGTCTGTATGGAGCCAGCACTCAGTATTCAGTCCATCAATCGATAAAAGCCCTGTGGAAAAGCGTTCTTGTGTTTATGGCGCTAGTGCAGCCTCTCTCTCTCTGTTGAAGTCTCTCTGTCTCACACACACACACACATACACACACACACACACACACACACAGACACACACACACACACACACACACACACAGACACACATACACTCTCTCTCTCTCTCTCTGTTGAAGTCTCTCTGTCTCACACACATATACAATCACAATCACAATCTCTCTCTCTCTCTCTCCCTCCTCTCTCTCTCTCTCGTTCTCCTCACTGTGTTACGTGCCTTAATCTGGACTGGCTAGTGTGTAGCAGATGGCATCGGTGGAATATTTAATCGCATAAACGTTTAATGCAAATAAAATTAAACGGAAAATGAAAAAAATCTGAGGGGGGGGGGGGGGGTGAACATTCCCCATGGTGCAGAACGCTGCCAGCGCGGGAGAACATTCCAGAACCAGAGATGTGCGGGGGCGTAATCACTTGGAACCGGTCTGAAGAGTGTGAGACAAGTGAAAATGGAATCAAGACTCCACTGAGGGCTCCGATTGGGAAAGAGGGAGGAGGTGGAAGAGACAGAGAGAGAGAGAGAGACAGAGGGAGAGAGAGAGAGAGACAGAGGGAGAGAGAGAGAGAGAGAGAGAGAGAGAGAGTGGGGGTTAGGAAGAGAGAGAGAGAGAGGGTTGAGAAAGAGAGCGGGGGTTAGGAAGAGAGAGAGGGAGGGGAGAGAGGAGGGGGAGCAGAAAGAGAGAGGGAGTGAGAGGGAGAAGAAAAGAGTGGTAGTTATGCTTGATATGCAGATATGCATACGGTCTGTGTGTGTGTGTGTGTGAGTGAAAGTGCATATGTATATGTGTGTGTATGAGCCTGGTAGTTCACAGATATGCATACAGTGTGTGTGTGTGTGTGTGTGTGTGTGTGTGTTTGTATGTGTGTATGTGCATATGTGACTGGTACTGTAGTTCACATATATGCATGCAGTATGTGTCAGCAGTCATAAATGTTGTGTATGAAGCGGGTGTTATGATTAGCACATTTAAAAGTGCGAGAGTGGAGATGAGTGTGTGTGTGTGTGTGTGTGTGTGTGTGTGTGTGTGTGTGTGTGTGCGTGTGTGTGTGCGTGTGTGTGTGCAGGTGTGTGTGCAGGTGTGTGTGTGTGTGTGAGTGGATGTGTATGTGTGTGGTGCGTGTGTGTCTGTGTGTTTGTGCTTGTGTGTATGTATGTGTGTGTGTGCGTATGTTTGTCTGCATGCGTGTGTGTGTGTGTATGTGTGTGTGTGTGTGTGTGTGTGTGTGTGTGTGTGTGTTTGTGTGTGTGTGTGTGTGACTGGTAGTTCAGAGATATGCATGCATTGTGTGCTAGCAGTTGGAAGAGTTTTGCGTCTGAGATTTAAGATGAGTTTGTTTGTGTGTCTGTGTGTGTGTGTGTGTGTGTGTGTGTGTGTGTGTGTGAGAGAGAGAGAGAGAGAGAGAGAGAGTACATATGTATATGTGTGTGTTTGAGACGGGTAGTTCACAGATATGCTTACAGTTTGTGTGCATATGTGTTCGTGTGCGCGTTTGAGAATGGAAATGAGTGTGTCTGTGTGTGTGTGTGTGTGTGTGTGTGTGTGTGTGTGTGTGTGCTCATAGCTTTACTGAGGGCAAAGGGGCTGATGGGGAGAAGAACACTGAGATCAGATTAATGTGTTTTGGCAAAACACCCCGAACAAAACATGTCCACACACACACAACGTTATTGGGTTGCCATGACACCGCTTAAACATGTCCCAGCTGAGAGTGGACTGGAGTGGGCTGGCTGAGACGTGGCTGAGACGTGGCTGGGACGTGGTGGAGACGCGGCTGAGAAGCCGGGCTCATGGAACTCAGATATCCAGTGGTTTATTGGCAAAGCCTGCCATCTAGTGGCCACAAGGTCATCTATACATGTCTGATAAGGAGATGAGACTGAGTAGGCTAGTCCTACTGCTCTCCAGGGTAACACACACACACACACACACACACACACACACACACACACACACACACACACACACACACACACATAGCTAGTCCTACTGCTCTACAGGGTAAATGAAGGACTGTGTG
>NW_027468657.1:16199933-16209933 GCF_046254945.1 Alosa pseudoharengus
AGCAATATTTGTCCTTGTAATTATGTATGGTTTGGAGAAATGGGAACTGCGTCATACAGATGAGAGGAGCAAAGTACATTGCGCAACACAGGCGCCCAAGCAAGCGCTCCTGCAGGTGTAAGCTACGGCTGTACCTTACCAACAGGCAACTCAACAACGAGAAACAGTTTCTATGTTGACCTAACTTTCCAACTCTGCACAGTATCCCATTAACTGCATGACAGTTGGCTATTTACAATATTTTATTTAAAGTAGAGTTTGTAAACACGTTATCATCAACTTAATGCACACACAACTTTTGTTTGAGCAGGAGAGAGAATAACAAATGGATGCAGCAACTACAGAAATTGTAGCCAAGGCTACTTGCTGCTTTCTTTTACTGTCTATGGTTGCTGGTTAACAGCACATAATAAGCTTATTTAAGCGAATTCACAAACTCAAGACTTCAAGGCCATCATGGATATAAAACGTTTTTTGAAAACAACGAAAGGATGGAGGGAACATAGCAAAGCTTGGAGTTATTTCAAATGGGCTACAACAAGGTAGGCAAAATTGTGGTGCTTGTCAAAACCTTAGCGCAGCTGGAATAATGCTTATAGGCTGATGTTAAAGTCCACACAATGTTTAAAGCCATACACAACGGTAAATTGGAACAAAACTAAAGGTAACTTTAGCCTTTAAAGGGCTGTATAAAGTTGTCCAAATTAATAGGTCGTAATTAGGCGTTGTTGTTGTAAAGATATTGCATGTAGATGTATAGGCTACTACATTTTTTGTTGACCAATGCACGAACAAAACCGGGAAACGGACAAATATTATCAAATTATTAAAATAGCATCTGAATTTGCGCCACTGACTTTAGACCAGGAGGTTCCTGGTCTGTGGCGGAATTGTTTTCTGAAACTGCAAAATATCAACAGGGACCGTTTGCGCCGGAACACGCCCCCTCTTTTCGCTGAAACGCCCCCATGATCGCACATGTACCTGCTGACTGCAAAATAGGAAAGACAAAAGCGCGTGTATACAAAGAGTGCAAGATAGAGCCCTTAAACACATTTTTTGTATTACAGTTCTTTACGATTGCTTAAGCACAATTTGAAAAATAGGGCCCATTTTTTTTTTCAAAACACTTCACACAATTAAAGTTTTTGTGTAGTGTGCAGGAACAGTTGTGTTGCAGAAAGGTGCGCATTGCAGAATTGCAACTAAAGTTTACAGTATTTCTTGATTTTTTACACACATTTTCTGAAAGCATGCCTCATACTCTCAAAACTCTACACACAAATCAAAAGACACACACACAATGGGCAAAATTAAACTTTACAGCCAAAACAATGTTATTTCTTCTCAAAATATTTTGTTTTCAAATGACACACACAAACCATCATATGAATAGACAATTTATAAGAACCAGTTGAACACTAACGTGCTCAATGTAAAACACTATGATGAAAACACTTCTTCTCCATTCATCATAATGACTTAGGCCTTTTTTGTTCAGTGTTAAACTTACTACAGACAGTACATACTGTACATAAGTGTGTTGTTAAATATTTGAGAATATTGTTTTTATACTCAGAACACACAAATACACGGTAAGAAATATATTTTATTTCCCCCACAAAAACAATGTACACCGTGTATATCCCAACCAACACCAAGTTGCACATACAGTGGTCTACATACAAAACAACAGAAGAATTTACTGTATATAGTTACAGTTAACAAAAAAAAAGACTATGCTGCATCTTCTCATCCACATCACAAGCATTATGCTTGAAGCTCTGATTGCTAATTGTAAAACTGTGTGAAAGGTGTTTGCCCATGTGATGAGTCAGTGTACACAGTAGTGCACATGCAATTTCTTCATAAAAATATGCCAAATGCCAAGAATTGTGTGTAGTGTTTTGAAAAAAGTGTGTTTTAGAACTGCAATTTAAGTGTAAAGCAGGAATTGTGCTTGTAGTTTAGCAGAATTGGTTAAGGGGGTTGGTGCAGAAGTTACATGTTGTGGTCATTGTGTCTCAAATACCAGTATGTGTGTGTAAACAATTGAGAAAAACTGTAAGGTATGGTTACACTGTGTTTGAGGTATAGTAACACAAGCTTCAAATTGTGTTACTTTGGTCTAAGCATGTATCTATAGTGTTCAAGCAACGGGCAAAGGCTGTAATTTAACACTACACCCAACTAGCAGAATCCCTTTGCTCTTTTGCAAAATGAAACACTTTAATCAAAACTATACAACTATTTATCAAAACTCTATCTTGTTGTCATATTAAACATATCATATGTTCCCTCATATGACCTGATTATGTTTCAATCAGTTACACACTAATGTTCTTAACAAAATACGTTTGACAAAACAGGTTTTCCTAGGCTATAATGTATGTTTGATTTTTTCCCAAAAATATATTTCAAGTAGGATTAGAGGATCATTTAGAGGACAAGAATATCCTGACCAAACACGACACATAAGACCAGGCCTGTACATTGAGGACTTTTTTCTTTCCACATTGTGAAGTACACTAGTTTCTCTTCGACCCACAAAATCTTTGCATATCATACAATTACACCATACACCATACACCATAACCACATTATATGATACCATAACATCATACCAAATCGGCAAAACCATACACTGATTCTTAGCTTTTGACTCTTTCAATTTCATAAAACACTTTTTACCAAAGGGTGTCTTCCTACTTCCTCTATGCTACATTGCCTTCAATATCTGTTCTTGACAAGTTGCCCAGTGTTTAGGACTGATTGTTGAGTGCACAGACTTACAGTTTTTTTACAACTGTTTACACACGTTTTCAAAACTCTGTGTCTATTTTTCAAAACTCCACACACAAAACCCACAATTGCTCACACAAAATGCAAAATGCTTCAAATCTCCAGCAAAATGATACAAAACATTCAAAATGCCCTAAACACATCTTTACTGTAAAGCAAACATTCGCCTCACATTATAAACACTTTTGTCATAATATTACAAAAGAGAGAGAAAAAAAGTAAAGTTTTACATAAAGTCGACTTTTTGTAGAACATTACTGTAAGCTAAAGTCTGATTACTGTAATTTTCCTTTCAAAGTGTCTGCATTTGTTCTGAACATATTAACCGGAAATCCTCTTTTTCTTCTACCTACATCTAACTACTATTTTCTACATATCTATTCACAGGTCTATACTTAGGCAATGATTGGATGGTGTTCAGTAAAGTAATGAGTGTTTACACATGTGAAGAGAGGGAGTGAAGCACTGGTGATTTAGTGTGGCATTTTGATGGGTTGTGTTTAATAAATGAAATCAAGTTATTTTCCTGTTAGATTTTTGTGTGTTACTGTAAGTAGAAAATTGTGTGTGGTGTTTTGCAAAATGTGTTTTAGTAAATTGAAAACTGAGTCAAACACTGAGAATTTATGGTTTTGCAGATTTGGTGTGGGGTTATGATGTTTGAAAGACATGTTTAGAAAATTGTGTGACAAGCAAAGATTTAGTGTATAAGCAGTTGAAAAAAACTGTAAGCGTCTTCGCACCCAAAAGTTGTGTTTAAACTGGTCCATGGGTGTTTTTGGAAGGTAGTGCCTTGAAATTGTGAGGAGGAGACACTGAGTTGTCTGTGTCTAAAGTAGAGAAATGGGTTTAAAGAGTTTTGTAAATCAATGTGTGTACTGTTTTGCAAAATGTGTGATGCTGATAATGTGCCTAGTTGTGCAAATCTGGACAGATATTTTGCTCCTTGTGTGTAAGGTTTCACTAACTGTGGGATACTTTTGATTTGAGTGTTAAAGCAATTGTACAAAACTGTAAACTCCTACACAAACACATGTCTTGATACACATCTATTAAACTAGTCTCTCAGTCTCAATGAAAACCCTTCCCTCGTCCTAACACACACACATAGGGCATGTGTGTAAGTGTGTGTATGTGTGTGTGTTTGGGAGTATATGTGTGTGAGAAAGAGACCGTGTGAGTCTTTTTGTGTGAGTGTATGTAAATTGAACATGGAGATGTAGCTCCCAGAGCATTTATAAGGCCAGATATATGAAGTGTGTGTGTGTGTGTGTGTGAGAGAGAGCTCCCATTGCGTTCATAAGGCCAGAGATATGAAGCATCTCTCAAAGTTGTTGGACAAACCATCAACATTGCGGCTTCTTTGCTTTCTTTTCACCACATGGGGGCTATCAAGTTGTTGAGCCCTTCCAGGTGTGTTTGCCGTTATTGGGATAATATAAGCGCTGGCGCGGGAGGGTCTGTATTTATCTGGTATGAAAGATGACTTCCCATTGTGTGCTCTGGCCTGCAGATGGACGCTACAGGCCTCTCATGTTTCAGCCCCATGCTGAGGAAGGCTCTTTGCTGGCTCGTAGCTCTGAGATTTGGAATAAACGTGGACAATGTGCTGAAAGAAAAGAATCTGTTCTTGTACAGAGTACAAGTTTGCCCCCCATAGGCGGGTCAATATATGAAGAAAAAAAAACACCTAACCTCAAAAAAATTGATACAAAAGGTTTTTCAACTGATTATGATACCTTTAGATGTACTTAATAACAAATTAAAAATCTAGTAAAATCTGACCCCAGTAAAGGGGTCATTTTCAAGATGGCGTCCAAGATGGCCACCAGAAGCTAAGTTTGGCTATGACGCATTTTTCAGCCTAGGAAAGTGTTTTTCGTGTTTAATCAGATTTAGCGGTCACTGAATCATATATGTCACACTAAAGTATCAGATCATCATTTTCAAAGACTTAGAATTTTCAAGATGGCGTCCAAGATGGCCACCAGAAGCTAATTTTGACTATATCTGAAGCATTATTCATCCTAGGAAAGTGTTTTTCATGTTTTATTAAGAGGTCACTGATGACTCTTCATCTCCACCTTTTTTAGTGTTCTTATTGTAGGACCTGAGGATGCATGATGTTTTCTCTCTCAGTGTCAAAACCTTTCCCTTCTGTGAAACATATGTCATTCCCGTACCGCTCCCTCAGTTTAGCTTTCAGATACAGATTACCGAATGGAATGGAATCAACCTCAATCAAATACTCTTTCATGTTAGATCCAAGTACAGAGACAGTCAACTGTTCTTAATTGTGTGCATTTCTGCAAGACACTCCGCTGTTCGTGTAGAAGATATGGATTACCTTGCACTGCTGCCTGTGGAACGTGTCAAAATGAACAATGTGACAATCCACACAAGTTCCTTTCAGAGGAGTCAGAGGATGATGAATAATGATATAATAATTATTTCTGATCTACTTATGCATATCGTTTAAGATTCAGTTTAATTAGCTCCCCCCTAATGATAGATTCCAACAATTATTGATCTACACAAATATACAATACATGCCTATAGAGTACATGGGTCATGGTTCATTAAAGTCAAACAGCCACTTACTCGCAAACTCTACTCTACATATTGTAAAAGCATATACCCTGTACATGAAATATAACATTAATCAACAAAATAACATTTCCATCTTCCTCCACACCAAGCATTATACATACTCTATTCTGTATAGGCAAATATAGTGTAAAGCCAATACATTTTGGCATATACAGTCCAGGGAAAACAAATGAAACACCCTAAAATATATATTTTCTGAAAGCATATAATCTGTAGATAAGATATAGCACCATTTAAAACATGTCCCATCTTCCTCCATGCCATGAACAATGCATTGCTCTCTATTCTGTATAGGCGAATCTAGTGTAAAGGGGATACATTTTAGGCTATAATGTCCAGGCAAAACAGATTAAATACCCAAAACCATATATTTTCTAAAAGCATATAACCTCTGGATGAGATATAACACCATTTAAGACATGTCTTATCTTCCTCCATGCAATGCCCTCTATAATGTATCGGCGAATCTAGTGTAAAGGGGATATATGTTGGCATGTTAAGTCCAGGGAAAACAAATTAAACACCCTAAAATATATATTTTCTGAAAGCATATAATCTGTAGATAAGATATAACACCATTTAAAATATGTCCCATCTTCCTCCATGAATGCACAATACAATGCCCTCTATTCTGTATAGGCGAATCTAGTGTAAAGGGGATATATGTTGGCATGTACAGTCCAGGAAAAACAAATTAAACACTCTAAAATATATATTTTCTGAAAGCATAATCTGTAGATAAAATATAGCACAATTTAAAACATGTCCCATCTTCCTCCATGCATGCACAATACAATGCCCTCTATAATGTATCGGCGAATCTAGTGTAAAGGGGATATATGTTGGCATGTTAAGTCCAGGGAAAACAAATTAAACACCCTAAAATATATATTTTCTGAAAGCATATAATCTGTAGATAAGATATAACACCATTTAAAATATGTCCCATCTTCCTCCATGAATGCACAATACAATGCCCTCTATTCTGTATAGGCGAATCTAGTGTAAAGGGGATATATGTTGGCATGTACAGTCCAGGAAAAACAAATTAAACACTCTAAAATATATATTTTCTGAAAGCATAATCTGTAGATAAAATATAGCACAATTTAAAACATGTCCCATCTTCCTCCGTGAATGCACAATACAATGCCCTCTATTCTGTATAGGCGAATCTAGTGTAAAGGGGATATATGTTGGCATGTTAAGTCCAGGGAAAACAAATTAAACACCCTAAAATATATATTTTCTGAAAACATATAATCTGTAGATAAGATATAACACCATTTAAAATATGTCCCATCTTCCTCCATGAATGCACAATACAATGCCCTCTATTCTGTATAGGCGAATCTAGTGTAAAGGGGATATATGTTGGCATGTACAGTCCAGGAAAAACAAATTAAACACTCTAAAATATATATTTTCTGAAAGCATAATCTGTAGATAAAATATAGCACAATTTAAAACATGTCCCATCTTCCTCCGTGAATGCACAATACAATGCCCTCTATTCTGTATAGGCGAATCTAGTGTAAAGGGGATATATGTTGGCATGTTAAGTCCAGGGAAAACAAATTAAACACCCTAAAATATATATTTTCTGAAAACATATAATCTGTAGATAAGATATAACACCATTTAAAACATGTCCCATCTTCCTCCATGAATGCACAATACAATGCCCTCTATTCTGTATAGGCAAATCTAGTGTAAAGGGGATATATGTTGCCATGTTAAGTCCAGGGAAAACAAATTAAACACCCTAAAATATATATATTTTTTTGAAAGCATATAATCTGTAGATAAGATAGAACACCAGTTAAGACATGTCCCATCTTCCTCCATGCCATGAACAATACATTGCCATCTATTCTGTATTGGTGAATCTAGTGTAAAGCAGATACATTTTGGCATGTACAGTCCAGGGAAAACAAATCAAACACCCTAAACTACATATTTTCTGAAAGTATATAACCTGTAGATGAGATATAACACCAGTTAAGACATGTCTTATCTCCCTCCATGCCATAGAGATGGTTAATAATCCTGTATTGCATTTGCTCTGTATTAAAACGCATTGATTTTAATTTATGGCTGAAAAAGGTAGAGCATTGAAACATTTTCAATTTTAACATTTAAAATCCTATTCTTGTTTAATTTGACCATCATTTGATATCAATTTCACCCCTGTAGGCTGAATAGTAATTGAGATATAGCCATTCTAACCTGTTGACAGCCATTTTGGCGGCCATTTTGAAAATGACCCCTTTCCCAAAGTCAGATTTTACTAGATTTTTAACTATGTTATTTAGCATGTCCAACAGTACCAGAATCCATAAAAAAACCTTTTGTATGATTTTTTTAGACGTTGAACCCTATATTGACCCGCCTACCACGCTATATCCACATTGTGTGCGCTGCCCCTACTCAGAGAAAAAATATCTGATAAATATACGCCGAACCACCAGGTGGGGCTAAATCCACGAATTCGCTTAGAAGTCAAAACGCGAATCGTATTGTTTGTGTTGATCGGCCACCATCCGTGCTGTAAAGATGGCGTCGGACAGCGACAGTGATGAGGACTTTGTAACTTATGGTATTCCTTTGGAGCCGTTAGAAGAAGGTACAGCATGCAGTCTTTGTGTTCAGACTTACAGAGATTTGTTTGACATTTCCCGTAAATGTTGGCCAGCATTATGCATTACTTGTTTCGCGATTTGGGCACAGATTAGCCAGCTAGCTAGATAGCCAGGATACCTCGGTGCATACCAGAGAATGTCTAATAAGTAGACGGGCTCTGGTGCATACCCAGAACTATATGTTGTTCACCAAGTGAAGTAAGCTGGCTTTGTAGCAAACTTCTTCCTGCAAGCAAACCATGGCTTGTACAAATTATGTAACTGAAGCTGTTATGGAGTACAACGATACAAGTCTTGATCAAAATAATAACATGACAGTACTAAATATACTTTATAAACCGGCTTTGACAGTACTTGGCCGTGACACTTCTTGTTGATTCATGTTTTGATCGATAAGACGAACCTCGTCGGAAGCCTATCCCGGTGCACGAGCAGACAGTCAAGGATGAAAAGGGCCGCTACCAGCGGTTCCACGGAGCCTTCACCGGAGGATTCTCCGCCGGATACTTCAACACCGTGGGGACCAAAGAAGGTTCGTGCAGCCGTTGTGTTGGTTATTAGTTAACGGTAGCCCTGGTTGCGTTGGTTATTGGTAATGAAACTGAAGTGATGTTACGATGGTAATTTTACGCTGTAACGTTGTGTGTGTGTGTGTGTGTGTGTGTGCGTGTGCGTGTGCGTGTGTGTGTCGCAGGCTGGACCCCGTCGACGTTCGTGTCGTCGCGACAGCAGAAGGTGGAGAGGCAGAGCGCCAGACCTGAGGACTTCATGGATGAGGAGGTAGCGGGGTGGGGTGCGGGCCACTGTCTGTCTGGGTCTGTCTCTGTTTGTGTTCGTATCGCAGGACTTCGTTGTGTGTGTGTTCATGTTAATGCCATAGGATTTTAAGTGTGAGGGCTTGTATAGTAGGCCTTCAGTGTGTGTGTGTGTGTGTTTGCATTGATACTGTAGGACTTCAGTGTGTGTTTGTGCCGTAGGACTTGGGTGAGCATGGTATCGCCCCTCGTGAGATCACTACTACAGCGGACTTTCATTCTGGCCGCAGCGACCCGCTCCGAGAGAAAGCTCGGGCCCTCAGCGCCATGACTGGACCTATCCCTGGAGACACACTGCTCGATGACCTGATCGCCCCCGCAAGGCAAGACCACACACACTAACACATATACACACACAAACACACACACACACATACACACACACACACACACACACACATCCCTGGAGACACACTGCTCAAGGACCTGATCGCCCCCGCAAGGCAAGACCACACACACTAACACACATTCACACACACACACACACACACACATCCCTGGAGACACACTGCTCGTAGACCTGATCACCCCTGCAAGGCAAGACCACACACACACACACACACACACACACACACACACACACGCACATCCCTGGAGACACACTGCTCGAGGACCTAACCGCAGGTTGTAGCGCTGTGGGGACAACACCTGTTGTTTGCATTTCATGTTGAACACTGTATGTTTATCTTGCTCATGGTGTGTGTGTGTGTGTGTGTGTGTTTATATATATTTGTTTGTTTTTATTTGTGTGTGGGTGGGTGGGTGTGTGTGTGTTTTTATTTGTGTGTGTGTGTGTGTGTGTGTGTGTGTGTGTGTGTGTGTGTGTGTGTTTGTGCATGCGCGTGTGTGTTCAGGACCTCTATTGGAGTTCAGCTGCTGAGGAAGATGGGCTGGCGTGATGGACAAGGGGTGGGGCCACGATTCAGGAAGAGGAAGTTGGGCAAAGGCAAAGCAGGTCAGACCCCTCCCTCTCTGATGGGGTGTGGCGTAAGACTGTGTGTAACAATGTGTGTGTGGATGTGCACGCTTCGCTTATGCTCCAAAACAGAACTCAACACTCCTCAACACTCTCTTTTTGTCCGTTTGATTGATACAGTATGCATGTGAGCTGTTTTGACTCCAACGAGTCTA
>NW_027468657.1:16214933-16217433 GCF_046254945.1 Alosa pseudoharengus
GTTTGTGTGTGTGTGCGCGTGTTTGTGTGTGTTGAAGATTTGGGGATGAGATTGTGAGGAAGTTCTGACTCAAGACTTGTTAGCGGTGGTTTGTATGTATGTACTAATGTGAGAGTTTGTGTGTGCACGTGCGTGCGTGTGTTTGTGTGTGTGCGTGTGTGTGTGTGTTAGACGCTCTGGAGCGGAGTCTGGACGTGTGTATGACGGAGTGGGAGCGAGGGCGTGAGAGGGAGGAGTTTGTGCGGGCAGCGCTGCTCTATAAGCCCAGTAGCTCCGCCCTGTCCAGCCGCTTCACACGCAGCCGACAGGACGACAGCGATGACACCGTGGAAGTCCCCCGAGACACGGAGGTTAGCAAACACACACACACACACCTACACCTACCTACCTACCTACCTGTTCTGATACACACAAACACTTTTACACACACACACACACACACACACACACACACACACACACACATACGTGCATCCTTGACTGCTGGTCAGCCTAGTGATGCTACACTAGATGTCCGATGTACAGCAGTCTTCTAAAACGATAAGTGAAGGTCAAAGTCACAGTGGCTAGTATGGGTTTGCAATAAAGAATATTGGATCTGGACATTCAAGTCAATGTAAGTGTATGTTGTGTGTTGTGTGTGTGTGTGTGTGTGTGTGGTGAGCAGAATAATGTGGATGATAAGGAGGCAGCAGTCAAGATGAAGATGTTCGGTAAACTGACCAGAGACACGTTTGAGTGGCATCCTGACAAACTCCTGTGCAAGAGATTCAACGTGCCCGATCCTTACCCTGGGTAACACACACTCATACACACACACTGGGTCACACACACACACACAGACATACTCTCACTCACACACTCACTCACACGCTATCAACCACAGCATAATAGTGTTATTGATATTTTCCAGATCTCACATCACAGATCTAATATATGTTTGTGCTCTCTCTCTCATGCACACACACACACACACGGACACACACGCACGGACACGTACAGGCACAGAGACACTCTTGCTCCTGGTTTACCTTGGTGTGTGTGTGTGTGTGTGTGTGTGTGTGTGTGTGTGTGTGTGTGTGTGTGTGTGTGTGTGTGTGTGTGTGTGTGTGTGTGTGTGTGTGTGTGTGTGTGTGTGTGTGTGTGTGTGTGTGTGTGTGTGTGTGTGTGTGTGTGTGTGTGTGTCACAGATCAGGTTTAGTCGGCATGCCCAAAGTGAAGAGAGATCGTTTCTCTGTCTTCAACTTCCTCACCGTAGACGAGAGTCCTACAGCAAGCAGCCAGTCAACTACACACCCGACAGGTACCCCCCCCCCCCCCCCAAACACACACACACTTGAGGAGAAGGAGAACTTAGGCTCTTTGTCGCTCTCACTCCCACACATCTCCAGCTCCAGTTCATAGATGTCACCTTAGTCTCAGAGTTTACTCTATCAGCAGCAGAGATCTTTGCCACTCTAATGCATCTCCACTTGTTTGTGTGTGTGTGTGTGTGTCTGTGTGTGTGTGTGTGTCTCCCCAGCCTCCTCGTCCTCCTCCAAAGCGCCCGGTGGGGGGAAGCGTTCTCGTTGGGACATGTCGCCACCCCCTGCTGACCAGAGTGACCCGCTCAGTGCACTCATCAGCGAGGCACGCAACGAGGCCTCACACTCACACACCGACACGCCTGCCAAGGTATGTGTTACTAACTCTTATAACACACACACACACACACACTGAACCCCAAACTGCTCCCAATGTGCAGGTTAGCATGCTATGTGTGATCGATGCATCGATGTGTGAGTGTGTGTGTGTGTGTGGGTGAACCTGAGCCATTACTCTGTAAAGCGCTTTGAGTGATTGGGGTGTTGAAAAAGCGCTCGCTATATAAAGGTTTTATATGCCTCCTTCCTACCCCTCCCCCCCCCCCCCCAAACACACACACACACACACACACACACACAGACCAACACCTCCCTCATAACATTTTCACACAAACACATCACATCATATAAAAACTTGTTCCAAAGATGCTGGGAGGTTCATCTATATTAATAGATCAAGTGGAGTAAACTTTAGAATCTGCTTTCACACACACACACACACACACACACACACACACACACACACACACACACACACACACACACACACACACCTGTCTGCCAGTCTGCTTTCACTCTTCTGGAAAAAATAACCTCAAACACTCACAACCATGCCAAACTGTGATCACAAAAAAGTACAAACCGAGTGTTATTATTAGCTTGGCCTGTCTGTTTAAACACCTTTGTGACACACACTCTGTCTGTTTAAGATGTCTGTTTCTTGGGCTTGTTTCTGCACTGCTGTGTGTGTGTGTGTGTGTGTGTGTGTGTGTGTGTGTGTGTGTGTGTGTGTGTGTGTGTGTGTGTGTGTGTGTGTGTGTGTGTGTGTGTGTGTGTGTGTGTGTGATGTTTCTTGGGCCTGTTTCTGCACTGCTGTGTGTGTAGGGTTGGGCACCGAAACACGGTTCTAATATGGC
>NW_027468657.1:16222433-16229933 GCF_046254945.1 Alosa pseudoharengus
AAACTGAGAACTGAACCCAAGCAGTTCCGTTATTATTTTTACTCAAAACGCACTATTTGACTACCCTGGAAATCCAGAGTTCTCGATCTTTCTAGATTATCAGGGTCTGGATTTTCCAGGCTACTATTTGACCCTTTCTCCCTAAAACAGCAAAGTTAATCAACTGTACATTTTGTTTCAGGACACAAATAAATAAACTGCTTATAGGCCTAGCATAACATTAGATCATGATTATAAACATATTTTTCTGAAGGAATTACATGTCTCAGTCTGTGTACCATGAACTAAGCGTGTGAGGCACACCTCTACAAACTGTAGCTACAGTCCACTGTGTGGAGGGCAGCCGTGGCCTACTGGTTAGCACTTCGGACCTGTAACCGGTTGCCGGTTCGAACCCTGACCAGTAGGCACGGCTGAAGTGCCCTTGAGCAAGGCACCTAACCCCTCACTGCTTCACCTCACTGTGTGTACACTGTGTGCTGTGTGTGTTTCACTAATTCACGGATTGGGATAAATGCAGAGACCAAATTTCCCTCACGGGATCAAAAGAGTATATATACTTATATATACACTACTTATACTGAGCGGGCACGCTGGGCAGAGCCTAGAGGGTCTCTAAGTCTGACTGCCTGTCCATCTCCCACAGATCCCCATCAAAGTGCTGCGTGGCCATACAGACACCATCAGCAGCTGCCAGCTAGCGTTCAGCGACCAGAAGCTGGTCACCTCCTCGCATGACAAGACGGCCATCCTCTGGGTATGCCTGGCGGCATGGAGATATTCATTAGACTGATTCATCTTAATTGTCTGATTTGACGATGTAGAGAACTGTTGACCACACACACACACTCTTGTATCACTTTGCAGGACGTGGAGTCAGGCAGACCGTTACGTGTGTTTGAGGGGGGGCACACCGCCCCTGTGTCCCAGTGTGCCCTCATACCCCAGAAGAACAGGTGAGTGTGTGGTTATTACCTGAACTTCACTAGTTCAGAGTTTGGGCCTAGACTCAGCTCCCTGGGAGCCTCACTGTGTCATAATCACGTTGAAAGGATAAAAGAAGCATCACCCCCCCCCACTCACACACCAACACACACACACACACACTCCTATTTGCAGAGTTTGTTTTTTAAAAAACTGCTGGGAAAGTGTGCCCCATTTATTTTGAGAAAATTGTGCAGGGGGTTCTCTCTGTTTCACACACACACACACACACTCATGGCGCCGGTTCCTCTCCCCTTGTGTGAGGCCCCTTAACTGAAGCCTTTTGTTTGCCTCTCCTGTCATGCATACACTGTTGCTAGGTAACATAATCAGTGTAATGGCGTTGTAGGGTATTCAGAGACCATTGAAGTAAATGTGGTCATTACAGCCCACCAGCCAATCACAGTCCCAGCAGGGCCCACCAGCCAATCCCAGCATGGCCCACTGCCAATCACACAGCCCCTGCATAGCCCACCAGCCAATCACACTGCCTCTGTATACTGTAGCCCCTAGTCCATCAGCCAATCACAGGAGTTTAGTTCTGGGCGTTATAGGCCATAATCAGTTTGTTTCAGCCTGCAAACTGTCCTAATATTTAGATGGAAGGATGACTTTAGATATAAGCATGCAAAATCTAACCTTATTTGCTTGTTATGTTAAGGTGCCTTTCATGCTTTGAGATCAAATGTTTTTTTTCATATGTGCATGAAAAATATGCTTTAAGTAAACACATAGCCTACTTACTTACTTCCTGACTAGTAATTGTTTCATTAATGCATAGAGCTGATGAACTGACCCCAGTCACTCAAGAGTACCTGTTCTCCTCCTCCAGGCTGATCACAGCGTCGTGGGATAAGACTCTACAGGCCTGGGATCTGGAGACAGGACAGACACTGGTGCTGCTCCCACACACACACACACACACACACACACTCTCTGTAAGTTATGTGACGCAGTAGCAGGAACCCAAGACAAATTTCCCTTTGGGCACAATAAAGTATACCTTAACCTTAATCTAACACATACACACACACACACACACACACAATCTGCTGCTAACCCCTCACAGCACCCTCATCCCTTCATTGGTGCTAACCCTATAGAGCTCTGGCTGCTCACAACTGCTCCTCATGTCACCTGTAGATGTTTATTATGAAGGTATGTAGAGCATCTATTTATTTGTTTACAGCATTTTGTATGTTTGTTTGTTTGTCCAGTGGTCTGTCCCCCAGGAGGGGCTGCTGACGTCCTGCAGTGCGTCTGGCGATGGTGAGGTTGTGGCCTCCGCCTCCGATATGGTGAACGGACTCTGCCTCACCTGTACCGATACGGGAAAACAGATCACTTTTATTAAAGGTGAGGCAGTACCTGAGCAGGTATCACCTGCATCCCCAGGTGAGGCAACAGAGCTGTGTCAGTATGAGCAGGTATCACCTGCACCCCATAACCTGAAGAACACATCGGAACACCTTAAGTAGAGCAGTATGGTTCTAAACATGAGCTGTTCTGATTGGTTGCCATGCTGGGGTTGTCTGTTAGAGTGTCCCTGATTGGTTGTGCTATATAATGGAATTGTCTGTTAGAGCATCCGTGATTGGTTGCCATATGCTTGGGTTGTCTGTTAGCGTCCCTGATTGGTTGTGCGCTATGCTGGGGTTGTCTGTTAGAGCGTCCCTGATTGGTTGAACTGTTCCTCCGGCAGGCCACCACAAGTCGACGATCACGCGCTGCTGCTTCGACCCCCTGGGCCAGCACGTGGCCACCGTGTCCTCGGACAAGACCATCAAACTCTGGGACCAGCGCTCACGCCACTCCACACTCTCCATCGCCAGGTGAGGGTGCTCTCACCTCACACACCACCCCACTCAATGCCAGATGAGGCCTCTCACACCTAAACCCACCTAACGCCAGGTGAAGCCTCTCACACCTTTGTTTATTTGTTTTGTTGTCTGTGTATGTCTTGGTGTCACGGGTACGCTGGCGACTACGCCGCTCCGTCCGGCATTTTTTGTATTTGTTATTTTTTAAATGTATTTGTCTTGTATTGATGTCATGGGTATGCTGGCGACTACGCCGCTCCATCCGGCATCTTTTGTCTTGTTGTTATGTGTCTTGTTTGTGGAGCGCTTTGGATTGCACTATGTGCATGTTAAATGCGCTTTATAAATAAATCTGACTTGACTTGACACCTAACACACAACCCCACCCAACGCCAGGTAAAGCCTCTCACACCTAACACACAACCCCACCCAACGCCAGGTGAGGCCTCTCACACCTAAACCAGAGACTTTCTGATGAGGAGACACAGCACTCCAAAAATCCTCCATAGTAATGCATGGGACTAGTTTGTAACGCCAATATGGCTGTTGTCTACACATATCCCACCCCTTCCTCGGCAAAACGTCGGCATGTGAATACATTGAGCCAATCATGTGGTGTGATGTGAATACATTGAGCCAATCATATGGTGTGTTGTGAAGACATCGTGCCAATCATGTGTTGTGAACTCGCTGCTGGAGCATAACTGGTGTCGTGAAGCCTTGCGCACGCGCATTTCTGCTGAATAGGATGCCCTATGAGTGCCCAAAAAGCGTTGCAATATGGCCGCCAAGTGGAGGGACTTGCCTAAGGCCCCGTCCACACGGAGACGCTTTTTAGGTTAAACGCACCGGTTTTGCTTCGTCTTGGCCGATCGTCCAAACGAATCCTGTAAACGCACTGCCCGAAAGCGCACTTTTTTGAAACCTGTTCCTAGGGTGGAAAAATCTGAAACCGTAGCCCTTGTGAGTTCGTTTGGACGGCGAAACCGCATAGCCTACTTGCGTATTGATGATGTCATTTGTGCGTAGTGCCGGTGTCATTCATTTATTTTACATGTCTTACAACATAAATAAATGCATTCATAGTCAAGTGAAGTCAGATATGAGCATTTGACGCAGGCAAACGTATCGACTGTTACTAACGAAGGTATTATAGCAATATTATAAATGTGGCGACGGAATAGCGTAGAACTTGGGTAGGCCTAGCGTTTAGTAGCCTATCTACTTACGGTGATAGCCAAAACTAATGTGAATCGCGGACTATCCTACAACCAAAGAAAGTAAAGGAGATTATTTGTACCTGCGTTAGCCAAATAAAGGACTTTGGTCAATTTCTGTAACAAACAGTGCCACCTATAGGCCTGGGATATGAAGTAACGTGTTGAGTCGTGTTGAGATGGATCCGTTTGGACGCAAATATTCTTGATACGGTTCCAGGGAAGACGGAGGAAAAAAAGATTTGGTACGTGTGGACTAGGCCTAAAAGGACTTTGCCTAAACCCACCCAATGTCAGGTGAAGCCTCTCACACCTAACACACAACCCCACCCAACGCCAGGTGAGGCCTCTCACACCTAACCCCACCCAACGCCAGGTGAGGCCTCTCACACCTAACCCCACCCAACGCCATGTGAGGCTTCTGTGTCCCTCCTGTAACCCCCATCCCTCTCTATGCATGTGTGTGTGTGTGTGTGTGTTGACCTTTGACCTCTCCCTCTGCAGCTCCCACACCAGCGTCATCTCTAACTGCTGCTTCACACGTGACGCCCGCTACCTGTGCTCGGCCTCCTGGGACAAGACGCTGCAGCTGTGGGACGTGTCCACCGGAACGTTCCGCTCGCACGGCGGCAAGAGCCTCAGCTTCGCACACGACGGCTGCGTCAGCGCCTGCATGTTCTCACACGACGGTGAGGCCACTCTCCGCACTCGCCCTCTCTGACCCCCAGGCCGGGCGGCAGGACGTGAGGCTTAAGCTGTGTACTGAGGGGAACTGACCGAGCCTTGAGCTCTCTCATAGCAGAGCCCTGAGTATCTACACACACTCAGAAGGAGTGCTGCTGGAGTCTGTTATGGGAACATGGTTGAAGGGATTGATGTTAATGTGAATGTATATGTGTGTGCATGTGTACGTGCCTGAGTGTTTGTGTGTATGTGTGGGTGTGTGCATGCGTGTGTGTGTGTGTGTGTGTGTGTGTGTGTGTCATCCTCAGCCTCTCTTCTGGTGTCGGGGGCATATGACCGGACAGTGGCTGTGTGGGACATGAAGGCCATCTGCAAACTCCTCCTGCTGAAGGTAAAGAGGCGCATCAGGGCCGCATCAGGGCCGGAGGCACTCCAGCAGCCTGGATGATGAGTGTGGCTTTAAACACCACCAACCTCAGTCTACTCCAGCGCTGACTAGTCACCTAAAAACACTCATCTTCCACTGTGATGTCTCCCTTTGTGTGTGTGTGTGTGTGTGTGCGTGTGTGTGTTTCCAGGGCCATATGGACTGGGTCATGGATGTTGCCATCAGTGAAGATAAGAAGTGGGTGGTTTCCTGTTCTAAGGTCAGTGACTGACTGACTGCACAGACCTGTCAGTCACACACACACACGTGCACACACACACGTTATAGCAACAACTTTTGCTTAACATGATTAATGCAGATATCCACAGTACATAGCACATCCAGATTAGATGTATTTATTATTTAAGTAGTATAATTATTCTGATAGGCTAAGTCGACACCGCTCATACAGCTCCTTGTTTTTCTTCGACTTCTTCGAAACTCAGGAACTCAGGGCATTGCTGTAAAAGAGTTTAATGCTCAAATTTTCCCTGAATAAACAATTGTTTTTTTTATTGATTGATTGATTTCTTGGTTGGTCTGTGTCCCAGGACAAAACAGTGCGTATGTGGAATATTGAGCATACCGAAGAGATACCTGCAGTTATCGAAACCAGGAGGACGCAGGCGCAGGGCTACCAGATCATTAAGGTGCGTCGGGGAAGAACCCTGTTGCTTCTGCTCGGACCCTAGACGTAGCGATAGTAGCCCAGCATACGTGTATGGTCCAAGCTTGGTCTCATTGCTTGGAGCAAAATGGCATATTAACCCCTGTGTTATAACTTCACCGTAGAGTTTAGAAAAGACAATCAACTGCAGTGTTTAACAGATTTAAACATAGCCCAACAGGTGCTAACAAACTAGCAATAGCCCGGATTCTAGCATAGAAATAGGCTAGCATGGTAGGTTACTGATCGGGTTATTGCATTTAGAATTTGAAGATTAGGCCTACATGTAATGCGTGTGAACCTACTGCAATAGAGGACACACGATTATGAAATCTAACACATTTAACAATGTGTTTTTCTCTCCAGTGCGAGGAGTGTGCGAGGTCTTTCTCCGTCTTCCGAATGGAGTCTGACGCCACCAACAAATGCGTTTTCTGTCGACTGAAAGCACCAACAAAATATATACCGCTCCCTCCTCCGTGTTCTTGAAGAAATGACGCTGTTTTTATAAGACTGTAGGGGACAGAATTACATACAAAGTGCTTTTGACATGAAACGATCTGTAATTTCTGTTGATCAAGGATTATGCCAGATCTTGTGTGGTTATTGAGTGTGATTTTCGACAGGGTGAAACAGCGGCGCCGTGGCTTAGTTGGTTAAAGCGCCTGTCTAGTAAACAGGAGATCCTGGGTTCGAATCCCAGCGGTGCCTTTTGTACTTCCTAGCTCGAGAATATTCTGCACATTGTGAAATGAAATAAAAGCTTGCTGGTATATGCTCAGTTTGCCTGTGTAACAGATAATCCATTGTGGAGTATAGGTTTTCTCAGGAGAAATAGGTAACATGTACAACATAGGCCTCTCAATGATATATATTGTAGTTTATGACAATAACTCATAGTCGTAGTTTATAACTTTTATGAAAAAGACAAATATGTATGTCCTGCTTTCAGTGTAGCTGGCTCTTAACTCTTCAACCAGCGCATTCATCAATACTGACGAAAATAACATTAAGTGTTTCAGTGCAGCCTCCATCCATAAGGGGGCAGTATTGGGCGTCATCTCTGACCGGCGCTCGAAAGCAGTTTCTAGGTAGGAGATGAGAGGCATAGTCGACTTCATGCGCATTTCAGACAGAAACCTCACTTAGGCTATTTCCTTGGAACAGCATCTGCTTTTTAACCGTTATACCCACACCTGCAGCTTGAAGCCTGCATATCCTACTGGTTCGTTTTGGTGTTAATGTTCAATGCTGTAACCTATTCTGTGTTGGTTGGATAGCCTATATTTCTTCTCTGTAGCCTTCCAACATTTAACTGTGGCCGATGTTTCAATTGTCTTGCTGCTGCAATTTGCAAATAATGTAGGCTAAGCCATGCTCTGATGGGAAGGATTGATTGGGACATGGCGCAGAGGTGGCGCGTCTGTGCGCGGCAGATCAGGCATCCTAGCCGGAGGAGTAGCCCATCACTCAAGCATCAAGACGCTGAGCGGAGGACGGAGAGCTGAGGATCTCACAGAGAAGCTGGGAACATCCTGCGAAACGGGAATAAAATACACCGATTAGGTTATGTCGGGGAAGTTGAATCGATTTCCTGTCAAATTAAAATGACTGCTTAAATTGTCCTCTCACGGTGCAGTTACGTTTTTTTCCTATAGCTTTTGGTTTCGCTGCTATTAAACGCTGGGGCTACTTTGTTTT
>NW_027468657.1:16239933-16254933 GCF_046254945.1 Alosa pseudoharengus
CCTCTCCTGTCCTCTCCTCCCCCTCTCCACCTCTCCTCTCTTCCTCTCCTCCCCCTCTCTTCCTCTCCTCTCCTCCCCCTCTCCGCCTCTCCTCTCTTCCTCTCCTCTCCTCCCCCTCTCTTCCTCTTCTCTCCTCCTCTCCTTTTCTCCTCTCCTGTCCTCTCCTCCCCCTCTCCACCTCTCCTCTCTTCCTCTCCTCCTCCCCCTCTCCTCCTCTCCTCTCCTCCTCTCCTCCTCTCCCCCTCTCCTCTCCTCTCCTCTCTTCTCCTCCTCTCTCAGGTGTCCATGCTCCAGAATCTTCGTACAGCGATGCGCCGTCAGCTCCGCCGTCACTCATCCCGCCGCTCATCGTCACGACGACGCCTGGGTCGCGCCTGGAATCGTCTGTTCCACCGCGGCTCTCGCCTGCGAGGTCACATCCCGCTGCTGACCCCCCCCTCGGGAATAGCCCCCCTGGCGCCCCCCGCCAGCGACACACACCCCCACGCACACACGGACACCACCCCCTCGCCCTGCTCGGCCGCAGCCCTGGGGCTCGCCGCGCTCTGCCACGCTCCCCCCCACACACACGCACACACACATTCACACACACACTGCTTACCTGACTCACCGGAGTCGCCCGAGTCTCCCGGCTCACCCCTGTCACCTGTCTCAGCTATTTCACCTGATTCCCGTGACTCCCCAGATTCACCTGACACACCTGACTCTCCCATCACCCCTGAGTCCGCTGGCTCTGCAGTCTCGCCGGTGTCCCCCCTGTCCTCCTCCTCGGACTCCTCCAGCTCAGACGCCCAGGCGGGGCAGGACGGCGGCCCAGCCAGAGGCTCCTCTCCTGGGCAGGCTGCAGAGGACGAGGCCCCCGTGCTCCAGAGCCCCAGGATCGGTCCGCTCATCTACCGCCACCGTCCAGCCAGGAGACGGGCGCTGGCACTCGCTGCACACTCACACACACACACACACACACACAGGGATACAGACACAGACACATGCACACACACACACACACTCACAGCCAGGAGGAGGGCCCTGGCGTTAGCCGCCCACCTGCGGGGTGTGGCTCTGATCAACTACCCGTCTAGAGGCCACTCCCCCCTCAGCTCCCCAGACACACCCCTTCCCCTGCCGGCCAATCAGAGCCAGAGACAGCAGGTGGTGGGTGGGCTGAAAAGCCCTGCGGTGACCACGCCAACGGAGGACAAACAAAGAGAAGCGTCAGGGGTGAGGAGGGACTCTAATGACCTGTCAATCACAAGCAGCTCAGGGGACGAGCAGGAAGGCACGCTGCTCATCACTTGACACACACACTCACACACATACACACACTATCCTTTTCTCTCGAATGTTGACATGACAGATCCCCACCCATCCCTCTCTCTCCTGTCATTCTTCCACTCGTTCTTCCTCTAATCACACTCCCCTCTCATTTTTCTTTCTCCCTCTTTCTCTCTTTTCTCTAACTCTGTCTCTCTCTCTCCTCCTCTCCCAGCCAGTGGTTGGATGGGACTAATAGCTCCCAGAGTCTCGGTGGCCTTGGGGGAGAGCTAGAGCCGTGCTGTTTCTAGGCTACCACGCTGGAACACTCAGCGTTAGAACAATGCCTTTAGAATGTCACCAAGGTTCCGTCATTGAAACACTGCCGTTGCTAAGTGACGCCTCTGTGCTGTCGGTGCTTCTAAAGAGACTTCTAACCCATTGGGACTGACTGTCATGTGACCATATCATGTGGCTGTCACAAATGATGTACTTACCACAGGAGTTCCACACACACACAAATCCATGTTAAGTTTACATCCATCCATCGTCCAGAAGCAGCTTGTCTTTAAAAGTGACCTCTTCATATCCACCCACACCATCACACAGCATCAATAAAAGTCAGGAAAAACCCCTCAGTGTTCCAGTGCAATGTGTCCTTACATACCAGGAAGCAGTCCTCAGTGCACAGGTCTGTGATGGAGAGCTGATCTCAGATCAGCCCTGAGAGATCGCCTCTCTCTGTATCATCATGTTAAGTGTTGGGTTGAGGTGTTAAGCCAAGGATTATACAAAGGCGGAGTCAGATACTTCATTGTAGTTCATGTCTATGGGCGTGAAATGGAGATCGAGTCCTGTCTGCATAAAAAGGCGTGTCGTTGACATATTGATGACGTTCCACCTGTCATACAGTTCTCAGCTGGCTTAGTTCCTTCAATAGCAACCAGCCAACAGCAGCAGCAGAATAAATAACATGAGCACACAGGTGCCTGAAATGATCAGAGGATCATGGAAATGTGCCCAAATTCACATTCCTAACTCTATAGAACTGAGATCTTAGCATATGTGGTGAAATTCTGAGCTATGGCTAAATTCTGAGCTATAGACTTCAATGGAACAGTCACTGCCTCTGCTCTGCATAAAGTTCGATCTGGGTTCCCGGAAGGGGCTCCTGATGAAAGATCTTGCGCCGCCTATGTATAATCTTTGGTTGAACCACATGCAGATGTAATTCCCACTTCCACCACCAGGTGTCACTGTTGGTGCTGTAACAGCAGACGTGTGGAGGTGTGTTGCTGTGTGATTCATCACGGTCAGCTCCATGTAGACTCAGGGCCAGTTCTGCTAATGCGTGTGTGTTCTGTTGCCACTAGTGATCAGAGGGAGTCTTATCTGCCCACGGCACTGAAGCAGTCCTACTCATACAGTAATACCCTGCCTCTCCCAGCTAGCAGTCCTACCATACAGTAATTTAAATTTTCAATTTAATTGTGCTTATAGAGTGCCAAAACATTACACATGTACAGTATCATAGCGCTTTACAAAGTGTAGACAATCAGAGAAAAAGAAGAAAAGAAAAGAAAAGAAAAGAAGGCCCATGGGTAACAGGGGCGAGGGAAAACTCCCTAGAATTGGAGATACATATAGGAGGAAACCTCGAGCAGATCCACGACTCAAGGGCCTGACCCATCTGCCTAGGGTCAAATACAGGACAGTAAGGTCTGTATACATGACAAATGCATATGATAGTCAGGTGTATAGAATAGGACATGGTGTTTAAAGCCACCTGAGGTGAAAGTTACAAGAGGTGGGATGATTACATATCCGGTATGATATTAATCCTAATTTAGTGTCAGAAAGTTCAAATAGTCCAGCGTTGGAATTGTCCAGGGAAAAGGAGTTGTCAAAGGGCATGTGGTGGGTCGGCAGTATGGGCCAGGAATCCAGGCAGAGTTGTCATAGGGCAGGTGGTGGGTCGCTAGGCTGTACGGGCCAGGAATCCAGGTAGGGGGACAGTAATAGGCGATGATAGGGCAGTCATAGGGATGGGGCTTCAGGTGAGATGGGTGAGAAGAGGGCCAAGCACACGGATGGCTGATGACTGGTGATGATATACCTCACAAGTGAGGTAAGGGGGAAGAAAGAGATAATACCCTGCCTCTCACAGCTAGCAGCCGTGGCCTACTGGTTAGCGCTTCGTACTTGTAACCGGAGGGTTGCCGGTTTGAACCCCGACCAGTAGGCCATGGCGAGATTAGTGTGTGCTTCACCTCACTGTGTGTTCACTGTGCACAGTGTGTTTCACTAATTCACGGATTGGGATAAATGCAGAGACCAAATTTCCCTCACGGGATCAAAAGAGTATATATACTTATACTTATATACAGTAATACCCTGCCACTCACAGCTAGCAGTCCTACTCATACAGTAATACCCTGCCTAGTTCAGTTAGCATTAGCAAAGCTTATACTGGATTTATTATGACTTTATTTCCCTTTGTGAAAGAGTGTGTGTGTGTGTGTGTGTCAGGGTACATGCCTTTAAACACGTGGGGTCGTCTTACACATGATTTGCTGTGTCCGCATGTGGTTTTCCCAAATCTTCTGCATGTGTGTGTTGGGTGTGTGTGAGTGGTGGACCGTGAGATATAAGCCCTTTTTTCACCCACAGATATCTTAGGCATCCTCAGCGAGAGTCTCTAGTCTGTCTGCTCTAACTGGTCCGCTGTGATGGCGGAACTCTAGGCCAGTTTAATCCAGAACTCTAACTGCTCCTCTGTGACGGCGGAACTCTAGGCCAGTTTAATCCAGAACTTTCCATCATTTCTCTTAGCACTCTTCTGCTGTCATCTTGACTGTTGCGCCCTTTTTTGTGTTCCAGGGCAGTGATCCTACCCTTTTTGTGTTCCGGAGCAGTGATCCTACCCGAACAGCAAGTTCCTGTGGCTATTTTACAATAACCAATAAGCAATAACCCTGCTGGGGCGTTACCCTATTAGGAGTATGTTTATCAAAATGATTTTGGAAATATTATTTTTAACTCTTAATATTGTATTATCACTATGCAAGATTTTCACCTTAATTTAACCTTTATGAAGCCAATTTGATGGTAAACTTGTAATAGGCGAATCGGTCAACTCAGCATAGATGTAGTTGCTACTGAGAAAACCAGCCATGCAACTTCAAGAACGGCGGCCCGACAAATCTTGCAGGAATCGTGAAACATTACCTTGTCTGTAGATAGCTTTTTGGAGTTTTCGCCTGTTGTTAATCATCATCCATTTTTGTCCCCTGGACTATAAATTGGCCTTTAAAGTCCCCCAAAATGGAAGTTCAGATATTTGAAAAGGTTACTCAAGTTCAGTAACGAATTACATTTACCTTATTACTGTCCACCACTTGCTCTAACTGCCCCTCTGAGAGTCGTGATCTCTCAGTCATGACCTCTAACTGCCCCTCTGAGAGAGTCTTGATCTCTTACTACCCGTCTGTGAGAGTGGTGATCTCTGTAACTGTCCCTCTCTGTGTTTCTGTGAGTGGTCTGGTGACCTCTACTCTAACTGCCCCTCAGTGATGGTGTTTACATGCACTTCAGTATCCTGTATCCAGTATGTTCAGGATTTTGAAGTATCCCGGTTTTGTATCTGCGCATGTGAACATCATATCCCGATTGCAGAACCCCGGATAAGCCCTTATCCCAGTTTTGATTGACGCGGTTATGGTAGATGGAGTACTCTGAAAGAAACAGGGATACTGTTCTATGTATACACCTTAACTCGGCTTCTCATGCAAGTGTGTGACTGTGCTAATAGAATTGATGTTATTGTTGGTAGCCAGGATACTGGTATTCATCACATATACAGGGATATTAATAACCGGGTTTCTCTGTCAACACTGTGTCTCTGTGTCGTCATGTAAACACCATATCCTGTGTCGTCATGTAAACACCATATCCTGTGTCGTCATGTAAACACCATTTCCTGTGTTGTTATGTAAACACCATATCCTGAATATGATAAAAATGGGGATAAGCCTCACACCCGGGATACTGGAGTGCATGTAAACATAGTCGTGGGAGTGGTGATGTTTACTCTGCACTAACTGTGGGAGTGGTGATGTTTACTGTGACTGCTCTGTGAGAGTGGTGATGTTTACTGTGACTGCTCTATCTGTGAGAGTGGTGATGTTTACTGTGACTGCTCTGTGAGAGTGGTGATGTTTACTGTGACTGCTCTATCTGTGAGAGTGGTGATGTTTACTGTGACTGCTCTAACTGTGAGTGGTGATGTTTACTGTGACTGCTCTGTGGGAGTGGTGATGTTTACTGTGACTGCTCTGTGAGAGTGGTGATGTTTACTGTGACTGCTCTATCTGTGAGAGTGGTGATGTTTACTGTGACTGCTCTATCTGTGAGAGTGGTGATGTTTACTGTGACTGCTCTAACTGTGAGTGGTGATGTTTACTGTGACTGCTCTGTGGGAGTGGTGATGTTTACTGTGACTGCTCTAACTGTGAGTGGTGATGTTTACTGTGACTGCTCTAACTTTGAGAGTGGTGATGTTTACTGTGACTGCTCTGTGAGAGTGGTGATGTTTACTGTGACTGCTCTGTGAGAGTGGTGATGTTTACTGTGACTGCTCTAACTTTGAGAGTGGTGATGTTTACTGTGACTGCTCTATCTGTGAGAGTGGTGATGTTTACTGTGACTGCTCTGTGAGAGTGGTGATGTTTACTGTGACTGCTCTATCTGTGAGAGTGGTGATGTTTACTGTGACTGCTCTGTGAGAGTGGTGATGTTTACTGTGACTGCTCTTTCTGTGAGAGTGGTGATGTTTACTCTGCTCTGTGAGAGTGGTGATGTTTACTGTGACTGCTCTGTGGGAGTGGTGATGTTTACTGTGACTGCTCTATCTGTGAGAGTGGTGATGTTTACTCTGCTCTGTGAGAGTGGTGATGTTTACTGTGACTGCTCTGTGGGAGTGGTGATGTTTACTGTGACTGCTCTATCTGTGAGAGTGGTGATGTGTACTGTGACTGCTCTGTGGGAGTGGTGATGTTTACTGTGACTGCTCTGTGGGAGTGGTGATGTTTACTGTGACTGCTCTAACTTTGAGAGTAGTGATGTTTACGGTGACTTAGGGCTGGGATAAACGATTCATTTTTTCAGTCCGATTCAATTCGATTATCTCCCCATTAATTCACTAATAGCAACTTATACATGTTTATTTACATATCTGAATGAAAAAAACATGAATTATTTAACATTGCAACATATGTTTAATGCTCTTAAGATTCCAAAATAAAAGACTGAAGTGCAAGTAACTACAAGTGCAAAGTAATGTATTCTTAGTCAGAGGTAGCATTCAATAAAGTTTCAGTTAGTCATTTTAAGACGTTCTTGTGGGAATCATGTGTGGATGCAATTCATAACGTAGTTCAAATAACAGTTTGTACTTCTCCTTTGGACAAGCACTTTTGAGTCTTGGAAAACACTTTTCCATTTCCATCTGGATTTTGCAAACAGTCAATAAAATGAGCCCTGCATGAGTAATACAAGCAGCTGCAAGTAAGCATGCTAAACTTGACATCCAAACAG
Source organism: Alosa pseudoharengus (assembly GCF_046254945.1). NCBI lineage: Eukaryota > Metazoa > Chordata > Actinopteri > Clupeiformes > Clupeidae > Alosa > Alosa pseudoharengus. The sequence goes on from NW_027468657.1 coordinate 16,246,780, forward strand.
TATTCTAACGTTAGCTTTGAGATAAGTTTACTGCTTGATTGCATACTGTAACTTAACTTCGTTTAATCTCCTCAATGTACGATGTTGTGATAAGACCTTAGCAGAGTTTACTTTAACTTTAATGCAGCGGTTTTGAACAAATTTGCGCAGCATGGTCACGATGCTAAGCGGATTTAATAGCAATGTAGCCCACTGTGTTCTATGCAGTGCTTCTATGTGGCAACAACAATCCTTCAACAATCGTGAATATTTTGTTAAATGCACATGCAGAGGAGGAGCAGCGGGCTCGTTACGAGAGAGAGCGGGCGGGGCGAGGAAAGGCTGTGTGAGTAAGTGGCAAGTGCAGCTCAATGAAATTATTTTATCTTATCTTTAATTTAAATAGCAGGCCTACAACATAGAACATCAGTGTGTGGTGGCCGGTTTTGATTTCGTGGTGCCCAGCCACAGATTAGTCAACGTATGAAAAACACTGAAGGTGTAAAATTAAAAATATTTAGCAGCACACGTTATGCTTGACGAATCGACGGTCGTATTTTGCGTCGACGTATTTTTTGCGTCGACGTCATCGATTACGTCGACGCGTTGTCCCAGCCCTACTGTGACTGCTCTAACTTTGAGAGTGGTGATGTTTACTGTGACTGCTCTAACTTTGAGAGTGGTGATGTTTACTGTGACTGCTCTAACTTTGAGCTGCTGTCTGCGGTCAGATGGTCCATAAATTATGTCCTGTGTCCTCTCCTCTCCTCCACCACTCTTCCCTGACCTCCATGGCAACAGTCATGAGGTCAAAGAAAGAAGTGATGGAGAATGTATTGGGATTTGGAAAAGACCAAAGCGAAACAGCTGATCTGACCACAGCCCTGATCTCGGCTTGAACTGACCCTTTGGGGCACTGCAGACTCTGTCAGTCAGTCAGACAGACAGGTCAGATGGACAATCTGTCTGTCTGACTGTCTGTCTGACTTGATTGACTGACGTGTCTGACTGGTCCCCTTTCATGTGAAAAAACACTCAGACACACAATATTTGTTTCTCTCGGAATTATTTAATAAGCTATTCATTAATATGCTAATAACACTTTTACAAATCAAAATAACAAGACCATCAACGTTCCTTAGTATAATTCACACGTTTGACACTTATGTCAGGAATGGCATCACCTTGATGCTTTTCTGTACACTGTATTTACAAGGCTGATTCCAGCGCAGGGGCACCCCCTACGGGACACACAGAGAGGCACAGGAGAGAAGACTGGCACGGGCAAACCCACAAGGACGTGTGCCGTGGACAGTGTGTGTGTGTGACTGCCCGTGTGTGTGTGTGTGTGGTTTGGCAGGCCCACACTGTCCTTGTACGGTAAATGGAACTGGGCAGTGTAAAATGGACCTGGAGCTGGCCCTTAGGAAGACTGGCATCTCATTCAACCAATCATTTTAAGTTTAATTAGTCATAATCTCCCTTAGCCAATCATCTCTGCATATTGGCGTAACAGGAAGTGTGTGAGTGAATAGCCTCAGGGGCAGTGTATGTTTGTGTGTGGGGGGGGGGGGGGCTTTAAACCTCAGACTGGCAGCACCAGCTGAAGAGCGTTATTGCAGAACTGCCCCTCCAGCTGCTGAGGGTTATGGCAGGACTGCCCCCCCCCCCCTCCCCACTGCCACACTGTTGCCCCTCCCCTCTGGCACATGTTGTCCCCTGTGTGCAGATGCCCTCTTGCATGGGCAGCAGGAGGGTAGAACCAGCAGAGCAGCATACGGGTCATTATAACGGAACGCAGCGGGGCAGCCGGGGCGGGCAGCTCAGCCGCACTGCACAGTGTGCTAGTCATGGTTAGCATCGACGTTAGAGTTAAACTCTGAGGAGAATGTAGACGCCGGGCGTTAGAGTTAAACTCTGAGGAGAAGGTGGACGCCGGGGCGTCGGGGACTGGGCAGCAGGTCTGCACCGGGTCACTCGTGCTTCAGATATTGCTCAGAAGGGAAGATGAGTACAAAGGGTTAATGGACGTCCACGCTGCTTCTGAAACAGCCTGGGCCGTCGTCTGAGACATGCTAGGCACAGCCTCCACATCCTGCGGACTAGAAGCCAAACTAGATTGGGACTACACGGCAGATTAAACTATAATCCAACAGCTAGACGAGATCCCCGTCTGTCGGGGATGAGTAGAATCGCACTCACTCCGACAGAAGAGACGAAAAGAAAACTTAGTCCTCACAAGGCACAATAAACACACAACCTGGACCGTGACCGGACACGCACTCCGCAACGCACACACGCCCCAGCGCTACGGGACAGAACAATCAGGACCAGGTGACTGAAACAGGAAGGGTAGAGGGCAGTGGAACTGTCCTTCAGGAAGGGTAGAGGGCAGTGGAACTGTTCTTCAGGAAGGGTAGAGCGCAGTGGAACTGTCCTTCAGTTGTGTGTGTACGTGTGTGTGTGTGTTTGTGTGTGTGTGTGTGTGTGTGTGTGTGTGTGTGTGTGTGTGTGTGTGTGTGAGGGCGAGGGCTGCCTGACGTGGGAGAGGGAGGAGGACGACTGAAGGAGTCTGATGTAGGTGAGTATCCCTGGAGGGGTCAGAGGGAGTGTGTGGGGGGAAGGGGGGGGACTCAGCTGGCCAGTCACAGCTCAGATTTCTCCTCCAGCTCTATCTGGGCGCTCGTGTCCAAGGGGTCTTCCTGAGGGAACACCACGTAGCACAGCTTCTGTCCAACGTACGTCAGCAGCTCTGCAACACAGCCAATCACAGCACACGTCAGCAGCGGAAGCCAATCACAGCATACCAACCTATCGCATCACAGATCTGGGTCTACCTGTTACAAAAGTTATTAACCAATCACAACTGATAGATATCACATCACAACAGAGATATTAACCAGTCACAACTGATAGATATCACAACTCAACAGAGATCCTGGCAACCTGTTGCAATCCATGATGTTCGTGAGCCAACAGCCTGCAGACACTCTAAGTTAAGACATGACAGCAAGCAGACAGTAGAGGGCGCTAGAGATCGGTGCTGAGGACAGACGGCCTCATTCACCCACCACATGGGGTAAGATGTAGGTGTGTGTGTGTGTGTGTGTGTTTGTGTGCATGTGTGTGTGTGTGTATGTGTGTGCGTGCTTCACTCACCCACTATGGTGTTCATCCACTGGGGCTTGTTCTCCCAGTAGACACCGAAGAAGTAGATGGGCACCCCGGTCAGCATGATGACCAGCCCCATACCACAGACCACAGGCTCTGAGTACAGGCTGAAGACCAGCAGCACCGCCCAGAACAGCAGGTAACTCAGAGGGACCAGCAGGTTCACCTGGACACACACAGCCATGCACACACACACACACACACACACACACACACACACACACACACACACACACACACACACACACACACACACACACACACACACACACACACACAAGAAAGAGAGAGACAGAGAACAGTCAGTACTCCTATTCTTCAAGCTGAAGCGTTATTAATGTTCTGATGCTTTCATTAATTAAGCGTTATTAATGTTCTGATGCTTTCATTAATTAAGCATTATTAATGTTCCGATGCTTTAATTAATTAAGCATTATTAATGTTCTGATGCTTTCATTAATTAAGCGTTATTAATGTTCTGATGCTTTCACTAATTACATTTAATTACAAGCATCTGCTAAAAGGACAACAAGGTGTCTGGAGAGGGGAGAGATTTATCTAAATAAATAAATAAATAAATAAATCTGCTTCGCCACAGCTCTCTGCTAAAATGCTTGTGGTAAACTATAAAATGTGAGTTTTTCCAGCACCATAATCGTGACACAGCAGTCTATGGTAACCCTGATACAGCAGTCTATGGTAACCCTGACACAGCAGTCTATAGTAACCCTGATACTGACCCTACATTTGGTGTCACCTTCTGATGAACTTACAGCACTGCAACATTCTGCCTTGTGCTGATTCTTTAGAGAGCATTTCTTATTTCAATACACGCATACACTTCACACATGCACATACATACTCCACAAATAACTGTATTTCAGGCCAAGCAGCTGTCGGTCAGTTGGTTTGTCCCAATACTGTACATACCACTGCTGAGTGGGCTAGTAACTGAGCTTGCATTCCTGGGTCAGTTTCTCTCATTCACAAACTAGGGATGTAATGGTTATCGGTAAACCACAATAAAATTCTCGACGATAACAAATACCGTTTTGATTTTAATTATCTTAATTACCGAGGTGAGAAAAAATGTGTGTGGAATTCTTTCCAGCATCATCCGAGTCCCCCAAAGTAGGCACCCAGGCGCACCATGCAGCGTGGGATTAATGTGTGTTTGAAATCAGATGCCACTGCTACACATACTTAAGGATGACTGCAAACACAAATAAACCTTTTTTTACTTTTTTACCACTCGTCTAATATGAATGCACAGTTGCCTACTGCATCTTGGAGGTTTGTTGTGATAAACACTCGTGGCGTCTACTAGGCCACAGCTAACAATAACTTTTGACGGCCATTTATGTTGTAAAATATTGAAATTATCAGAAGTTGACTTCTCTAGTTTAAACTGTGGCCTATGCTTTTCTTGTCCCCCATGCCTGCTTCATTTATCCCAACCAGGAGGGACGCTTGCAACATTATACGCGTTCCGCTTTTGTTGAAATGATTCCTGAACTGTTTTGTTTAGAGCTAAAAATGCAACTAGGCCTTTATTTGACAGAGGAGGTTTAGGTTGCCAGTGACAAAAATAACTTTCAGTGTGGTACAGTCTTTTGGTCTTTTTTTGTCTAAAAGTGTTTAAATCGTCCCGGCTCTCCCTTATGGTAAGCTACTTGTTAGCAACAGGCATACACAAGATTTTAATGCAAATGTGAATCCAGTGTAAAACTAACCGCAAGACACACACACACATACACACAAACCTTGATAGGCCGGACGAGGTTGGGCTTCTTCCAGCGGTACACGAGCAGGCCGGCGATGGTGACCCCATAAGAGAGGTAGTTAATGAAGGACACGTAGTTGATGAGGTCATGAGTCTCACCGATACACAGGATCAGGATGGTAGCACTGCACTGCACACACACACACACACACACACACACACACACACACACACACACACACACACACACACACATACAAATATATATATACACCAATACACAGGATCAGGCTGGTGGCACTGCACTGCACACAAGAGAGTGAGAGAACATGAACACACACACACACATACACACCAGATACCACAAATATCACAATAAACAAAACACCTATCACAAGTGTGTGCCTTTGTGTGTGTGTGTGTGTGTGTGTCCTTACACAGACGAGCAGGGCAGGAATAGGGGTGCAGTTCTTCACATGGATCATGGCCAGCAGGTAGGGCAGGTGACCCTCTCTAGCTCCGGAGAAGCACAGCCTACACCACAGCACACACACATCACACACACACACACACACACACACGTCACCTTAGCAATGGTGGAGAAGCACAGCCTACACTACAGTACAAACACACACGTCATGTTAGCAATGATCATTTGGTACCCAGAGATGTGTATGTGTGTCACTCTAGTGAGGTGTGTGTGTTACCTTGACGAGGTGAACAGGTAGCCATTGATGCCCCCAAACGTGGACAGTGCAACTGATATGGGCATGATCCAGGAGAACATACCCAGCAGCTTCTCCCCAAAGGTCTGACACACACACACACACACACACACACACACACAGAGAGAGAGAGAGAGAGAGATTATTAGTGCGGAGCGTTAACAGATGCAGCATCATCTCTCCATGGCAACCGGAGGTGTGAGCGTGCCGAGTGGACTCACCACGGCGACGGCGTTGGATGCGAGCAGCTCCTCGGGGGTCATGGAGGAGAAGTAGGCGATGTTGGTCAGCGTGTATACAAGCGTCACCAGGGGGATGGAGATGTAGATCGCCCGCGGCAGGTTCCTGACCACACACACACACACACACATCAGCACACACACATCAGCACACACACACATACACACACACACACATCAGCACACACACACATCAGCACACACATGCACACACATCAGCACCCCGCACACACACACACATCAGCACACCACACACACACACATCAGCACACCACACACACATATCAGCACACACACACACAGCACACCACACACACACACACATCAGCACCCCACACACACGCACATCAGCACACCACACACATCAGCACCTCCCCCCACACACACACACACACATCAGCACACCACACACACACATCAGCACCCCCCCCACACACACACACACACATAGGCACACACATCAGTACCCCACACAAGCATATAAAAATGTTAAAGATGAAAACGCTTCTTCTTCTTTTTTTGATTCCATCGTTGTACCACATTGTCTTAAAACCTTTTGACATCTGGCAGTGTCATTTTCAGTCAGAACATATTGGTCAAGAGGAAATCAACATTAAATCAATAATTGCCAGGGGCATGAACCACTTTGTTCCTAACTGTAAGTACTGTGTGTTTGTGTGTGTGTGTGTGCGTGTGTGCTCACTTGCGTGGCTCTACCACCTCCTCGGTGACGTAGTTGAGGAAGTTCCAGCCACTGAAGGCGAAGGACGCCTGGAGGAAGGCCAGAGCGATCTGACCCACCGATGGCTCGCGAATGAACTCAAAGGCTACAGACGGCCGCAGCGAATCGTAGTAGCCTGCAAAGGGATCAAGAGAGACACCATGGGTCAAGCAGGGCCGGGCCACTCACCGCAAACACTGTCTTGAGAAGGATCCTTAAAATGCCAGAATGCAGCTGCTCCTGTGTTAGTCTATGCTACGCTACAGTGGAGAGGATCACTCTGTTTTATTAGGGTAGTTTGATGATAGTGATGTTGGTCTAAGCTACGCTACAGTGGAGAGGATCACTCTGTTTTATTAGGGTAGTTTGATGATAGTTTTATGGTAGTTTCATGGTTCAGTGCTGTAAATGTGGCCTGTTTGTTTGTTAGTGAGGCAGCAGTGAAGAACCGGGGTGTGTGTGCTAATAATCGTAGCATTCGCTAACTCAGACAAAAGGCTGCAGCAGAAACACTGTAATGAGGAGTGTGTGTTTGTGTGTGTTTGTGTGTGTGTGTGTGGACAGTAGAGTGCAGAGACACGACAGTAGAGTGCAGAGACACACACTCACTCCGTTATGAGAGAGGCTTGTGTGAGATGCTCTGTTGAGCTTTGGGAAGTTGTCGAGTTGTCACTAAGTTGGGCAAGAGTCGCCTCCCAAAAGCACAAGCCCACTTTGTGCTACTGATGTTTATGCCGCTTAAACACAGGCCATTGCCCACCAGACAAGCCATTCAGCAGGCGTGAGAGGAGTGTGTGTGTGTGTGTGTGTGTGTGTGTGTGTGTGTGTGTGTGTGACAGGACTTAGGATGCAGTCAAATTTAAATGAACTCCAGAGGAAATTAGTTTGGCTTCACTGATTCTCTGGCCTGCATAAAACCGCCATCACACACACACACACACAAACACAAAGGACATTAGCATGTGAACATAAAAGATGCATAAACTTTCCTTCTCCCTCTCTCACACACACACGGACAAAAATACACATGGAAGAGTATTATTGACCCCTACATCTGAAATCTGCATAAAAAACACACACACAAACAGCCTAGCGTGGCAACATTGTTCTTCCAGTCTTCATAGACCACTTGCACATACACACACACACACACACACATACACACTGTAGTGTGCCATCACTGAGTCCAAATGTCTCCAATGAAGTGTGAAGTTCACACACACAGAGCTCGTTTGGACGATTCCTCTCTGTGTCAGTTTGAGAGATCTCCTCTGTGTGGGTGATGTCTGTGTGGATCTGTGTATGTCATTCAATGGGCCTGTGTGTGTATATCTGTGGGATTTTGTTTGATGCTGTCACAGTGTGTGACTGTGACTAGGTGTGTGTGTGTGTGTGTGTGTGTGTGTGTGTGTGTGTGTGTGTGTGTGTGTGTGTGTGTGTGTGTGTGTGTGACGGTCCTGTGAGTTGATTCTCCAGTGACCTGCTGAGTTTGTGTGAGCAGGCGTGTGTATGTGAGTGTGTGTGTGTGTGTGTGTGTGTGTGTGTGTGTGTGTGTGTGTGTGTGCAGGCCCGGAGTGGGTAATCGGGAGAATCGGG
>NW_027468657.1:16259933-16277433 GCF_046254945.1 Alosa pseudoharengus
GTGGATCTGAACCAAAGGGGATTCAAAGTCATATGGGAGCATTCAGCTCAACCGGTCACACACACAGACACACGCACACAGACACACACACACACACAATCAGAGACTCCAGACAGAGCACAGGCAGCAGAGTCTCTCTCTCTCTCTTTCTCTCTCTCTGTCTCTCTCTCTCTCTCTCTGTCTCTCTCTCTCACACACACACACACACACACACACACACGCACACACACGATCAGAGATTCCAGGCATTAGTGGCCTTGAAAAAAAAAAAGAAAAAGTGTTTGTTTCCCCATTAGCAGGCTGATAGCCTGTTGTTTTAGTCCTAAATCCTGTCCGCAATGCTGCCAGGATGCCCAGATTTTTCTAAGTGGAATGTTAACAGTTACATTGACCTACATGTATTCATCTCCCAAACACATCTCCCCGGGTCAGCCAAAAAGTGCGTCGAAACACACCGAAGCGACGCCGAGTGTACGTTCTGCGCGCGTGCGAGATGTAATACGTTTCCACAACAGCAGGCGGCCCTAAAAGATTCAGAGCCAAAAAGATTGTCTAGTTACCAAGAATAATCATAAAAGGATTCGCCAATGGAACGAATGGCACTAGTTTCGGACTTCTCTGATTAAGCAATAGGAAAATATAAATATATATTGTGTACTATTTTATTGTCATTGCTTGTCTGTGATGCCAATGAAACACTCTTTCAGACACGGAATAAATAATTTATTTTCGCCCGTTCACTGAGCTAGCTAGCTAACATTAGCACAGTAAACGAAAAATGAAAGGAAACTGCTAGTGATGTTCACTAGCTAGGTAGCAACTAAGGACTTTGGTTAAACTTGCATATTGTTGCAAACTAACGTGAAATAACTTACGTTCAGCAACTTTGTGGTAGTCTACTAGCCTGATGAGCCAGACCCACATCAAGATGTAGGGTCTGGGAGCTCACCATTGGTAGTGCTCAATCTGAGGGGCGGGATAAACGGTTGTCTTTCAAATTCCCTCTGCACGCAATAGGATAGCGCTACAACTCATGAGTCTCATGGTTTTCCCCACCAGCGGTGCTAGTTGATCAAACTTTTGCCAAGTTAAAAAAAAAGCTTAACTCGTGTTGCGCTGTTCGCCAGCAGCAGCATCCATCTTCATTGTTTTCAAGTAGCAGGGAATTCACACGGAACCGCTGCAACTCTGTCATCATTATGTTAAGCCCTCCTACCGACTCTATACAAGATGTGATTGGCCTGATCGAAGTTTGATTTTTCCAGCTCGCAAGCCAATGGAGAGTTGCTAGACTACCCTGGCTGCAAATTACATTTGCTGCCGCTAGGGTGTGTCTAGATTTCTAGGCTAGTAGCCTACTAGTTCTAGCAAAAATATGTTAGGATAGTTTATCAAAATGGGTTCATAACTTACATCGCTAAATGTATTGCTAATGGTCATACTAATCCGAGATAATGTTTAGTCAAGGGCTAGCAATCAGATCGATCATTGAGGCCGACTGCCACTGAATGTCAAATCGGCCAAAATTTACGCCAACGGCTCCTCCGACTGACGACGATACAGGACACACAAAACAGACTCAAGTCCCCGACCTCGCTTGACTGTCCGACGACGTCCAACACCCGATAATCGGCTTGGTGTGTCCCGGCCTTAAGGTATTAACATTTAAACATTTCAGAGCTGCCAACTTTTCAAAAAACCTTGGAGTGAGATTTGGTGAATTGGTAAATTGTAATCCTTACCAAACTAAATATAAATAAACATTTTTGGTTATTGGCTGAACCTGCGTTCCTGTCATGTTGTGTCATTCTAGGGGGGTCCGGGGGCATGCTCCCCCGGAAGAAAATGTATTTGGTAAGGTCTGCTGTTTATATTTGATGCAGGGTTTGCCATGTGTTTAGTGAATAGTTTGTGAGATATTTCACCAAGAGCTGCGTGCAGACTTGCGGACCATTTACCAAAGCAACTTGACACTTCAGCGTGTGAAATCGGGGGTGTGGCATGAGAGCGTGTCAATCAAATGAGTGAGTCTCATGGCCATTGCGTCAGAGTTGGCAGCTCTGACATTTAAACCAAAGTACAGAGTTAAAGCTACAGCTTTAGAATAATGTTATAGCTAGGAATCACCACTGCATTTGTCAAATCCAATTATGATGCCTCATTATGATTTATGATTTCTTAAGCATGATCATCATGATTACATATATTTAATATATTGCTCACGAGTTCATCATGTCTGTGGCCCCTCAGCTAAAGTTGTGAATAATGACGTGTTTAGAGAACTGCACAAGTTGTGTTCAATGGTGACCACATTTTTGTCAGAAAAAGAAATAATCATGATCATGCTTAAGAAATCATAATGCTGTGCCCACCATACCTAATGCTTTAGTTGATGTGCTGTTCATGTATGAGGTCACAAATGACAGACTATGAACTCATGTCAAAAATGACAGACTATGAACTCATGTAAATTCCTGATGATTCATGAGATATTAAGGAATGAAGTTATACATAAATCATGCATTAATTCATGTACCCTTACCGTAAAGTGTTTAATTGGAAGTGGAATTAAATTCCTTACTTCCTCAAGACAGTCTCTGATTGCAGATGATGCCAACACAGACTTCAACCAGAGACTCTTTCTCTTGAGAAATTTAATGAGGAATTTGATCTTGACAGAACACTTCTAAAAAACCTTTTATGGAGTCTGTTTTAACCTTTGCTATGACCTGCTGGTTTAACAACATCATTGTGACATCTGTTAAACTCGTCCACAGCGTTGGGTATGGTAATGAAGTCAGCGGTCAGAGCCACCCAGAGGGTCAAGTCCATTTTGGCAGACATCACACCCTCCACCCCCCACACACACTCAAGCTTCTGCCATCAAGGAGGAGGTGTGTTTCTCTGAAGCCGGCCAAATTAAACAGATGCCTGCCATCATTTGTCCCGTCAGCTGTGGGGTTTCTGAACAAGCTGTAGGTCAAGGTTCTATGATTGTGTGTGTATGAGTGCTGACTACTTGTGAACCAAATTGCTGCTCAGGGACATTAAATATGATCCAATCCAATCCAAAGCCACCGCTGTTACTCCACCCTCATCAGTGCTGTGGTCAACCCAAACTCCCCAAACTCCTGTCCTCTCATTTTCTCTCCTCCCCTCTCATACTCTCTCCTCTCTTCCCCTCTCCTCCCTTCCTTTCTTTTCCTCTTCTCCTCCCCTCTCCTCTCCTCCACTCCTTCCCTCTCCTCTACTCCCCTCCTCTCCTCCCCTCTCATTCTCTTCTCCCCTCCTCTCCTCCCCTCTCCTCCCATCCTCTTCTCCCATTTCCCCTCCTCTCCTCTTCTCCTTCTCTCCTCTCCTCCTCCTCCCCTCCTTTCTTTTCCTCTTCTCCTCTCCTCCCCTCTCCTCCACTCCTTCCATCTCCTTCTCTCTACTCCTCCTCTCTTCTCTCCTCTCCTCCCCTCTCCTCCTCTCCTCTGTTCTTGTTATCTGCTCATCTGTACTCCATCAGGCTAATTTTATGTATAATCACGCAGCCCATGCAGCAGCCCAAGCCACAGATTAAAGACGTGGTTTCCCCTGAAGCCAGGTCCACACCACACCTCTCACTACTGACTGGAGGTCATCTGGGTCCACACCTCTCACTACTGACTGGAGGTCATCTGGGTCCACATCTCTCACTACTGACTGGAGGTCATCTGGGTCCACACCTCTCACTACTGACTGGAGGTCATCTGGGTCCACACCTCTCACTACTGACTGGAGGTCATCTGAGGGCTTCCCAATCAACCGTTAGGACAGTGATGGCCAGTGTTGCCACAGTTACCTTGAATCTGATTACTGATTACTCCTTTAAAAAGTAACTTAGTTACTTTACTGATTACTTGATTTTAAAAGTAACTAAGTTAGATTACAAGTTACTTTATTAGTTACTTTCAGCAGCTGCCGACAACACCCCCACCGCCTCAACATAAAAATGATAACCGGTTTTGCCAATACTCACTATACTGGAAGTGCATTTTAACAGTAATGCCAACAATGTATAGCAGACATCCCAATCTAACCTACTTAGATACTGAAATGCAGATGTTTGTTCAATAATGTCTAGTCAGTACACCAAATAAGGAAGGCCTATTGGTAGAAATATAGTGATAGTAAAATATGTAGATTTTGGTAGTTTGGCCTTTTCATGTAGCCTTGGCAACTAGCCATCTAGTATAGGCCTGAGTAATATGCAAATTAAATTACACTTGTTAAACTCACCTCAACAAGTCTTTTGCAATCATTTAACCCTCCGTGAGCAATGCTAAAGTCACTGTTACAAACAGTGCAGTGTGCAATACTATCATTATGTTTTACTCTTATGAGACAATTGGGTACACTTTTGTGTAGTCTGATGTGAAATGGGTCTTAAATGTTCCTTTTTTAGGGGCACTGACTCCATGACGCTCCTGTTCCTAGATACAGTAACTGAACTGATTAATTAAGTTCGGGAGAAAAGAGATATAAGCCCACCTACACTGAAAACTTATTGGTTGATTTAGCAAAACAGACCAGGATGCTCTGTCTTGGATGCGCTTGCAGGCACACACGCACCACTCCTCTCTCTCTCCCTCTCCGTTGTGTGCGCGGTAAACTAAGATGCACATGCGATTTGAAGTCCGGTCTGGCTTGCATGCTCTTGTTCACTCTAGGTTCCGGTAGATTTTATGTAATTTGCGGGCGTCAGGATATCAATATGTGGGAGACTTCGGGAGACTTGGGATGTCTAGCTAGACAGCACTTTGTCGCCAGCACAGAATGTACAACGTACCTTAATGCAGGGCCGTAGTCACCATAGACTTTGTCCCCCCCAATATTCGGACATAGAAAAATAAATAGAGAAAAAAACGCTATAGGCTATTACAGAAACCAACAAGTCCCGCCATCTGAAATGCAATCAAATGTAAATAACGCACAAATTAGTGACCTGTTGATGGTTTCAGAGAGAGTAGCCTACACTGTGAGTGGTTTGTCCTGGAAGTTTTGCGTTTATCGTTTGAGGCGTGCGCTATCAAAAGCTTCCTGCCCCCTGCTGCGGTGCGGGCTGTCAACAATATCGCAAAAGGCACCGGTACAATTCTCACAAAACTTGTTGGAAAGGTGTAGCACTGTCTAAGGAAACCCCATTCATTTTTGAAGCTGATCAGACTCAAAGGGAACTTTGAAACAATTCCAAATTGTAGCCTATATTCTCGCAATGATAGCGAAAGTGAAAAAGCGAAAGTGTCCTTTTATTTGAATTTGTGCGTGCCTGTGTCATTCATTTCTTTCACATGTCTTACAACATAAATAATGGATTCATATGCTAGTAGTAATGTCAGAAATTAACCGGTTTATAAGCCTCTTAGAAATGGTTGTTGTATCTTGCATGTTACATTCAGATTCGCGCTCAATCGCGCATCCACGCAGGCAAAACGTAGCACTCAAATGTGGTGAAGGCACAAAAGTTGAAAAAACTTTTACAATGGCGGTGATAGCCTACAGTTAATGTGAATCGTGGACAATAACCAAAGAAAGGAATTTCCACCTCCAGTCACCAAATAAAGGCTGTGTTTCTACATGTTAACACAAAACGTAATTTCTGTCAGAAACCAGCCTATAATGCATAGGGTAACTTGAGGTGAGTCAGACAGAAGAGGGACCTGACTTGCTAGTATGCTAGCCTATCTTGAATTCCATCCCTTTCAAACTACCTTAAAATTGTGTGATTTGCTGCCAGAATAATAAAATCAAAATACAAAATATTATTGGGCCCAGTTTCCCGATAACGACGGAGACACGCTCTTAAGAGGGTTTTCTACGATTCATCTTACGATCGTTCGTTTGGTTTTTCCGACTGTTTCCCGAACATGCTCATAGCGTGAACGCGCGTGCACTGCTCTTAAGATGCTCTTAAGGGGAGCTGTCCACGTTAATAGTTCTGAAATATCCTCTGATTTGACGGTGATGTCAGGTGACTGCACGTCACAGCTATAGGCCTACCATTTAAACTTCGGATCTACACATTAATTCACATCAATACGAAAATAGAAACACTTTGACATCTGCATGTAAGCATCCCAAGTAGGTTATATACCACACAGAGACATAAATGCATTGTTGCACCATGCAATAATTTTTTGCGGTGTCACTTAAGAGCACGTTTGAAGATAAGAAAGAAGTTGAGTATAAGAGAGGAAATGTGTAAGCTTAGTTTTATTTTGATGCAGTAGGCCACATAAACCATGTTGCTTTCTCTGCTTTTTACCTCATAGGCCTAATAAAATATTCAGCAAAGATAATGTCAAACTATTCTGGCAACGTCTCGTTTCATAACTTGATTGCATTTTTGTCCGCTTTTCATCACATTATTATGACCATTAAATGTAGGCTATTTTGCACGCTAAAATCTGATTCATCACAGGTAAACACAATAAAGAATGGGAACGTTAAATTGGATTATGTATTCTAAGTTGTAATTCCTCTGTTTGTCCTGTTGGTGACCTCAGTGTACTGTTAAGACGCTCTTAGCCGGTAACGAGTACTCTGGAGCACTCGTAGATCTACGAGTGTTTTCACGACACTCTTAAGCTACGATGGTTTCGGGAAACAGTCGGCAAATCTTGAGAGACGTTCATAAGAGGGACTTTACGACGCTCTTAGGCTTAAGATGTTTTCGGGGAACTGGGCCTTGGGCTATAGGTCCAAACCTATGAGTAAGCATTCAGTGTAATATAGAGGTTATCAAAGATACTCTAGTTTGTATTTTCTTTTAAATTATACATTTTGGAGACAAATGGAGTCATACCACAGGGCCAGGGGCGGAGCTAATGCTTCACTATAGGGGGTGCGACGATCTTTAGTGGGCCCCTATACTGTCGGTGTTTATTCCAACATCATGTTTTTATTTAGACCACTTCATATTGTGCTTATTAGAGGCTGAGGCATTTTGTTTATGTCCTGATGACCTAGTCTGCCGTTTAGTTTATGCATCGGTGCAGCTGTGCGTATTATCAGGCAACTCAATGAGAGAGAATTTCCCGTGTGTGTTCACACAAAGTTAGCCCACCATAACTTCCCAACTGCTTCACAACTGTGCAGTATCCCATTAACTGCTCGACAATAGGCTATTTACAATTTTCTTTAAAATGTGTAAACACGTTGTCAACTTTAATGTTGTTTGAGCAGGAGAGGGAATAATAGCCTACGCACGCACCAATTACAAAAGTTGTGGGCTAGGCTACTTGCTTTCTTTTACTATGGTTGCCAGTTATCAACACACAATGTTAAGCTAATTCACTAACTCAAGACTTCAAGGCTATCATGGACATAAAACGTTTTTTGGAAACAATGAAAGGGTGGAGGTAGCAAAGGATGGAGGCAGCAAAACTAGAGGAGTTATTTCAGATGAACAAGGTAGGCAAATGCTTTTCAAAACGTTACCATTATAATATTTACTGATGTTAAAGCGCGAACGCTGTTTAAAGCCATACAAAACGGTAAACTAGAACAAAACTAAAGGTAACTTTACCCTTAGGGTCGTATAAAGTTGTCCAAATGAATAGGTCGTTATTAGGCGTTATTGTTGTATATTGCATTTTGTACTAGGTTACTTTTTAGGTGGCCAATGCATGAACGAAACCGGGAAACGGACAAATATTAAGCCTTTCAATGTTCGCGGAGGGGTAGGGGAGCGCGGGGCACAAAGTAACGCGGGGTTAAATGTAACACGGACTTTTTCCCTATTTGCAGGGGGTTGATCGAGGCATGCTATTGGTCAGTTAATCACATTACTATGAGACGGTGTTCCACAAATTTTCAGTCAGTATGGACGTGTTTCCACGTAGATCTGCAGCAAAACGCCTTTTGAAGACATCAACTTAAATGTCTAGGTGGTACTTGTTTTTCCATTACTGAGTTGTGGGTGCAGCTCTTTGACTCCAATCTTCTATCATCTTAATAACCGTCTTGTAGGCTAAAAATGAACACCGTTTTGAAACATGTAGCCAACTCATAGCAGGAGCTAGCTTATCTTATAACAAACGTGACCCAGCGGGGTTAGTTGTAACGCGCTGTTACAACTAAGCCACTCATACTGTACAATGATGTTGCAATACAAAAATATGCACGTATTAGTGTTAGTTTTTGTGATATTTTGCATTTTGCCTCGTGTTTTCAGGTTTGAGGGCTTTTCTTGGCAGGATTGACCTTGGTTAGACTCATTTGCTTCCATTGGCGCATATTTCTCATGTTATTTCTCCGTATAGAAAATAAAGTCAATTTTCGACACACGTCTGTTGTTAGTTCATGACTTATGTATCATAAATAGTCAGATCCTATTCTATCATACACATTCAGATAAATTTATTGAATTAATTTAATTAAAAACAGCCTTTGGGATGAGTGTTACAACTAACCCCGCATATGGGGCAGGTTGTAACATTTCACCTATCGCCACTCTCGGTGGAATTGTAAAAGAACAGTAGCTCCTACAAACAAACTTCCAGTGCATATGTGTAACAGAGATATGTATGTTGCTTGTTAAAAAGTATAACTAGCGAAACTCAAATGATTTTAGAATTATTTAGCCATAACCAAAAAGTGTTACTTTGTGCCCCGCGCTCCCCTAGATGCGCTGAACATTCATTCCTGCTGGCGTGCCTGATAGTGACTGCTGTTGTCGCGGCAAGCTTAGGCCTATGCTCCTGCGTCTAAATAGGCACAAGACTAGACCTACACTGTAATAAATGAAGCCTGTAGCATAGGCTACTTCGGCAAACCCAGACCGGTTGTGGCATCAGTTTCACTTTTAAAACAGTGTAGCGAGAGGGAGAGTGCGGGCTATTTAATTTGCAGCATGACAGACGAACTCCCATTGTGAGCGCACTATACGGACCAGTGGCATCTTTAGTAGGCCTAACATTTTAGTACAAATAAGCATCGGTAAATATAACAATAAATCAAGATAGATTTGGCCAAAAGTGGGCCCCCTTTGCGGTCGTGGGCCCGGAGCGACCGCCCCCCCTGCCCCCCCGCTCCCTCCGCTTATGCACAGGGCCCAGTTCCCCGAAAGCATCTTAAGCCTAAGAGCGTCGTAAAGTCAATCTTACGAACGTCTTAAGATTTGCTGACTGTTTCCCGAAACCATCGTAGCTTAAGAGCGTCGTGAAAACACTCGTAGATCTACGAGTGCTCCAGAGTTGTCGTTACCGGCTAAGAGCGTCTTAACAGTACTTCTCACTGAGGTCACCAACAGGACATACAGAGGAATTACAATTTAGAATACATAATCCAATTTACGTTCCCATTCTTTATTGTGTTTACCTGTGATGAATTAGATTTTAGCGTGCAAAACAGCATAGTCTACATTTAATGGTCATAATAATGTGATGAAAAGTGGACAAAAATGCAATCAAGTTATGAAACGAGACATTGCCAGAATAGTTTGCCATTATCTTTGCTAAGTGAGGGCTATATTTTATTAGGCCTATAAGGGTACAAGCAGAGAAAGGAACATGTGGTTTAGTCTGTAGGCCTACTGCATCAAAATCTAAGCCTACACATTTCCTCACTTTACTCGAGTTCTTTCTTATCTTCAAAGTGTTCTTAAGTAACACAGCGAAAAAGTAGCCTATTGCATGGTGCAACAATCTAATCTTAAATAATTACAATTATTTATGTCTGTGTGTGGTATATAACCTACTTGGGATGCTTACATGCAGATGTCAAAGTGTTTCTATTTTCGTATTGATGTGAATTAATGTGTAGATCCGAAGCTTAATCGGTAGGCCTATAGCTGTGACGTGCAGTCACCTGACATCACCATCAAATCAGAGGATATTTCAGAACTATTAACGTGGACAGCTCCCCTTAAGAGCGTCTTAAGAGCAGTGCACGCGCGTTCACGCTACGAGCATGTTCGGGAAACAGTCGGAAAAACCAAACGAACGATCGTAAGATGAATCGTAGAAAACCCTCTTAAGAGCGTGTCTCCGTCGTTATCGGGAAACTGGGCCCAGGTCTATATCCAGGGATGGATTATTGAATGGACCTACTGGGCCCAAGAGCTCAGGGGGCCCTGAAGCCTAAGACTGTGTGAAGTTGCTTCTCCGCCCTTCTCTTCTATTTCCACAAAACTCACAAGTCGTCATAATATAAAGGGTCATTTTTTTTTAAGTCTTCCCCCGGGCGCCCCTATCTTAACATGGGAGGGGTTTTTTTGCATCTATGCCCAGAGGTTCATAATCCATCCGTGCCTATGTCCGTCAAAAGTTTGGTATATCCTAATTGACTGACTTAACTAATGACTTGTTTGTGATTTTAATAATATTTTTGCATGGCAGGAAATGTATTGAAATTCTGTTATTGAAATTCACACCGCACCACAGATTTGGTCCCCCCCAATGTTGACATCATGGCTACGGCCTTGCCTTAATGTTGTCATGTTTAGCTGACACAAACTCAAAATAATGACTGTATTAGGGGTTTGCACGGACGTCACGTTTTGGCCGGTAACCATGGTAACCCAGCACGCGCGGCCATATTGGCGGTACTCGGTGAATGAAGTACAATGGAGTATTATGCACTTTGGATATCTTACGTGATTGTAGCCGTGTCTAAACAACAGAAAAGCTCATCAAAATGCGTCTAAGATGCAAAGGTATATAGGGCAGGACTTGGACCACAAGAAAAGGCGCGATGTTTCGAGAAATTATAGTTTATTGGCAGCGCAGATCCATATGAGTTGGGTGAGGGAGACGAAGTACCAAGTTCGACCACAAGCGACCCCCTTCTTCTGATAACTTCTGGCATTATTCTCCTTTCTCCCTGGTTTTTTAATAACTTTTGGAAGTCGATACCTACACCAGATGTTTTTCTCAGTCTGACCTATTGGTACAACCTAAAACACGGCAATAATTAACCATTTTCCTTGACGATGTTAGGGATTTACTTCAGTGCCTAATGCTTTCTAATGAGGCGAGTATCTCCAATATGGCAACGTCCAGATCTGATGACACGCCGTGCAAACCCCTAATAGATAAAACGTGCATCTCTCTCCTCCCTCCATTGTTGCTTACGTTGCTGCGTGGTTTTACACGTGAGTTGTCCTCATGTTGAAAAGGTTAGCATAGGCTACATGACGTTAATCCCCGAGACAAGAAGAAAGCAAAGAATATATCTTTTTACCAAGGAAAATGACAAAAATAGTAACGCACAGCGATTTAGATAAGTAACTTTAATCTGATTACTGGTTTGTAAATAGTAGCGCGTTAGATTACTCATTACCGAAAAAAGTGGTCAAAATCCCTGGTTTTTTTAATAACTTTTGGAAGTCGATACCTACACCAGATGTTTTTCTCAGTCTGACCTATTGGTACAACCTAAAACACGGCAATAATTAACCATTTTCCTTGACGATGTTAGGGATTTACTTCAGTGCCTAATGCTTTCTAATGAGGCGAGTATCTCCAATATGGCAACGTCCACGGGTTACTGGCATCACTGGTGATGGCCCAATCAGGGTCCGGTGGAGGGGGAGAAATCATGTGTGATAGCTGGTAAAAGAGAGGAGTTTTGGTTTGGGACCCAGTTCTACGGGGGGATGATTACAAGACCCTGAGAGGAGGCCTGGTTTACTTTCTGAGTCCTAGTGAGCTGTTTGTGGGTTGGATAAGCATCACCGTGAAGCAGCTCAGTGTGAACGTGAAGGATTCTCACAAACTCCACCGATTTCCTTTTCGCGAAGCAGTCAATGCGACAACTAACCTCGTGATTGAATGAATGAATGAACACCGTTGCTGAGCCTTAAGTTGCATATGGCGAAACGAAAGACATCTTTTAACTCTGCGTGGTATTCTGAACACCACTTTGCTACCAAAAGCAGGACAGATGCATACCATGCATTTTGTAAACTGTGAAACAAATAGGCTATTGATGTCAGCTCCAGGGGTAAGAGTGCCATAGAGAGGCACGCTCTCACAGGC
Organism: Alosa pseudoharengus; assembly: GCF_046254945.1. NCBI lineage: Eukaryota > Metazoa > Chordata > Actinopteri > Clupeiformes > Clupeidae > Alosa > Alosa pseudoharengus. The sequence continues at coordinate 16,271,939 of NW_027468657.1, forward strand.
AGTGTTTGGAATAACGCTGTTTAAAAGAACGGCGTTAGGTAACGACGTTTTTTTTCAGTAACGGGGTAATCTAACTAATTATTTTTCCTGTCGTTACCACGCCGTTAATGTTACTGGACGTTAATGCGGTGCGTTACTATGCATTGATTGAATAAACTGTGTTTTTACACACTTGCCAGCACACGCGCCACACACACACACGCTAAACAGCTAAAATAGAAATTCGAGGAAACAGCAGAGGTCAGGAGCAATCCGATGGAAAGTTGCCATTTACAAGGTGGAGATATAAGCACTACAAATTCATTGTGGTCAAAGGCAAGAACGTGCATGTAATGTGGACATCCGTTGTAAGCATCTCACACACACATCTAAAGCTAGTGGCCAAAAACACCGATACCTTCACCACAGATGATAGCTCGCCATCCACTAGCAAGGACTCGGAGCAAAGTCCTCCAAGCAGCAAAAGCTAGATCTTTCTGCCTCACAACAAAGACCTATGACACAGGCTGAAGTCAACCGTAGGTCTGTCGATGTGCAATATCTTGAATTTCCCCTTGGGGATCAATGAAGTATCGATCTATCTATCTATCTATCGATCTATCTATCTATCTATCTATCTATCTAATAAATATTGAAAGTTATGTAGCCTACAAACACCTGTCTGTTCTACTCATTTCAACTGGCTCAAAAAATCCAAATTCTTTGACATAATATAGCAACTTTTTTTTAACAGTAACGCAAATAGTTACTTTCCCTGGTAACGAGTTACTCTTATCATAGAGTAATTCAGTTACTAACTCAGTTACTTTTTGGAACAAGTAGTGAGTAACTATAACTAATTACTTTTTTAAAGTAACGTTCCCAACACTGCTTACAGGCAGATACAAAGAGAAAGCCAGATCTGCAGGGAATTTTGAATCTGTGGCAACGTTTTAAAAGTTATTAAGTGACTAAAAAGTTATTGGGTTAAAAACGTGGGTTTGTTGACTAATGTGGAAAAAAAAACAGACACACAAAACTAATGTTACTATGTTATTATATTAGTCTATTAGTACAGTATTTTTCGGACTATTTCACACTTTTTTCATAGTTTGTATATATATATATATGTTTTTTTCCTCTTTGTGATACATTTTTTGACTGGTGCGACTTAAACTCCGTTGCGACTTATAGTCCGGAAAATACGGTATGGGAATGTTGGAAATAGCTGACTAATGTGAAAAAACAACAACAAATGTTACTATAATAAATTATACTATAATAAAATGTTATAATAAATAGGTGCCTTCTATAGAAATGGTTTATTTTATAATGTTATTCTCCATATGTTACGCCGATTCCGTATGTGTTCTAACTTTTGGACCTTTGTCCTAACTTTTGGGCACAAGTGTCCTCATTTTCAGTGTCATGGCGGTGGTCACCCTAGAAGTGACATATCACCGCTATCGCTAAAACAACCTTCAATTTGTCAGCAATACAGTCAGTTTCTATTTGTCTTTGTACATAGCCTATTGTAAATAAAACCGTAAATATAGTTATTTAGTTTGATGCTTTTGTTTCAATTGTGTATTTAAGCTAGTTTGCAGCCAGCTAGCTGTGTAAAGTTGCAGCCACATGATGCTAGTATTGTTTACCTGCATTTTTAAAGCCAGTTGATGGTCTTCCTTACGAGGAGAGATTCAGAATAAAACAGCAAGGCAGATAAACGTCCAAAACTGATTTATCAATAGTCACAGAGAAGTGTGTGTGTGTAAGGTGGCCAGGTTAGTGGGGGCATGTCAAAGTGTACATAAGTGTGTGTGTGTGTGTAAGGTGGCCAGGTTTGTGGGGGCATGTCAAAGTGTACATAAGGGTGTGTGTACGTGTGTGTGTGATCTGGTGCCCATTGGCCGGAGGTCTGTCTCTAGGCCAGCCGAGCCACTCCAGTTGGCATGAGTGCTAGTTTGAGAGGGTGTGTGTGTGTGTGTGTGTGCTGCTTTGAGAGGGTGAGTGTGTGTGTGTTTTTTTTTTGGGGGGGGGACCTGAGCCTCATCCATCACAGCCACAGTGGCAGCCCAACCTACAAAGAGCAGGCTGTCAGCTAACTTCCTGCACTCCACACAAAACCGGGGAACCCCCTCACACACACACACACACACACACACACCACAAATGGGGTACACCTTTAAACCCCCGGCACATTTTTGGCAGTCCGCACCAGTTGGACCGAGTTCTTCATCCTGATCACTAGACACAAACAAACTCTCACACACACACACACACACAAACTCACACTTACACTCACACACACACACACACACACACACAGATCTCACAGACACTCACATAAAAACAAATCACTAAATACAATGCCATACAAAAGACATGAAGTAACACACACGGTCCTCACACACAGCAACACCCCATCATAACACTCGAACACCCCACCTCGGGTGGCTTCACAAAAGCTAGCTCTGTAGTCAGACCACTACAGTCACTCGGGTAGGAGGGTCAGCTAAACTGGATGTGATAATGTATATGTGAGTGGATGTGTGCGAATACAGTATGTGTGTGTATGTGCGTGTGTGTGTGTGTGTGGATACAGTGTGTGTATGTGTGACACACACACACACATACAGTGTGTGTGTGTGTGTGTGTGGTGACTTGACAGGCTGGTAAGGAAAGCTGGCTCTGTAGTGGGAGCTCTGAACTGGAGTGCATCACTTCAATATCTGACAAAAGGACCCTGAACGAACTGATCAACATTTTGGACAATGAGTGTCATCCACTCCACAGCACTATTACAAAGCAGAAGAGCCTGATCAGCTGGAGACTTCGCTCACTGTCTTGCACAACAGACAGACTGAGGAAGTCATTTGTCCCCAGGGCCATTGAACTGTTCAATGCTTCACTTAAGGGAAGAGGAGAGATAGACTTCTCCGCATAGTCAGTCTGCCTCTCCACCCTCTCCATGTTTGTGTACTGTCTGTCCACTAGCCACTTTTTTACCACTGTCTTACTGCCTCACTGTTTGCCTGCTATATTAGCACATATGCATAACCCCTCCCTCCATCCCACAGCCGGATTGTGGCCACACTTATACCTTTACTTAATAGTTTATATATATATATATATATATATATATATATATATATATAGTTTTTCTATAGTTTTTTTTTATATTACCTTGCCTACTTTCTTATATGTCCATATTTATTTTATGCTGGTCTCTAGACTTTATTCTTGCACTGTTGCACTGTTGGACTGACTCATTTGCACCATCACCATGACACTCACTCTCACAGAGCACTTTACCTTACTATGCACAGAGAATAACAGGCTCAGTCCCTGCCTTAGTCATTGCAAGCGTCTCAGGCTTAATCACCCACTATGTGGTTACTGTTTTAGACTTTAGAGATTTTGTATTTTAGTATATTCTTTATCTTCTACTGTCCTTATTGCTTACTTACTGTTTTTTATATTATACACTTTTAATTACCTTTTCTGCTGTTAGTGAATGTTGTGTGTGATGTCTGTATGCTACTGAGACCTTGAATTTCCCCTTGGGGATCAATAAAGTATCTATCTATCTATCTATCTATCTATCTATCTATCTATCTATCTATACAGTGAGTGTGTGTGTGTGTGGATACAGTGTGTGTGTGGGGATACAGTGTGTGTGTGTGTGTGTGTGTGTGGTTACTGTATGCAGAGGCGTTACTGTGTCTATGTGTGTGTGCTATCTTATTGTTTTAAAGCTGTTTTATTCCATTTTTGATCAAGTATTGTATCTCTATTTTATTGTTTTAAAGCTGTTTTATTCCATTCTTATTTACTTTTAACCTCTTTTAATGTATTGTTTATCTATTTATGTGTTGACACTGTAAAGCACATGCAGCTGTGTGTGTGTGTATGTATGGATATTAGGGGTGTAAAGATTAACCGATACGTATCGGTATCCGTTTTTAACGTGTAAGATACGGCTACATCGATACGTGAAGCCCCGTATCGAAAAAAAACTGAAATGAATCGGTCGTTATATCGATTTACTTGTTATGAATCGGTTCACAACCTTTTCTGCTCGCTCAGACCCTCATTTACGTTCCAAGCAGCGCGTTCATCCCACTTCCGGTTTTGAAACTATACGTGGCACGGAATTGTGGGTAATGCAGTTCGTTTTTGGTTACATTCATTGCCCAAAGTTGTCAAATGACCTCATTACCCATCTACTGCAACTTAAGCATGTGACAACTTGCACTCGGTCAGCTTTTGTTTTTCGAAATCCAGCGCGAAATTAAACACTTATAGCGTGCCTAAACAGCAACGATAGTCTGTAGAGTAGCCTTACCTTTGATGAAGGGATTTCCTTAATGTTAAATAATAATTTGGCCCTTGCTGCTAAAACGATGCACAAATTATTAGCCAATGATTTTGTTCATATTCACTCAGACTTGTGGCATTATAGGTTTCTGCATTAGGTCTACTGTTGGAACAAAATAAACCCAGAGAGTTCATTGATTTGTAGGCCTATTTTATTCTTGTAGGGTAGGCTATATCAGAAAAGGCCAAGAGTGTCTTAAGCACTGTTTTATTTTATTTCGGTATTGTCTTACCTCAACAAGGCTACAGCTCCATGAAAACAATCAGATATAACTCTATAAAATCTGTAAAGTCTATAAAAATTTATTTTTATGTTGTATTTGACTGAAATGTAGACTATTCTTTTTTCATTTCAATACAGTATATGAAACAAACCTCAGTTTAGATAATCATATTCACACATTTTTTGCCTAATTGACCATGACAATGATAATTGATAATATAAAATTAATGTGCACCTTGAGCAAATGATAAAAAATATTTCAGAATGCTTTCCATTCTTGAACTGCATCGAATTGCATCGAATCGCATCGAATCATACTGAATCGTTTTTTATAAACATGTATCTTTTCTTGTATCGAATCGTGCCCATGTATCTAGATGCGAATCGTATCGTCTTTTACATGAGAGATTCACACCCCTAATGGATATTGTGTGTGTGTAGTGTAAATATGTGTGTGCTTGCAGACCACCTGTCTTAGTGACAACTGCTTTTGCAAAGCTCAAATATAAGAGACGTTACTGTTAGACATGACTAGAGAGCAAACACACACAGACACACACACACAGACACGCACGCACACATACACGTACACACGCACGCACACACACAGACACAAAGCCATTTGAGCCATTACTGCTAGACATGACTGACATTACAACCACACAGAGGGCAGTTCTGCACACACACACACACACACACACCCCTCAGATACCAGACACCTTATGTGGTGACGTCTTATAGTCTTACTGTACGTCATAGTCACACTGCTTATATTGATCTCGTCAAGGTGTTCGTGTATGTGTGTGTGTGTGTGTGTGTGTGTGTGTGTCTGAAACCTGAGTGGGTGTCTCCTGAATTAAGATGACTATATCATGTTTCCAGCTACTGTTACAAGAAAACGTGTGTGTGTGTG
>NW_027468657.1:16279933-16282433 GCF_046254945.1 Alosa pseudoharengus
TTAGGTCATTGAATAAGATTGATGAATGAAATATTTTTTTAATCACATTAGTAGAGCTATATTTGTTGAACTTCCAGATTTTGTAAACATTTAATGATTCTGATTCGTTTCTATTTTGTTTCTATTTCATGTAGATATGACCTTCTTTCGTTCTCATTTCGGTCTACATGTAGTGGCACTGACATGGCTTCTCCTTGTCCTGTGCTCTCCATACACGCGCGCACGCACACACACACACACACAGACCCGCTCCTCTCCTCTGTAGGCTACTTGCACGTGAATCGGAACAAACTACTGTAGATTGTTGTAGCGCAAATAAATGCGGCCGAATGGCCGTTCGGCTCGGTGTTAACTAAAGGTTAGCATCATCAACACCGCAGCGCAATACGCATGCATTCAAATTAACTAGTTTGTTCATATCACAACAAAGCCAATCGCGGAGGCAAAACTCTTTAAACAGGCAAAGTTATCAGCAGTTATCAGCATGTATGTAGCCTAGAGCCTTAGCTGGTAAGCTAATGTTAGAACAGCTGGGTTTTTGGTGGTTAGCTGTGTCAACTACTTGCGGATAACATTATGCATCAATTCGTTACCTGTGAGATGAAATGTTTGTGCCGCCAACCCCCTTGGATATAGCAAATGCCCCCACTGTCACTGTACACCAGTAAACAAAGTCCCCAGTGCACAGGTGAATGGCTGCTGTGCAGCCTAAACAGTCGTGGAGTTTTAATCGTCAGCTGGACAAGTGAACTAAGTTACCAGCCAGAGTAGCAGCACAGGGGTATTATGAACTAGAACCAGGGACATGGCAGGTTCGAGCAAAAGGTAATGAAGAGGTTTATTTTTAACTAAAGTAGCTCTACTGATCAGACCTTTCTTGACACTGTTAGCTGGTTTACGTTTTTTGCTTCTTCAGTGGTCGGTGAGAAGAGTTGGTGGCGCGTCTGCAAGCGCAAGTAATGCGTTTTGGTGACGTCACATATTACAACTCGCAGCCTTTGCGGTTTGAAAATCGTGTTTCATCATATCGCGATATTATCGCAAATGCAATAAATCGTTCAGCCCTAGTGTGTGTGTCACCTGCTCCCTCTCCAATCATCACGCACACACACACAACATCCCCCTAACTGCCCCTGAGCCCCTGGAAGACCCCCTGCATACACCAAATATATCTACCACTGCCGGGGAGGGTCAGTCTATGTGTGTGTTTGAGTGTGTGTGTTTGAGTGTGTGTGTGTGTATGTGTGTGTGTGTTTCAGTGTGTGTGTGTGTGTGTGTGTTTCTGAGTGTGTGTGTGTGATGTGTGTTTGAGTGTGTGTGTGTGTTTGAGTGTTTGTGTGTGTTTGAGTGTGTGTTTTTGAGTGTGTGTGGTGTGTGTGTGTGTGTGTGTGTGTGTGTGTGTTTGAGTGTTTGTGTGTGATTGAGTGTCAGTGATTTTCCATCACACTTAGCCAATAATGGCAAACATCCAGTGAACTTCTGGTGACAAACCTAATTTGCATATTACATTGCTGCAAATTTGTGTGTGTCACAAAATCTCTCTCTTACACACACAGACATGCACACATGCACATGCACGTACACACCCCCTAAAACACACAGACGTAAGCTCAAACCCATCACTACCCATGTACACCCACAGACACACACACACACACACACACGCACACAATCACAAACACACTCCCCCTGTGGTGTGGCATAGGTCTGTCATCCCTCCAAGAACACACAGCTCAGAGTCCAGGGCTGTGCCCTCCAAACACACACACACACACACACACACACACACACACACACACACACACACACACACACCAGGGTTATTATAGTTAAGAAAAACTACAGCTTAAACTTGCACATTTTTATTAAACAAAACAAAACTAAATAAAAACAATTGTGAACAAAGTAAAACTAACTCAAAATTAGGGATGCAGCATTATGCTCAGATCACAATTCGATACGATTCATGATTTTAAGTTGGCGATGCGATTTGTTTAGTTGAATAAGCTGCTGCAGTCAGTGTTTCTCGCAGGAAATATGTTAGTTAAGGCGTTTCCACCTCTCTTTGTCTCTTGCTGCTTCAGCAGTCAGCTGCACTGGTTGAAGCCTGGACATATTGGACACAAAGTAGCCGAATGGAAGCCCATTTACATCGGGATTAAGATGATAAGACCTTTACAGTCAACTTGAATGCAACAGTAACGGATTTAAAGGTGCTCTAAGTGATGCTGGGTAACGTCTCTTCTGTTGACATTCAAACAAAACAGAGAGCTAGCTCGCTCCTCCCCCTCCCTCCCGTGCAATTGAAACTCTCCTAAACGCTGTTCTCTCCTAAGATATTTTAGCCTAAAAAACGCGTGGCATTGCTTAGAGCACCTTTAACTCATTGAATGCCACGCTGTTTTCGGAAGCTTTGGCCCAGAGTGCCAGCAATCTTGATCATTGTTGACGATTTTTGTAGAGCCACAGCGTATTCTATGTTATAGCTATGGACACATAC
>NW_027468657.1:16289933-16332433 GCF_046254945.1 Alosa pseudoharengus
GAAGTGGACAAGCATGGGCAAGCACACACACACACAAACACACACACAAACACACACACACACACTGTGGCTGTGTGAAGTCGGAGCTCCGACAGTGCTACGGACACAGCAAAGGCTCTGACCACAACATACGCACGGGCAAAATGAATTCATTTTGAAAATGAATCGCGTTACATGACTAAGCTTCATATCAACTGCTTTTCCATTTGTTGAAGTAAATGTCGAGGAGAAATTTCGCCACCAGTGAACCAATCAAATGTCCCGATAGGAAGCTGCTAGCAATAAACCCGACCAAAACCTGCAGTGAACAGCAACGACCTGCTGCGCTTCAACTCAGTCCGAAGTTGCGCTATCAGTGACCTCGGGGCTATCTCACTCACCTATGATAATGGCGCAAGCGCTTGGAAGACCAATTTCCTTCTTAAGTGTAACCCTCTCTTCAGGCTTCTCGTTCCCATCACTCGGGTCCAGCATCCGGTCCCGCACGCCCGGCTCCTGATTCGCGCAGTTCCGCCGGTGGGTCTCGGTCCCGTCCATCTTAAACCGGAGAGTGAGAAAGTGACTCTGCGCGCTGGCATTGCCTCATATACCGCTCCGATGGCAAGTGGTGCGCTCGCGCATGCGCTCTTCTCCAGACACCTCTGACTACGGAGCAGTGGCCGCCATCACCGCCTCTCCCCCCGCCCACCCTAACTGTACCTCTGTACTCTACTTTGCTAGTGTGTGTGTGTGTGCGTTCGTGCGTGCGTGTGCGTTTACAGTAGAATCCCACTCTTGCCGGAGGGCGCGAGATACACCTTTCACTTGTCTCCGAGCAGCTCCGTGTTGTAGCATGTTTTCAAACATGTCTCAGGACGAAGCTCTCACCAAGTTCAAGAGATTAATTTGTTTTATGCGTAATTGTACACGTGATACAGTAGTCTATTCTGCTTTCCCCACATGTGCTCGAACAGGTATGGTGCAGGGGAAATGTGAATGTGAATTTGTTGCATGTCGTCTTTTTCCTACACTGTCTTGGACGCTGTAACAATGCAAATTTCTCCTTTAGGAGACAATTAAAGGATTATCTTATCTTTATGTTTTCTCAGTTTCAGATTGATTTATCTATTCTTAGAGATGTTTTTGTTTTGTCATTTATGGCACTCATTATATCATAGAAAGTGTCTGCTAAATAAATAAATTAACACTATTATGCATCACTAACTTTTACGCATGCACAAGTGACATGCATGTACAATGTGACATCACTAACTCTTAAGCATAGACAGTGTGACAATGTGACATCACTAACTTTAATGCATGGACAACGTGGCATCAGAGGCGTATCAAGCTTTTTAAAAGTGTGGGGGTTGTGGGATAGGAAAATGAAACAATCTGGCCAAATTATAAATAACTCCCTACAGGGACGTTGTAAGTATTTTCTGAGAGGGGTGCGGACTATATTGGTGTCCGGGAGTTTCTCCCCCGAAAAAAAATAGAAATTCTCATTGCTAAAAACACCATTTTAATGCAGTTTGGGAGGGACAGAAGAAGCAGCGCCCCTCATGTGTAGCTCATGTGACATGTAGGCCTACATGATCTACCTGCTATCACTTCACTATTTGACACTACCCTACATGGAGACATATCTCATGTTATTAATTCAAAAAATCATTTTAGAAATTATGTTTTGTGCATATGGGTTAGCAGGCTACAATAAATTGCCTAACAGACAGCAGCCTAATTTCGAGGTATCACTAATACCTATTAAATAAATGTAAAGGACACAGAACTGTAGCCTAAGCTCAAATTCAAAAACGTTTGAAGTCTACCCAAACATATGCAAAGGGAATATAAATAAATTGTGTTGCATATAGCCAGCTTAACCTTTAAACACTGTTCGTTGCTACCCCCCTTAATGTACTGTTCGCGGTCAAATTTGACCGGACAGTTTTAACTGCTCTTAAATACCAATACCATGACAAAAAGTATTATTTAATAGAACATTATTGTAAACAGACCCTTATGAGAACATTAACATCTACATCATATGTGTTTGTGTGTGTGGGTGTGTGTATTTCTGTATGTGCGTGAATGTGTGCGAACACTGGTGGTTCACATGCACAGTGCATGACAACATGAACTGACAACATGAACTGTGTGTGTGTGTGAGTGAGAGAGTGGGTGTAAATGTGTGTGTGTGTGTATGTGTGTGTGTGTGTGTGTGTGTGTGTGTGTGGGTCGGTGTGAGTGTTTCCGTGTGTGTACATGCATGTGTGTGCAAACATTGGTCGTTTTCCTGCACATGTGGCAACATGACAATATGAACTGTGTGTGTGTGTGTGTGTGTACATGTGTGTGTATGTGTCTGTTTGTGTGTGTATGTGTGTGTGTGTGTGGGGGGTGTTTCTGTGTGTGCGTGCATGCCTGTGTGTGCGAACATGTGTGGTTCACATGCACAGGTGGCAACATGACAACATGAACTGACAACATGTACTGTGTGTGTGTGTGTGTGTGTGAGTGAGTGGGTGTATTTGTGTGTGTGTGTGTCTGTTTGTGTGTGTGTGGGTGGGTGTGTTTCTGTATGTGTGTGAATGCCTATTTGTGCGAACATTGGTGGTTCACACGTACAAGTGGCAACATGACAACATGAACTGACAACATGTACTGTGTGTGTGTGTGTGTGTGTGTGTCTGTGAGTGGGTGTACGTGTGTGTACTATATGTGTGTCTGTTTGTGGGTGTGTGTGTGGGTGTGTGTGCTTCTGTGTGTGCATGCATGCATGTGTGTGGGAACATTGGTGGTAAGTTGTATGAGTGTGTGTAAGGAGATGTCTTTTATCTCCTGGATGAAAATTATACTCTTTTCCATTCATTTCCTATGGCGGTCATTTTTGACCGTAAACAAAAAAAGTGTTTCTACGTTGAATAAATCACTCAAAATTCAAAGAAAGTAGTCAAAATAAATTATATGTGTTCAAAAGCCTTTTGTGAAGGATATCATAAGATCTTGAGGCAATCTGATGAAAATGCCATATTTATGGTACAGGGAATGTGTAAATCGGTCATTTTTGACCGGAACAGTGTTAGAAGGTTAATTAATGTCAATTTAAAGATTGTGATTAGCAGTTTCTATGCATTTTTCCATTGACAGTTACAGGAAGCCACGTTGTTTAAACTATTGTTGCTTCTAGCCCACGTTACCTCCAGTTTCACTTGCTGCAGGGACGCACACATTGCATGAGCGATCATAAGCGTTCTATCTCCGATGTAGAACTCAAATGTGTCTTGACGCCGCCGTTTGTAAGATCAGATCAAATAAGACGTTCTAAATGGAACGCGATGTAATTAAGCTGTTCCTTTCCAAGCGTCTTGGAGACGTACTGTATGTGTGCTGGCTGGGCTATGTCTATATAGTTGATGACACCAAATGATTAAGTATGCTGCAAATGAGCAGACGTGGTGTGAAGCACCGGGCATAACTTAATTTCGCGGCTACGTGGAGCAGTAGTAGGTTAATTGTTGAGGAGGCCCATAGTTTGAGAAAAGCTGCAGATAGGCAGAGAAAGCTAATGCTCTGAGAACAGTAGCCAAAGGTTTTCCTGCAGAAACAGGTGCCTTGTCCCCGCTTTTACTTTGACTCCCTGCATTGTGACAAAAACTGTCAGTCAGACAGTGAATTTTGGTTTAGCATAATGCGGTAACAATTATCATTTCAATTCTATCTGAAATCTGCTCACTGCAGACGTTACAATGCAGACCCAAGCAGCAGCATATAGCCTTGAAAGACCAGGGGGTCAGGATTTGAAGGGTTAGCTTCAGCCACTTAGCATGGCATTTGGCCGCCGACATTTTTGAAAACATGGCGTTACATGGTTGCAACTTCCGGCACCAGTTTTTACATGCTGATTGGTAGATGACAGCTCATGCACGAGTTTAGTGTTGGGCACGAGCGTCCTCGCGCGTCCATGTTGGTTTGCATTTCTGGAAGACGACAAATAAAACAACTAACTACTTGGATTAAGCTACTGATACTTGACTTAATGCCTACATTGTTTAGGCTTATTATACCAGACTTTGTGGTAAATAAAAGAAAAAAGTAAATGTTGTCATATACTATTATTTGCCTTATTTGTGGGTTGACAAGGTAACTGACTATGACAATACATGTATGCATAGCAATGACCTATATCCAATTATTAGTCTACTCATTGCGTTGTGTATATGAAATATTTTAAAACGCTGTAGTAGCCTACCTGTAGTCCATGACAAGGCAACGTCGGGATCATGTAACCTCCCCAAGTCATTTAAAACGAAGCTTATTTAGTTTGCTTTCTTGCAACATTGACATGATTAGGCCATGCATTTGATTTAAATGGCCAGGCTGCCAGTCGAAGCAAAAGCCAAATATCCAACAACAGTTGCAGACTCTTGAAATGCCTGCTCGAACCTCAATACCCGAGGGATTTGCGCGTCTATCGGTAAGTTTAATTTGCGTTGCCTTCATTTCGTCTGCCTGCAAATGTAGCCTAGGTTTAACAAGCTGCAAATTTACACTGGGTGCAGCAAAAATCCCAGCTATCCACAAGTTTCTTCGTCCCATGTCTACATAATTATAGTCATTTTCGTTGAATAGCTTATTGCGCAATTAGTATACAGCCTGTCCAAATACACATTTAGGGATCATTATTTGTGTAGCCTAAAGTGAGTCAATATTGATTCGCATTGTTTATTATCACATATGAACATCACATTAAATAACCTAGGACTTCAGAGACAGGGCAAACTTCTACCACCATTCCCAAAATGTTATCCCAACCAATGAAATACATTTGCGCTTATAACGAGGTGAAGTGAAGCGCTATCACGAACAACTTCTTTTCCTCTGAGGGAATGTCCAATCTTCATCAACGACATTCCGTTGTACCTTACGTTGTCTCTGTCTGTAACGTGGAATCTAATAGGCTAATTCTACCTGGTGCCGGAAACGAACACCCACGGAACGCCATTTTCATAAAGATGGCTGCGGTCAATTTCAAACTTTTTTGGCTGAAGTAGCTAGCCTAGCATGGGCCATTGAAATGAATGGGGGCGGGACTTAGTCACTCTCTCCAGTTATATATAATACCTCCATGTGAAAGACGCACACTTTGAATTTGATCAGAGCGGCTCTGGTTCTTCACCTAACTTGATGTGATTGGCTGGATGACCGTTCAATCAAATCAACAGACCTATTTGTGTTTCTGTGTGTGCGTTATACGGTTCCAACTCTTTACGGGAGCGTTTATTTCCATATTTTACTTTCAATTTAATCTGACAAAAAGTGTGGGGGATAGAATCGTGTTCCAGCAAAACTGTGTACGTTATAACACTCACATCCCCCACGCTTGCTACGCGCCTGCGTGGCATCACTAACTCTTCCACATGCACAATGTGACATCACTAACTCTTACACATAGACAGTGTGACAATGAGACATCACTAACTCTTATGCATGAACAACGTGACATCACTTATACATGTCACATCAACACAACTGATGCTGATGCCAAGGGTCATTTTTGGCAACCTATTCCTTGAGACAAGGCCCTTAAACAATCCTAGGTATGGGGACAGTTTGTAACACCGAGATGGGGGTTGTCTACGCATCAGTTATGCAACCTGCGCAGGATGTTGGAGCATGTGCAGAAACCACAGCACACTCGTAGGCCACGGCACACTCGGAGACGTGACGGGGGCGTGAGGAGAAGAGTAAAAAGATGAGCCTCATCAAACCAAACCACATGAGCAACACACCCTCTCTGGTATAATACTGTACATGAACAACACACCCTCTCTGGTATAATACTGTACATGAACAACATACCCTCTCTGGTATAATACTGTAGGGCAATTCCACGGAAAATTGACTTTTTGTCACATCCATAACGCCAGTGAAATGCCTTGGCATTTGTATGATGTGAATGATAACATTAATTTTTTGTGCATTTTTTCTCATGTACATTCTTCAGCCAAAAATAGCAAATGCTCAAATTTCATGTAATCATTCACATCATACCATACCATCACATTTTATTGGCGTTATGCATGTTACAAATAACATAATTTTCCATGGAATTGACCTGTACATGAACAACACAACACACCCTCTCTGGTATAATACTGTACATGCAACAGGCGCCCACAAATTGTTATTATTAATTATCACCCAGAGAGAAAAAATACTCTTTTCTGATTGGCTGGTGGGGTGGCTATTAATTCTGAATAACAGGACACCTATGAAGTAAAAAAAAAAGTTCAATTAATCCATAACATATCAATGCTTATGAATGATAACTATAACAACCATAGTAGGATGACAGTTGAGCCTGGAAGCAGGCTTCGCAACAATGGAATCAACTGTAAAGAAGCTAACTCCATGCTATCACTGTTATAGGGCCAAAGAAAAAAGAAAATTGTACAACAAACTGAACAAGTCGGCTTCTTTTTAAAAGGAACCGCTTGTTTCCTTTGCGTGCTATAAAGGCATGACTATTGCCTATAGCGGCAACCGGGTGATAAGCGGGATACCGGCCCTCGAGGTTTCCTGTTATGCGGAATTAATGGACTCTGCGCGTCGGGGAGTTCTTTGCCACTCGCCCTCGCCCATTAATTCCGTATAACAGGACACCTGCCTAATGACGCACTACCAAACTACAACACCCACCTGCCTAATGACACACTAATAACCTACAACACCCACCTGCCTAATGAAACACTACTGAACTACAACACCCACCTACCTAATGAAACACTACTGAACTACAACACCCACCTGCCTAATGACGCACTAATAAACTACAACACCCACCTGCCTATTGACACAATATTGCTGCTGTTCATCTGCCATGCTGTACAGTTAAAGCAACACCAAAGAACTTTCCCTCTGTCACACGCACGCTATTTGTTTATCCAGCACCGGCTTTGCAAATAACAATGTCCACAGACAAGGTAGAATATGTTGCATGATTTATGAAAGTACGATGTATTGCAACATCAAACGCTATAGCCGATAGAGGGCTGCGAAGCGAATACAGAAGTGCCGTTCACCCTGTTACAAGTTGATGAACCACTGAAACGATTTTGGAAACATTATTTTAAGGTACAAAAAACTCTTTGGTGTTGCTTTAAAGAGACCCTAAGCAGTTTTGGCAATTTCTTTGCTGCTCCCCCTACAGCTTCAGAGTATATCATCTACAACCCTTTCTTGGTCAGTCTGCCGTTTCCTCTTTCCCTGTTCCTTTGACAACGGTGTACTTGCTTTCTGCTTCTTTTCGCTGGCTCTGCCATGACAAAAAAATCTAATCTGATCTAGCCGATGCCTGGCGTGTAGGTGTGTAGTGGCTTAAAGCAATTTGTTACATCATGAGACCGTTAGACTTTCTGACTGTGAGTGTGTGTGTATATATGTGTGTGAGTGTGTGTGTGTACATATATACATATGTGTGAGTGTGTGTGTGTACATATATACATGGTGGGTAGCCGTGGCCCACTGGTTAGCACTCTGGACTTGTAACCGGAGGGTTGCTGGTTCGAGCCCCGACCAGTGGGCCACGGCTGAAGTGCCCTTGAGCAAGGCACCTAACCCCTCACTGCTCTAACTAACTAATTCACCAATTGGGTTAAATGCAGAGAAAAAAGTATATATACTTATATATGTGTGAGTGTGAGTGTACATATATGTGTGAGTGTGTGTGTGTACATATATGTGTGAGTGTGTATAATGTATAATTCTTTATTTCAGACCCACAGGGATCCATATCACAGTAAAAAAACAGTAGTAGAAAAACACACAGGGTAAAAAAACAAAGAAGCCTCCCACAATATTCAATGTCTAGCATACAGACATTTTCGCCAAATGGTTCCACAGTCTGGAAGAAAATCTGACAGAACTGCGTACAGGATTGGCCAACACAGCAATTAAGACATGACACAGATACCCTACACATAAATCTATCCATCAGATTACGTAAAAACAGCAGAGCAGGTACCAACACTGACAAATAACTGGCTTGCACTGGAACTCTCAGCAGCAGCATCATACATTATACGCCACTGTGAGTTTTTTTTGCTGCCTTGCTTATACTTACACCATAGGTGGGCAGTGTACAAATGTGTACAGTACGCTCTGAAGAGTGATGTCTTCACAGATACGGAGCACATGCTAAACTTACGACCCAACATGTTTGCTTGAGCATATAGCTTCCATCGCTGCCTATAGATATCTTTGTCATCAGACATGTCATTTGCAATAATATGGCCCAAATATAGTAATATAGTAATCTCATTGCATACACTGAGTGCAGTGCCAGCGAGATAGAAGTCTGGGAAGGTTGACTGTCTGTCTTCTTTACTTCTGATAATCATGATTTTACTGTGTGTACATGTGAGTGTGTGTGTGTGTGTGTGTGTGTGTGTGTCTATGAGCCCCACTCCTCTCTACTAATGTCTCTCCATAGGTTCCATCCTCCCTTCTTCTTCTCTCAGCAGACCACAGAAAAACAAGACTGACCTGCCTGCCACAGGGGACTGTGTGTGTGTGTGTGTGTGTATGTGTGTGTGTGTGTGTGGACAATGAAATGAAAAACAGAGGTAACATGACACCACTAATCCATGGGGTATTAGTGTGTGTGTGTGTGTGTGTGTGAGTGTGTGTGTGTGTGTGTGAGGGTGGGTGGAGGAGGGGGTGGTTGTTGTAAAGGAACATACTATACGCTAGAGGTGGATTTTGTCGTTCGTTCTCATGACACAGTTCGCGTCGTTCAGTTCGCCAAGATGATTCGTTCTGAATCGTTCGTTCTTTCGTTCATTCGCATTTCCGGTAGCCTACAACGTAGTTCAGCAGTGAATCATGGAATGCAGGTTCTCAGCTCCTCGTTTGTAAAAACGGTCAACACAACACTGTAATTGTAGCGGCAAATATAGCTGCAACTTCATGATTATGTGTACTTTTAGACAAAACAGCAGTAGCTAATGTGTTCATTCACCTTGACATTACATTGACATATTGAAGGTAAATAGAGTAGACTACGGCTAGATCAGCTAATTTCTTTTTTAAAAATGTGTTCATTCATAAAGGAACAAAGACCCAGTAGGCTATGCCGACAAACATGTTTAAAGGCTTGGCAGAAAGATTATATTGATGAAAAGGTTCCAAGTCCCCATTTTGCCTAGACTACAGGGCCATAATCACTCTGCTTCTTCTGCTTCACTCTGCCAAGAACGAGTGACTGACTTAACGAGAACGACAGACCGAAGTGAAACAGGTGGGGGGTCTTGGCGTGAGAACGAACGAACGAGACAGATTGAAGAGACATTTATTAACCTGGCATGACACAGAAAATACAAAGACAGCATGCATTGGTTGTTGTGAGTACTCTAAGGCTTGGCATCACATGATATCAACGCTGGTAAAATATTCTACATGACGAAACATGGGTGGAACGCCGCGATACAATGAAAGATGTCGGTTTGGTGTAACTTTTTGATGGTGGCAACTGCGGCCCGACACCTGGCTGGGTGGCCTAATGCTGAATCTCCATTTGTGTGAGGAACTGATAATTTCACCCTTTCGCCGTTGAGAGGAGCTCACGTTTTGATTTAGGTTTGATCTATGAGTAGGCCTATACATTTTTCCCCACTGGCCGGTGACGAGTGGATGAAATGCCTAACACCTTGGTCTCTTTTCGTATGAGCTTCCCCCAGAACTGAAAGTGTTGCATGATCTGGACTTGGCCACCAGAAAGCAAAGTGAGCTTTGGAAATAATTAAAATAGCCTATATGGGACATTTTCAAGGAATAACCTACGGATGGCTCAGCGTCACGTGACTTTTTCTTTTTCTTTTATACTCTCTTTTGCTGTTTTTTTTTTCTTACTTCTTCTTTTTTTTTACTTCTTTTCTTATTACTCTCCTTTTTGCTTCGATTTTTCCTCCTTTTTTCCCTCTTGCTTTTTTCTATTTATTCTTTTTTTCTGGTAGATTAGGCTACAGTATGCGTTTGTGTATGATGACCAAAATGTATGGGTGGGGGGTGGTCAGTGTAAGGGGTGTGGTGGGGGGTGGTGGAGGGCAAAGACTAAGTTGCAGACAGAATATTAAGCCTTGGATGTCTAATATTCCTTTTTTGTATTTCCTTTTATTTATTTATTTTGGTTATATGCAAAGGTACATGGATTCCTTAAATCATTCCACTTAGATAGATATGGGAACTAACTTTCAAATAGCAAGTTATAATGTTAATGGCTTATCAAGCAAGAGTAAAAGATTACAATTATTTACATGGCTTAAAGAAAAAAAAGCACACTATAATTTGTTTGCAAGAAACCCATTCAGTACCCCCTGATGAAGATCTTTGGAGAAAAGAGTGGGGTGGTTCAATTTTGTTTTCCCATGGCCATAAGAATACACGAGGAGTGATGATATTATTCAATAAGGACTATGATTTGAAGATAGAGAATGTAGAAGTGCATCCTCAGGGAAGATGGATTATTGTAAAGCTTAAAATTGAAGATAAAAGTCTGTGTTTGATTAATCTTTATGGGCCAAATGGTGATGAACCCTCCTTTTTTGTAGATATTAATAAGGCTATAAATGGTACAGAGTTTGTAAGTGACCTGTACATAATGGTTGGGGACTACAATATTGTTCAGAATAATGAAATGGACCGCAAAGGATCGAATGCAATGAATTACCACCCACGTGCACTTAGAGAACTTAGAACAATAATGGATGAGAAGGATTTGGTAGACATATGGAGATTAAAAAAAACCAAATCGCAACGGTATACATGGAGAAGGCAGAATCAGGCCAGCCGAATAGATTATTTTCTTATTTCCTTTTCACTGGTAGTCAAAGTTAAACGAGTGATGATTGAAGATAAGTTCAGATCTGATCACCAACTAATTTCCCTGCATCTTGAAATGACAGAATTTCCCAGAGGTAGGGGGTACTGGAAATTCAACCAAAAGTTCAGACCTTTGTGGAGAAAACATCAAATTTTATCAAGGATTTTTTTTCCTACAATATAGGTACGGCTAACCCGCATATAGTTTGGGAGGCCTTTAAATGTGCCTTTAGAGGCCATACAATTGAGATGGCTTCGTACAGAAAAAAATGTTTTAAAACAATGGAACAGGAATTAAAAACAGAAATTGAAGTCTTGACAGAGTTGGTGGAGAAACAAGACACTACTCAGGATACTCTTGATAAACTTGAGCAAAAACAAAAAGAATTTGAACAGTTAACCCAGGAAAAGTCAAACATTTCATACTATAAACACAAAGCACAGTGGATGGAAATGGGAGAGAGATGTAACAAGTTTTTCTTAACCTTACAACGAAGAAACAGTTCAAAAAAGAATATACAAAGATTAATAACGAATGATGGGAAAATACTAATTACACCAGATGACATTATGAATGAAATAGAAAAATATTATACACAACTTTATGCAGAGGATATTCATGAAGAGTGTGATGAAAACATATTTTTCCCTAGCAAACATGCAAAATTATGTTGAAAATTTCATATGTTGAAGGTATTCTCTCAAGAACACAAAGAGAAAGTGCAATTTCTTTATTGCTAAAACAAGATTCCGGTGGAAGAAGTAAAGATCCTGTTCACCTAAAGAATTGGAGACCACTGACTCTTCAGGGCTATGACTCAAAGATCTTAGCTAAGTGTATAGCAACAAGGATCAAAAAGGTTCTACCAGCACTGATACATCATGATCAAACCGGATTCCTTGAAGGCAGAAATATATTTAGTAGCATCAGACAGCTATTGGAGATAATAGAGCACTATGAAACCAAGGAAAAGGATGGTCTTATTTTTGTTGCTGATTTTGAGAAGGCTTTTGATAAAATATACTGGACTTTTCTCACTAGATGCTTACAATATTTTGGTTTTGGGGATTCCTTTATAACTTGGGTAAAAGTCATGTATAGGGGAGCTTCCAGTACAGTAATTAATAATGGTCACCTTTCAAAACCAGGGGAGTGAAACAAGGTTGTCCTCTTTCTCCATATTTGTTTATTTTAGCCATTGAAATATTGGCAGAAAGAGTACGGTCAAACGAAAAAATTAGAGGATTGGGATTAAACGGCATACACTCGAAAATAATAATGTATGCGGATGACACAACATTTATGATCAAACCAAACACACAATCCCTGGAAAATCTCATAGACGATTTGGACCATTTTACCAAATTATCTGGTTTGAAACCCAATTATGAAAAATGTCACATTATGAGGTTAGGTTCACTCAAACATACAAACTTTACCCTTCCATGCAATATGCCAGTGAAATGGACAGATGGTGGCATCGATGTTTTAGGAATCCACATACCAGAGACTGTGAAGGAAATATCAACATTGAACTTCAACATCAAATTAAAACGGCTCAGCAAAATATTACAACCTTGGCAAGGGAATAAACTGACGATATTTGGCAAAACAACACTTGTCAATACACTGGTTGTGTCACAGTTTACATATATAATGCTCTCTCTTCCAACACCCGCTGAATCATTCTATAAGGAATACGAACAACAAATATTTAAATTTATATGGAATGGAAAGAAAGATAAAATTAAACGTGCATACTTATATAATGATTACAATGTAGGAGGCACAAAACTGCTAAACTTACAAGTTATGAATTTATCCATTAAGGCATCTCTTATCCCAAAATTCTATTTCAACAAGGAATGGTTTTCTAGTAGACTGCTGGGAATGGTTCACCCAATGTTTAAAAAAAACCTTTTCCCCTTTATTCAAATTCACTCATCACAACTTTTTACAATGAAGGATATTTTTTCTAAACTCTCTGCTTTCTTGACTGAAGCATTGTAAAGCTGGCTCCACTTTCAATTTCACCCACCAGAAAGAAACGAGGACATACTGCAACAAATATTATGGCTCAACTCCAACATAATGCTGAAAGGCAGAACAATTTTCTTAGAACATATGTTTTCGAAAGGAATAGTGTTCTTCAACGACATTGTGGAGAAAGGTGAAATATTATCATATGAACAGATAAAACAAAAATATGGTGATGTTGGCTCACTGCATCAGTATAATCAGCTTATAGGATCAATACCTCGAATATGGAAAAGGAAAATAAAAAGCCTCTCTTTTTCACAATGGGTATGCAAGCCCCATATGAAAGTGGGTAAGTGGATCACAAAAACAAAAATAAACAAGGAGATGTATAACTTCAATCTGGTAAACGGCAAATTCATAGATATCCCTTATAAATTTATGAACTACTGGGAATGGCAGTTGGATATTCCAATACCATGGACATATGTATTTAAAACACTATACAAAACAACGCTGGACAATAAAATAAGATATTTCCAATATAAATTGTTTTACAAGTTTTTGGAAACAAAAAAAATGTTGCATGTGTGGGAAATTGAACCATCTCCAAAATGTCGATTCTGTCAAGAAGAGGAGGAGACAGTGGAACATCTTTTTTGGTACTGTGCAACCTCTGGGGTATTTTGGTTTTAGGTTGAAAATTGGTTGTCTGTACACGATATCAAACTACAAACAGATCTGTACATGGTACTATTTGGTAACCTAGCTGTGGCAGAAGGAATACAAAATATAATCATTTTACTGGGGAAAATGTTTATTTTTGGTTCGAAATGTAAAAATAGAGTAGGTATCAAAAGGTTCATGAGTTATGTTAAATTATATTGTAAAATTGAATGTGGGATGACATATGGAGCTCATAATGCAATGTATAGAAAACGATGGATTAAACTTATAGAAGGGGAACATTGGGAAAACTGGGGGGAAGATAGACAAATAATAAACTAGCCTAAAATGACAACTCTAGATATAGTTGCTATAAAAGGTTTTTTTTTAAATTATTATTATTATTTACTTTCAGTACTATTGTATTATTTTTTATTATCTATTTTTACATTTATTTATTATTGCCTCTGTATGATTAACCTGACTTTTAATTTTCCTTATTTCTTTACATTATTATTATTTGAACAATTCGTATAGATTTAATTTTATGAGTGAATCAGCCAAAGGAAATTACGATTTTGAGCTATGCTATTATGTTATATTATTATGATGTGAAAGAAATCAACAGAATTAAAAAGGAGAAATACAAAAAAGACAAAGATGGAAAAAAAAAAAAAAAAAAAAAAAGTCCTCCATTAGGGGGGGGGGGGGGGGGGGGGGGGTATGTGGTGGATGGGTTTAAAAAAAAAAAAAAAAAAAAAAGAGCATGCATTTACCATTAGACAGATATTTAAATGTAAATGCCAATATTGAAATGCAAAAGGGAGTTGTTAATGTAAACCATTATCGTTATTTTTTTATCGTATGCTCTCCCACTAGTCTCACTAGCCCATTTGTTTTTTTTCATGGAAACGGTTGCTATGCTTTCATGCCCCTCATTGGCTACTTCGATTAGAACGTTTTAGAAACAATACAGACAACAGCATACGATTGGTTTGGCTCTCGCTTTAGGAAGCTGGGCCATAGGCATTCACAGCAGCACTAGGTCAGTGTGATTCAGCGACGAACGAAAGAACGAACAAGAACTGGAAAGGCGAACCAGTTCAGGTCGTTCATTTTAAAGACCCGTTCAAAGGAACTAGTTCGTTCGCGACCGACCCACCTCTACTATACGCTGACGTGAACATAAAGTCATGTGTCCACATGCCCTGACATGCATACTGCACACATACACACACACACACACACCACACATGCACACACACATGCGCACACACACACACACACACACAGACACACACACACAAACACACACACACACACACACACACACTAACCACACATACATGTATGCTCACACACACTCTCACACACATACATGTAGCCCACAGCAAGGGGGAGGGACTGAAGAACAAAAGGGCACGATGAGAACCGTCTAGACTCAACTATACACGCCTGTTGACACATATATACACACAGCCTCATCACACACACACACACACACAGCCTCATCACACACACACAGCCTCATCACACACACACACACACACAGCCTCATCACACACACACACAGCCTCATCACACACACACACACACACACACACAGCCTCATCACACACATACATACACACAGCCTCATCACACACACACACACAGCCTCATCACACACACACACAGCCTCATCACACACACACACAGCCTCATCACACACACACACACACACAGCCTCATCACACACACACACACACACACACACTCACACACACACACACACACACACACACACACACACAGCCTCATCACACACACACAGACACACAGCCTCATCACACACACACACACACACACACACACAAACACACAGCCTCATCACACACTCATCCCCTTGAATCTCTGTATCAGTGTATAGAACAAATCAACACCTGGATGTCTTAACATTTTCTTCAGCTGAACAAAAAAAAAACTGTAATAAAAAGTAATTATATTTGGTAAAAATGAGGAAAGACTTAGGGTTGCCACTCTCCTTGACACAAAAGGTCTGAAAGCCAAGGATACTGTTAAAAAAATTGGTGTATTACAGTTTTTCTCAATTGCTTTTACCTGCTTAAGTAAACTGGAATCCACTTAGTCTTCATGACTACTTTCTTTGCACAGCAGAAGTCATCTCTTGCGTATGTGTTCACACATTTTCATTGGGTTCACACATTTCTCACACCCTTTTGCAAAACAGTTAACACAGGTGTCATTCAAAAGCCCCAAACTCTATTGGTTTTCCCATGCTATACAAAAGGAAAACATCTTTTCACAGGTGGTATAGATTCCTTGCATAAGTCTAAATCTCTGATACACCTGTGTGAAACTCCTTTGCACAATTCTTCAATCAGCAATCATTCATTATACATAAGAGATGTCTGTTCTGTGTTGCTATTTGCAAGTGTAACAGGACAAGGTCCACGCCCCTTGTCTAGCCCAGTAGTGCCATTGCGAGTGGCTCTTGGCATTCGGAGGCGAGCCAATTAGTGTAGAGAACTGAACTGGCTATATAAATTTTAACTTTTAATTTGAAAGCCGACGTCATAGCTGCATACCGTTGTTCGTCCACCTGACTCCTGCCTTTACCGCGGGATCCCTTGTGCTGTTTTGGCCTCCTGCTCGCTGTGCACGCATCCAGTGACATTCCTGGTAGGTTATTGTGGTATTGCGTGTGTAACAGGACAAGGTCCACGACCCTTGCCTAACCCAGTAGTGCCATTGCGAGTGGCTCTTTGCTTTCGGAGGCGAGCCAATTAGCGTAGAGAAGTGGCTACATAAATTGTAACTTTTAATTTGAAGGCGAACGTCATAGCTGCATACTGTTGGTTGTCCACCTGACTCCTGCCTTCACCGCGGGATCCCTTGTGCTCTTTTGGCCTCCTGCTCACTGCATGCATCCAGTGACATTCCGGATTGCTGTCGGCTGCTGAACATGGGCCTCATAGCCGACCTCAGCTGATTGCAGAGCTTGCGGTATCACAAGGAGCGGCAACATCAAGGCATCTTGGTTCAAGTTCCGAACGCTGCTGTTTTGTCTGTACCTAAGTTGTGTTGGTCGATTTTACATGTTTTGTTCATTGTATGTTTGCATATCTTTTAACTTACACACAGGAGAATAACTGTATACCGGACGCTCTCGTCCAGCATTAGGCCATAGCTATTGTATAAAATACGATGTTCACGACACCTTTGTGCGTGCATATACTGTGCAGTGTTTGTATTGGGAGTATTGGCTCTTCCTTTGATTTTCCTCTTTTGCCGGACCGGAGCTGCAGGCCAACTGGGGTGGCGGGTTATCTGGAGGGGTTGGCGTCCCTTCACCTTTCTTGCTGTGGTGCATTTGAGAATTTTACTATTGACATGTTCACGTGTGGTGTGTCTGTAGACCCTCCCTCTGATAAACCTCCAGCCCTGGGTAAGCTCCAGCCCTGTTCCTGGCTCCTCCCATCCCTCCTCAGCCAGTAATCTAATGATCACACTCTGGTGTATGTGTGTGTGTGTGTGTGTGTGTGTGTGGGTGTATACATGTGTGTCCAGGCCTTGTAGGCCACTTGTGTCAGCGCCTTAGTGGCAAAAAGTCTGACTGTCTGGAGAGAACTCCCTCCCTGTATGTTTTTAATATTTGTTAATAAAGACAGTTTATTTTTGGAACCACGCCTCTGGTTTTCTGTGACCACAAACCTGTGTTGCCTGGTTGGGCTTCACGTACCAAGTTATAGTCCAATTGATTTGATTTGAATATTCTGAGGGGCAGGGCCTCAGATGGCGTAGTCGACATGTCTATTAGAGAGCTAACCTACCACTTGCCACATTTGGCGTAGTCGGCAGAGGATCTCATAACAAAGCCAGAGACGTGTGTTCCAGTGTTTATCTGTCTTTTGTATCTTGTGTCTGTGCTTTGTTTGATTGGTTTTTGTTTATCTTTTTTTTTTCTCAAGACAAAACAGCAGCTGTTTGTTGGACCAATGAGGATTCAGGCAAGCTTGTTTTGGCGCATGGCCAACAAAGGTTGCATCTCTTTTAACCCCCCACCCCCTTGTCTGCAGCATTGACTGCTGCTACTTATGTTGTGTTGTGTGCAGAACAACCAGGAGTGGCCTCTCCCTTTGGGGACCTTCAGGGCATGGGCTGTGGACCCATTAGCGGGATCTGGGAAGATCCTCTCCTGGCCTCTGTGTGTCGCGGGGTTTCGGCCTACTGACCACCCACGTGTCGTGTTATGTGTTTTGTGTACAGGTCGACCAGGAGTGGCCTCTCCCTAGGTGGACCTTCGGGGCATGGGCTGTGGACCCGTTAGCGGGGTCTGGGAAGATCCTCTCCTGGCCTCTGTGTGTCGCGGTGTTTCGGCCTACTGACCACCCGCGTGTTATGTGTTCTGTGCATTAAGGGTAACCAGGGTGGCTCCTCCCTAGAGGGACCTTCGGGTCATGGGATCCCAATGTGGTGAGTCCCATTAGCGGGGTCTGGGTGTAAAGCCCCCCCCCTGGCCCCTGTCAGTCACGGCATATCGGCCTACAGACCAGCCGTAGAGTATGTTTTGGGAGAGTCTGGCAACCTGCAGTGCCTCCTCACCTGCAGACCTTTGGGTCATGGGCCACCGTAAAGGTGGGGCCCATTAGCGGGGTCTAGTGTGGAGGCCCTCATGGTTCCTGGTACCTCACCTCTGTGAGACCCCGCTAATGGGACTCACCTAAGTTGTGATGGTCGATTTTACATGTTTTGTTTATTGTATGTTTGCATATCTTTTAACTTACACACGGGAGAAGAACTGTATACCGGACGCTCTCATCCAGTAGGCCTTAGCTACTGTATAAACTACGATGTTCACCACACTATTTGTGAGTGCATATACTGTGCAGTGTGTGTATTAGGAGTATTGGCTCTTCCTTTGATTTTCCCCTCTTGCCGGACAGGAGCTGCAGGCCAACTGGGGTGGCGGGTTATCTCGAGGTGGTGGCGTCCCTTCACTTTTCCTGCTGTGGTGCATTTGAAAATTTGCTATTGACATGTTCACATGTGGTGTGTCTGTAGACCCTCCCTCTGATAAACTCTCCAGCCCTGGGTAAGCTCCAGCCCTGTTCCTGGTTCCTCTCATCCCTCAGCCAATAGTGAGCTAATTAGCAGGCCCGTCGCTAGAAGGCAAGCAAACCAAGCAATTGCTTGGGGCCCCGAGCTGGCCAGGGGCCCCAAGACAATGACTGGTTAAGAATAAAATGCAATGACAAACTGTGAGCGCCCCTTTGATAGTCAATGCAGTAAAGTGCAACGACACTGTTACCGGCAATACCGGGATCCCCCTCAAGGGGGCCCCTCTCAGTAGTCGCTGACAGCAGCCAGCCAGCCAGGTTCGTGATCTCTGCTGTCGGGAAAATATAAAACATCGCAGTCATAATGAAGCGGAGTTATGCGTCCGGAAGCCAGAAGAGAAAGGATGACAAAAAAAACCCAAGATAGTGGTAAGTGATAAATTACACTGGATAAAATAGCTCTACTTGTGTTGTACACATGGTGTAATGTCGCAGCAGGAAGGCTAGCCTAGGAAATTTTTTTTATGTTAACTACCTGCCTGACGGCCCATGCTGCTTGTAACAAGCTTTTTTTTTCGAACGGACGGAATATGGTTACATACTGTAATATGTTTAGCCTATTAACGGAATAAGGAAGACGCAGATCTGTTCCAGAATCACTGTTTATCGTATTTAATGACATAACATTGCTATAGCTTTGTAATACGTTTTGATGAAAGTGGCATAGCTTCTCTGCTATACTAACTATTCGACCGTGATAATCTACTTACCAAATGGGGGTTAGGAAAACCACACGATAAATTCCGTGCATCAAAGCAGACTGGAACATTCATGTCTAGCAGTATTCATTATTCAGTATTCATGTATAACATTAGCTTGGGATGTTTTTACAGTAAGCATTGGTAGTTGTGAAAGCAGCTGCATCCCTTCTAAATATCAAAATATGGAAAATATTCTTTCTCCCTCAAGGTGCTTTGCTTAAATTTCTCAGCCCTCAGGCTCTTCCTAAGGATACCTCCACTGATGAAGGTAGAGTGAATTTCTCTCACTGAGCTGAGCTGTTAATGACCATTTCCAATATGCTAACAGTGAAATGGTCAAACGTACTTCACAGGTAATTTCAGATTTTTTTTCAATTATTTTCCCAGGTACACCATCAACTTCATCCTCCATTCATGAGGAAGAAGCTGACATTGGATTTTATGGTACGGTGGTGTTTTTGCAAATGTTCAAATGTTCAAAATGTTCAAAACTAATGCACAGTATATGCAACAGCAGTATTAGCACTGTCAACATTTTTTATTTATATAAAGTGTGGGTGAACTTAAACTGTATGGCTATGCTGTGGTTCCTGTAGACTTTGCGTGCGGTGGGGGGGGGGTCTCCATGTCCATTTTGCTTGGGGCCCCCAAATTCCTTGAAATGGCCCTGCTAATGAGCACATTCTGGTGTATGTGTGTGACTATGTGTGTGTGTGTGTGTGTGTATACATGTGTGTCCAGGCCTTGTAGGCCACTTGTGTCAGTGCCTTAGTGGCAAAAAGTCTGACTGGAGAGAACTCACTCCCTGTGTATTTTTTAATATTTGTTAATAAAGACAGAGTTTATTTTTGGAACCACACCTCTGGTTTTCCTGTGATCACGAACCTGTGTTGCCTGGTTGAGCTTCATGTAAGAAGTAATATCCAATTCATTGAATATTCTGAGGGTGAGGGCCTCAGATGGCGTAGTCGACATGTCTATTAGAGAGCTAACCTACCACTTGCCACATTTGGCGTAGTCGGCAGAGGATCTCATAACAAAGCCAGAGACGTGTGTTCCAGTGTTTATCTGTCTTTTGTATCTTGTGTCTGTGCTTTGTTTGATTGGTTTTTGTTTATCTTTTTTTTTTCTCAAGACAAAACAGCAGCTGTTCATTGGACCAATGAGGAGTCAGGCAAGCTTGGTTTGGCTCATTGCCAACAAAGGTTGTGTTTCTTCACACCCCCCCCCTTGTCTGCAGCATTGACTGCGGCTACTCATGTTGTGTTATGTGTTGTGTGCAGAACAACCAGGAGCGGCTCCTCCCTGTGGGGACCTTCGGGGCATGCCCTGTCAGTCACGGCATAGCGGTCTGCAGACCAGCCGTAGAGTACATTTTGGGTGAGTCTGGCAACCTGTAGTGCCTCCTCACCTGCTGACCTTTGGGTCATGGGCCACTGTAAAGGTGGGGCCCATTAGCGGGGTCTAGTGTGGAGGCCCTCATGGTTCCCTGTACCTCACCTCTGGAGGTTTGACCATCAATCGTCGGGTCGACGATTCAAGAAGCCGGGGTAGAATGTAACAGGACAAGGTCCACACCCCTTGTGTAGCCCAGTAGTGCCATTGCGAGTGGCTCTTGGCATTCGGAGGCGAGCCAATTAGTGTAGAGAACTGGCTATATAAATTGTAACTTTTAATTTGAAAGCCGACGTCATAGCTGCATACCGTTGTTCGTCCACCTGACTCCTGCCTTCACCGCGGGATCCCTTGTGCTGTTTTGGCCTCCTGCCCGCTGTGCACACATCCAGTGACATTCCTGGTAGGTTATTGTGGTATTGCGTGCATAGTAACGTTCCTGTATGATGTAGGCTAGTATAGTTAGCACAAACTTTGGGGTTCTAGGATTGCTGTCGGTCGCTGAACATGGGCCTCATAACCGACCTCAGCTGATTGGTATGTAATTTTAACTGTCTTCAAAATAATATGTAGCTTGCGGCGCCGACAAGAGTGGCAGCCTACTCAGTAGCTCCGTGTCTTAGTGTTTGTTTCTACGTCTTTTGTTTACTTTTTACTTCGCAACTTTTTGGATTACACACTTTGAGGAGTGTTTTTATTCTATCCTATGGATACGGACATATTACAACACTCCAGCGACAGCAAACTTGTGTACACAAGGAACCAGCTGATCGCACTACGACGGAATGCTGGCTGTGTTCGCGACAACATCCCAGAGGAACTGATTTGCTTTCGGGGTTGCAGAGCGGGAGTAAAAGTGAAGACAAGGCGTCGGGAGAAGAAGTGGAGATACAAGCCCTCAGTTCCATCGATTGTGATGGGAAACGTGAACTCACTGGCTAATAAGACTGACGAACTGGATGCCCTGGTAAGAAACCAGAAGTTGTACAGGGAATGTAGTTTTTTATGCTTTACGGAGACGTGGCTAACAAGCCATATCCCCACTTCTAACGTTGAGCTGCCCGGCTTCAGTGTAGCTCGTTTGGACAGAGACTGTAAACTTTCTGGCAAAAAGAAGGGAGGTGGACTGGTGCTGTACATTAACAATATATGGTGCAATCCTGGACATGTTACAGTGAAGGAGACTGTATGCTGTAAGGATGTGGAGTTATTAGTGGGTTTGATCCAGCAAGCCCACTATTGTTCTTCTTAAGTTTACTTATATCTTCTTTTTCACCCACTTTTTGTACTCACTACTGCTCCTAGACCGTTTGAGCTATCGACGCGGTTCAAACTCCAAAAATTCAGGCCCGAACCGGTGTAGTGTGCGTGTTACTTTCGTGTCGCTGGCCCTTGTCGTTTTCGCGTTATTCCCGTTTTTCGGCATTTTTTGGGCCCATTGAAATGAATGGCAGAATGTTCAAGGATTCTAATTCCGATTGTGACATCACAGCTCTAATTGTTTAAGCTTGCACCTGGCAGAGTTCTAAGCCATCTGGCAGAGCTCTAATAGAGTACCGAAGCCATGACGCAGCGTTGTCAAGGCAGCGATTTCACTGGATCTAAACAAATCAATCTACCATTAGAAATCACCATAGCGGTGGCTTTCTTAATATATTTCAATCATTTTACAACGTTTCTAAGACGTTATTATATATTTTTTACACTGTAGGAATCACATATTACAACATATATTCATACCAACACAATCACATTCGTGACTACAGAGTTTTATTTTAGCATGGGTTTCCTCCGTAAAAGAGACCTGCATGTAACTTCACAGCATGCGGTTAAAATCCTTAAATTCACGGACGTGTTTTGGCTTTATTTTTTTGGCAAAAAACGTCACTCTTAACAGCCGCCAGTCTTTGAGAAGACGTGAAATATCCACTGGAATTTCGTTTCTTACTATTACACCTGTCAGGGAATCCGTGTTATGTGGCTAAGCTGCTGCCTAGCAGGTAAAGCAGGTTTAAACATTTAAAACAATTTATTAGCTAGAAATTATGCCACATGTCTACATTCAATGCTATTTGAGCCACTTCAAAAGTTTGTTTAGATCCAGTGATTCTGCCGTCATGGAAACGCTACGTCACACTTCGGGACTCTATGGGCTGGGCTGGGCTGGGCTGTCTGTGTATATGAAGGTGTGTGCATGTAACTTTTGACCCGTATATCCGATTTTCATAAATGAGATACCGTTGGAATCCTTGAATGAAGCCCAGTTCAATGCCTTGCCAGCACCAAGTGTAAAGGTAATGTAAAAAAAGATGGCAGAGCGCATCTTTTTTTTAAAGCCAATCCATGTTGATACAGGTCATTAAAATATATATATATATTTTCCAAATCCATTCAGCCCAGTTCAATGCCTTGCCAGCACCAGTTGTAAAGGTCATGTAAAAAAAGATGATCTTTTTTTTAAAGCCAAACCATGTTCATATAGGTCATTAAATTTTTTTAGTATTTTCCCAATCCATTCAGCCCAGTTCTATGCCCAGCTAGCTCCATTCAAACTTGTGTTTGTCTAAACTGTGATTAGAGTAAAAATAAATTGCTACCAAGGCTCCAAATAGCAACACACTTACACCGTAGCATAATGAGGGTATCTACATGTAAACCGAAGCATTGAGAACTGTGTAAGTCTACAGGCAGTTTATTAAAAAGAAAAACAGTACCGTTCACGTCTCGTTCACATATACAGACAGGCGCCATCTTGGGAAAACACAACTCTCTGGGATGTGGCGTAAATCTCGCGTGAAACCTTGTTGCCAGAACAGCAGGGAAGAGGCAACAGGATAGCAGCACGAAAGATACACAGGATACACACGGAAATCGAACGAATTTGAAGACATCGAAGAACGAACCCTTTTAGTTTGATGGACATCCTTATCAGTCTATGGTCTAACTTATTCGTGTCAGGTCAACATCAAAGATAAGTAAGTTAGGCTAACGTAAACGTTAGCTATTTGCTGTTGTCATATGCTTTACGTGATGGCCATTCATCACACTGTTTGGATGTTACTTGACAGTCTGAATCAGAATTACCTTAGCTCTCAGTAAGTTACAGTTTATTATAGTCATGCGATTTACATAAAGTAGTAAACAACAGTAATGTTAAACGTGTCAACAAGTTAGATTCAACCCCACAAGCCACAATAGGGAACGTTCATGCTAAGCATTGAAAATGAATGCGTTAGCAATAGCCACTGCTTTTTTTGAGCTGACAAGCCCTGGAAATGCGTACGTAATCAGCCAAATTTACTTACTTCTTAAGACCCTTGGTATGGTGTTACAACGATGTGGAATGTAAATTGTTAGTATGGTTTTAATGTGTAAACAGACCAACCGCGATTTTGCAATGAAGTGAATGGAGTCATTTTAGGTACCGTATTTTCCGGACTATAAGTCACACTTTTTTTCATAGTTTGGCTGGTCCTGCGACTTATAGTCAGGTGCGACTTTTATATGAAAAAAAAAATATAATTGAACATGTTTTTAAATGTTAATTTATATTAACTGACATGAACCCTACATGAAACATTATCGTCTACAGCCTTGAGAGAGCGCTCTCAAATGCACAAGTTGTGAAACACATGTGCATACTTAAATCCTCAAATTACTGCCGGGATTCTATTTATAGCTGGGCCTCAGATTCAGACAAATAAAAGCCAGTATAATTTTGTTTCAATTTAACTCATAAAATAGCTCTTCTTAATAATTTATATTGTTGGTTGGTTTAATATTGTTGCCAACGAAGTCATTGTCCTACACCATGAGTCTCCAACACATTGCTCTCAAGCTACCAGTAGCACGCAGCCCCAGGTTAACCTACATTTAAACACAATTGTTGCTGCCAGGCATCAGCCTACGAATTTTATAAAAAAGTAAATCATGCATAATTTAAAAAATAACTAAATTTAGGCTATCTTAGACCTCTTTGGCTATATGGAATAAGGTTTCCCTTGCAGCACAGCACACGTTCCATGAATGAATGAATGCGGATGCCTTATCTCGCAATAAGTGGATGGACACCCCGACACTCTTTCATACATGAAACTTAATAGTGACCCAATGCCATTGATAGCCTACCGGTATGCTGCTCCAAACGAAAAGTATAGGCCTATGTCTCACAGTAAAACGTAAGAAATTAAGGCCTATAGCTGACTCGAATAGGCTACAAGCCATGGTCCAAATAAAGGTGCTCTGCTTTGCCCAGCCATAAATTCAGGATTCACGATAGTCTGTCCCCTAAACATTCCTCAACCATCTGGACATGCATGAAAACATTTGAAAACAAAACTCACTGCCATGTAATATTTGATCACTATTTTGCTACTAATTATCTTTCACGTAAATACGCACAGAAAGTGAAAGTAGGCCTACTATGCGCTCCGTGTCTGTAGCTGTCTGTTCACGTCCGCAATCGATTATAACGTTCCTCAAATGGAGAACACATCCATGTTCTCTCGCGTTATATTATAGGCTGTCATGCTTCTGTGTTTGCGGTTCCTGATCGCTAAACGTTTGTTTTCCTTTCCTGTCGATAGCGGTTCATGTAGAAGCACGTAATAGGCTATAATAATTTGACTTTAGCGGGGACAAATCCTGCTGAGAGAGAGAGAGAGCAAAGAGAGAGAGGCACCCCCAAAGTGGTCCTGCGCGCGCGTGTGTGTCTCTGCATGGGGTTCAATTGAAGTCAGAGTTGGTCCGCTTTCAGGCTCCATTATTAGATTAACGTCAGACAGCGCTGTAAAATGTGTGGGAATTTCTCGCATTATGATGGCTAGCGTTGCGGGACTTTTATTAGTAGGCTATGCTCAATACTTATAATAGTAATAATTTATGCGAAATTCCGCGCTGAAATTTAGGCCCTGGTTTTAAATGTGCATCTTTTTTCTCTCGCTCTCTCGGCGAGCATTTGTTGTGCTGCCAGCTTGTGCCAATACGCTATATCGTCCAAAATGCTTGATTGCATTGCATTCTCCACATTTTTAGCAAAATTTTATGTACCATATCAGCATTTTTGTTCAGTGAATCTTTTGTAAATTGCTTTACAATAGCGTCGGGCACTTGTCAGCCTTCGGCTTGCCTCTTGCCACTATTCACTCCTTCGTCTTCAAGATTCCCTGTAGAATTCTCAATATTTTTGGCCTCAATGTGTTCAGTTACATAGTCTGTCTTGGATTTTGTGAAATACATTTCTAAATATCACCTGCTTGCTGCAGCTTCAGTCTGCACGTCCTTTTAAAACAGCATATTTTTCTCTCTCGAGCATTTAATCTGCTGCCGGCTTGTCTCTCCACATCGTCCAAAATGCTTGATTGCATTGCATTCTCCACATTTTTAGCTAAATTTTCATGTATCATATCAGCATTTTTGTTCAGTGAATCTTTTGTAAATTGCTTTACAATTACCGTCGGGCCTATAGGCCTATGCCTGGCTTGCTTCAGTCAAGTCTAAAACTGCATCTTTTTCTCTCTTGTGAGCATTTAATCTTCTGCCAGCCTGTGACTCCACATCGCCCAAAATGCTTGATTGCATTGTATTCTCCACATTTTAGATACATTTTGGTGTACCACATGGTATTTTCTTTCAGTGAATCTTTTGCTTTGCAATGACCTTCCTGCCCTCCTCTTGGCTGCCTTCACTCCTTCGTCTTCATTAACATTAATCTTTTTGGCCTCAATAATCCAGTTACATAGTCTCTGTTTTTGGATTTTGTGAAATACATTTCTAAATAAATGCGACTTATAGTCCGGTGCGACTTATATATGTTTTTTTCTTGTTCATGACGCATTTTTTGACTAATGCGACTTATACTCAGGAGCGACTTATAGTCCGGAAAATACGGTACTGCTTTTACGAGGTCTGTAGTTCTGTCAAAATGTATCTTATCTTTGAACAGACTACATGGTTATCTTCCTTAGACTTCGTAGATGTAGTTACTACAATTTGTAGGCGAAATTATATGGTTTCAATGTGTAAACAGAACAACCGCGATTTTGCGAGCTAGAAAAAAGGAAGTGAATGAATGAATAGTTACTGCTTTTGTGAGGGCTGGCGTTTTCATAAAATCGACGTAATCTTTGAACAGACTACATGGTTATCTTCCTTAGACTTCGTAGATGTAGTTATTACAATTTGGAGGCGAAATTCAAAGTGTAAATATGGTTTTAATGTGTAAACAGAACAACCGCGATTTTGCGAGCTAGAAAAAAGGAAGTGAATGAATGAATAGTTACTGCTTTTCTGAGGGCTGGCGTTCTCATAAAATCGACGTAATCTTTGAAAAGACTACCTGGTTATCTTCCTTAGACTTCGTAGATGTAGTTACTACAATTTGGAGTCGAAATTCGAAGTGCAAATATGGTTTAATAGTGTAAACAAGACGCCTGATGTTTAATATATGTTAATGAATGGGCACAGTATTATTGTGTACAGTAATGGGCTATCAGTAGTATGTAAACAGTTCATGTGTTATGTGTTTTACATAAACTAGTAAACAACAGAAATGTTAAAAGCTGGTAATGTGTTTCGTGAATTCTTACATACAGGCATTCAAATGAAATGTAATTAAATAGCATATATATACTCTATCAGTGTATGATGCTTGCATGAGGGAAACATACAAAAACAACGGCACCCATATAATTGCTGTTGTTTTGAGAAGTATTTCTCATGCAAGCATCATGCAACAATGCAAAAACAATGAAACTAGTGTAGGCCTAATTATATTTTACATTAGTAAAGCAGTACTCTGATGTGCGTGCATGCTTTCACAAACTTTTGTGAACAATCTTAGCACTTTAAACATTGACTGTTTTGAAGTGCATGTATAGCAATATAGTATAAAAATAATAATAATTGTGATATCATTACAATTTGATGGGGGGGTGGGAGGAGGGGGTGGGTTCATGTAGGTGGGCCCTATGACCCCAAAGTATGCCTTGACTGGGCCTCAGGTCAAAGAAGTTTAAGAAAGGCTGATGTAGACGACAAAGCAGCAAGGAGGCGTCGTGTGATCATTTAAACAAGTTTTATGACAAGGTCGATGAGGGTGGGAAAAATCGTACATTTCTGTGCAAACTTTGCCCGCACTTCAGTCACATTGTCTTTTAAGAAAATGCAGTCCATTTTTCGGTTCCAGCAGCCAACAACCTCAAAACTGACCCTTCAGGCCTCTCAGGAGGCGCTGGCCTTTAACCGCAGCCAGAAGAGAGTCATCAGAAATTTGATTGCCTTTAAAAAATCTGACTTCTTAAAAAATCTTAAACTGGCTGCATTACGTGATTATTTCTGAGATTCTGATACGCTTTTAACCATGACCTATACACAGTTCTGGTTTGAAAATGTATCTCTTAAAATAATCACTTTATGCAGTCAGCTTAAGATGGCTTACTAGCAACTAACTAATTACCCTAGCAACAACCTAGAAACCACCCCTGTAATGTCAACCTAGCGACCACCATAGCAACCAGCATGATTGCCCTAGCAACCAGCATAGCAACCACGTTATTTATGCGTTTTAGCTTATTGGATGTTGCGTTAATGCAGATAACTTTTGATTCGTGTGCCCGATTTTCATAAATGAGGTACCGTTGGAATCCTTGGATGAGGCCGAGTTCCATGCCACTGATCAAACCCAGTTCCTCGGGTTATCTATCTTCTTTTTCACCCACTTTTTGTACTCACTACTGCTCCTAGACCGTTTGAGCTATCGACGCGGTTCAAACTCCAAAACTTCAGGCCCGAACCGGTGTAGTGTGCGTGTTACTTTCGTGTCGCTGGCCCTTGTCGTTTTCGCATTATTCCCGTTTTTCGGCGTTTTTCGGCCCCATTGAAATGAATGGCGGAATGTTCAGGATTCTAATTTTGATTGTGACATCACAGCTCTAATTGCTTAAAGGCCGTGTTGCAGGGTTCATTTTACTGTTGGTAATAAACATTTAAACTGTTATCCATTGTATTTGATGTTGTTGGGTATCACAAAACGGAATATAATACGAAAAAGCAGGTACTATTTCACAGCGTTTGAAGTGATTCTCCTTTCCCCCACAATGCATTGCATTACGTCACCTTGGGGAGGCTACAGACCAAAGCCCACCTTTAGAGTAACGAGAGAGGAGTAAAGAGAGACGAGTAAGGGATTGTTCAGCAGTAGATAGCGCAGATTATAGATAAATAGATAGGCTATAGATAGCCTAGATATGTATATAGACAGGTAGATAGATAGCTAGATAGATCATGTCATATGCTGGTCACGGGGGGAGCTCCTCGACCAGTGGCCAAAATGCACTCGCTTCCCTAGTTACTGCAGCTCTCCACCACAGTTTCCATCGGGACGGCACAGCCCACACAAGCACCTGCAAAACTGCGACTTGCCCATATTATCTCCCTCTTTGGTAAGCCATACCCTGACGATGTCAATGGCAATCAATCACGAGCAGTAGTTATCGAAAATATTCATGCTGAAGACACGACCAGCCTAATCGGCGGCGGCTAGAAGCTAAGTTTGCAACAACAGGGGTGGCTCACAGGTGGGACTGGAAAGTTAGCCCATAGCTAGCTATCATGATGATTTATATTCTGATCTTCTGACTAAGTTTGCCCGGTAACCTACTTATCTGAACTAACGACATGATCACTATCACTAGATATAAAGAAAATGTTGACTTTCACTCGGTGCTGTTCACTGACAGTAACAAAAAAAGTGTTGTAACATTATAAGCATAATGAATTGAACTGAATAGGTGCATTATGTAACCTCATAACGAGGCCTCTCAAATTCAGAAAATTGCATTAAACTAAAATCGGAAGACATTGTTATCTTTGTTAGACCATAGGGTCATTGTCATATAAATGCTGTAACGAAATTCGAAGTGTAAATATACAAACTTTATGTTGAAAGTGTAACCGCGACCGTTTCCCATAGGAATGAATGTAAAACATACCCTCCAAAACAAGACCTCCCGAAATTCAGAAAAAATTACTAAATTGATATCAGGCACCGTTATTACCATTGGTAGATCATAGGGTAGCTGTGATATAAATGCTGTGACGAAATTCGAAGTGTAAATATACAAACTTTATGTTGAAAGTGTAACCGCGATGTCCATTGAAATGCATTGAAATGAATAAAGCGCAGATCATGTAGTCCCCAAAGTGACGTCATCACCGAAGTGCGTAAAAAACCCCCGCTAATGCTAAAAACAACAAAAACTGGCATTTAACACCATTTGGAGACATTTTTAAAAATGATATACATATATTGAGGGCCAGATGTACGTACATCTGCGAACGTAGCGGTATCCGGGTCATGGACACACCGCAGACTGCGAACGCTATCAGACTCAAGTTTCCGTCGTATTTATCAATCGTTCAATCCTTAGTGTAAACTGCGCCTTTCTCTGCCTTTCTCCGCCCATAAACGCAATTTACGAACGTCCACAACTGAATGGCAGTGCCTATACAAGCCCAGTTGAATGAAAAAAACTGATGACAACATTAAAAAGAATCAAACGTTTAGCGATCATGAAATAATACTATACATGATAAGATGTAAACAAGCAGGGAGATAATGAAGATCAGTAGTTCTACTCAAACTACTTGTGCACGTAGGCTATGGAAGATTGGTCAAATCTAGCAAGTAGGAAAGTTTAAGTGACGTGAAAGTGAAAGTAAGACATTCGAAAGGCCAACGAAAGTTAAGGTTGCTTTTGGTAATACAAATACTTTCACCACAAAAAACTGGTGCTCTAAATAGTGATTCTGTTGTCTTTGAAAGGTTCTCTTATTATGACCGCCGCGCAGCGAAGCGGCGGTCATATAGGTTTAGTCAAATTTTTTTTTTTTTTTTTTTTTTTTTTTTTTTCTTTTTCGCATGTCCAAATTTCTGTCAATGATTCCCGGGACACTGAAAGACCGGGGTAGACGAAACTTGGTGGGCATGTAACCCCATATGGATAGCATGGAACCATCGTTTTTCGTTTTGATCTGTAGCCCCCCCGCTGGACTGCACCCCCCGAAAGGAGGGTAGGGCAGACACAGTTTTCTGTGAATATCTCGAGAACCGTAAGGTTTAGGAGGACCATTTTTTTTTTGTATGTTGATCTCAAGGGGCCATGTCAACCCATTCCATAACCACTCATTTCATATATAGCGCCACCTAGTTAAACACAAAAAAGTAAAAATGAGGTGTTGTAATCGCAGGTATCTGTGACCTAACATAGTCAAAACTGCACGAAATTGGAAGTGTAGGATCATTATGACACCCTCTAAATGCACGCCAAGTTTCGTGGAATTCCGTTCATGGGGGGCCTTACAATAAAACAATTTATGTGTACATTTAGTGACGTACACCAACAAGGATTCCCGGGACACTGAAAGACCGGGGTACACAAAACTTGGTGGGCATGTACCCCCACATGGATAGCATGGAACTGTCATTTTTCGTTTTGATCTGTAGCCCCCCCGCTGGACTGGACCCCCCGAAAGGAGGGTAGGCCAGACACAGTTCTCTGTGAATATCTTGAGAACTGTAGGGCCTAGGATGACCATTTTTTCCGTATATTTACCTCCAGGGGTCATGTTAGCCCAGTTCATGTGCACACATGTGCACAAACAGATACACACACACACACACATTCACAGTAATCATGACACATACTCACACAGTAGACATATGTACGCTTCCATGCACAGGCACATACGCAGGCACGCACACACACACACACACACACACACACACACACACACACACTCACACACACACACACACCCACACACATAACATAAACATAACACAAACAATCAAGAATTTCTCATAATTATGAACAGGCAAGATGGAGGTGGGGTTGTATAAAATGAATTTTACATGTAAAATCTATGAACTAATCATGTTTTGGTACTTGTTGTCTAGCAGATATCAGTGAGAATTGAGTGTGGATAATGCAATTTAGTGAGACAGTTAGAATCATATAGGCCTTTCAGCGTGATTTCTTTTTGTGGAAAAAATGTGCTGGACTGGGCGGCGGTCATATTTTGTACCGCTCTGCGGTACATCTAGTTGACGCATTGAACTGCAATTTGGATTAACACCTGCTTTTACAAGGCGGAAGTATTTAGGCGCAGAATAGACGTGCGCTTTCAGGAGCAGTCTTTGTACATACCGTGGAATACATAACTAGGCGCTATTTACTCTTCCCCTCCCATCTTTTTACGCTAAACTCCCACTTTCCCCTGGATCCTCCCAAGAATGCATATGCATGACATGACAAACGCAATCTACCACTCTCAGCTCCCGCGACAGTTTGCGCTTTTACATCATTGCGGCCTGTTTGTACATACCTCAAAATGCTTTTAAACGCACATTGCGAAACAAATACGCCAGAAGTGGGCACAAAAGCGTTAGTACATCTGGCCCTGAGTGCTTTATGTACCCATTAATCAACAGTGGTGGTTAACCTGCAACACAGCTTGCACCTGGCAGAGTTCTAAGCCATCTGGCAATGTCTAATGGGCTGGGCTGGGCTGTCTGTGTATATAAAGGTGTGTGCATGTAACTTTTGACCCGTATGTCCGATTTTCATAAATGAGGTACCGTTGGAATCCTTGGATGAGGATGAGTTCCATGCCCCTGATCAAACCCACTCTTGCAGTTCCTCGGAACCGCAATTCTAGTTAGCGGTTAGTCTCCGTCCGTACTACATGCCGAGGGAGTTCTCGCACGCAATTGCTGTCTGTGTTTACGTTCCACCTCGAGCTCTCCCGGATACAGAGTGTGACGTCATCCACTCCACAATCGCAAGGCTTCAAACCCAACACACTGACGCCTTTTTTGTGATCTCTGGCGACTTCAATCACATAACACTGGATTCCACACTCACGAATTTCTACCAGTATGTTGACTGCCCTACAAGGAAAAACAGGACAATAGACCTCATGTTTGCAAACGTGAGGGATGCATACAGCGCAAACCCCCTCCCCCCACTGGGAAAGTCAGACCACAACCTCATTCATCTCCAGCCAATGTACAAGCCCAAAGTACAGAGGCCACCAGTTGCCACACACACCTTCAGGAAGTGGACACCTGAAGCGGATGAGGCTCTGAGAGACTGCTTCGAGTGCACTGACTGGAGTGTGTTACAGAATGGAGAGGACTTAGAGGAGGTCACACAGTGCACAACTGACTACCTGAACTTCTGCATGGACATGAACTGTACGCTGCTTTCCCAACAACAAGCCTTGGATAACCAGCAATGTCAAGGCCCTTCTTAACAGGAAAAAGATGGCGTTCAGAGAGGGGGACATGGCAGAGCTGAGGTGCGTGCAAGGGGAACTCAAATTCAAGCTGAAGGAGGTTAAGGAGGACTACAGAAGGAAGGTGGAACAGAAGTTGCAGGAAAACAACTTGAAGGAGACATGGGACTGCATGAAGGTTATTACTGGCCTGAAGAAGAACAGCAGCTCTGTGGAGGGGGACCTGGACACGGCGAACCAGTTGAACCACTTCTACAACAGGTTTGACTGCCACCATCCCCCCACACCCACACCCCCTTAATACCAGTGCAACACTCACCTCCATCATCACAGGCTATCGTACCCCCACCATCACTGGATTTTGCACCCCTCCCCCACATGGCGATCACGAACAATGAGGTGACAACGACCTCAGTCAACAGCCATCAGACACATAGATCCCAGGTCTAAGCCCACTCTGCTACCAGTCCACATTGATGGGGTCAATGTGGAGGTGGTAAGCACCTACAAGTATCTGGGTCTCCACCTGGACAATAAACTGGACTGGTCAGCCAACACTGATGCACTCTACAAGAAAGGGCAGAGCAGGCTGTACTTCCTGAGGAGGCTGCGGTCCTTCAATGTGTGCAGCAAGCTCCTCAGGATGTTCTACCAGTCTGTTGTTGCCAGCGTCCTCTTCTATGCAGTAGTATGCTGGGGAGGAAGCACAAGGAAGAAGGATGCGGGGCGAATTGACAGGCTGGTAAGGAAAGCTGGCTCTGTAGTGGGAGCTGAACTGGAGTGCATCACTTCACTATCTGACAAAAGGACCCTGTACAAACTGATCAACATCTTGGACAATGAGTGTCACCCACTCCACAGCACTATTGTTAAGCAGAAGAGCCTGATCAGCTGGAGACTTCGCTCACTGCCTTGCACAACAGACAGACTGAGAAAGTCATTTGTCCCCAGGGCCATTGAACTGTTCAATGCTTCACTTAATGGAAGAGGAGAGATAGACTTCTCTGCATAGTCTGTCTGCCTCTTCACCCCCTCCATGTTTGGATACTGTCTGTCCACTAGCCACTTTTACCACTGTCTTTCTGCCTCACTGTTTGCGTGCTATATTAGCACATATGCATAACCCCTCCCTCCACGCCACAGCCGAACTGTGGCCACACTTATACCTTTTCTTAAAATAGTTAAATATATAGATATATAGACTTTATTTCTGCATTGTTGCACTGTTGGACTTACTCATTTGCACTATCACCATGACCACTATCACCATGACACTCATTCACACAGAGCACACAGTCATAGCAGGACTTTTACGGGCTTTTCCCAAATCACGGAAGTAACGTCGACGCAGCGGTTTAGTAGCAGATAATAGCATCCATCAGGCAAGTGTTATTTAAATAAACTCCTGGTGTACTTACAAACTTTTCAATGCCTCGTTTTATGAGTAAAGAACATACTGTAGAAGTTTTGTACCATTCAGGGCATTATTAGTGGGGTAATTTACGAGGTAAAAGTTGGTTCCATTACGCCTGC
Source organism: Alosa pseudoharengus (assembly GCF_046254945.1). Lineage (NCBI taxonomy): Eukaryota > Metazoa > Chordata > Actinopteri > Clupeiformes > Clupeidae > Alosa > Alosa pseudoharengus. The sequence goes on from NW_027468657.1 coordinate 16,324,487, forward strand.
AGAAACTCATTAGTTTCTGACAGGGCTACTCGACCAGTGTTCGACCAAGGGAAAACAGGTTCTGGGAGGGTGTTTGGCTCGGGGTCATGGTGCAAAGGACCCTAGGGTGAAATTACTCCGAACCATCGCTTTAAGTCCCTGCACTGGCTTCCAGTAAGTCACAGAATTATAAATCACTAAATGGAGCAGGACCTAAATACCTATCAGACATGCTTCAACAGTACACACCCTCCAGACCTCTCAGGTCTCAGGAGAAAAACCTGTTAGTAAAACCTGCTGTTAGAACTAAACATGGTGAAGCTGCTATGCAGCTTAGCTCTGGAACCAACTTTCGGATGACATCAAAAGGCCCCCAACTGTAGCCAGTTTTAAATCTAGACTTAAGACCAAACTGTTCTCAGATGCTTTTTGCTAACTGCACTGAGTTACAAATTCTGAATCTGCCTTGAAAATTATTCTACCTTGTGTCTTTTATTTTGTCATTTTAATTAATCTTTATTTTTAAATGATTTTACTTTGTTCATTTTATGTTTTCTTTTTTATCATCATACCTTTTAAACTATTCTTTCACTATTGCCCTTTTATGCTTTTATTTGTTATTACTGTTTGCTTTTGTTTATGTAAAGCACATTGAGTGTATGAAATGCGCTATATAAATAAACTTGACTTGACATACACACACACACACGCAGCCTCATCACGCACAGACACACACACACACACACAGCCTAATCACACACACACACACACAAACACGCACACAGCCTCATCACACACACACACACACATACACACACAATCAGCCATATCACACACACACACAGCCTCATCACACACACACACACACACACACACACACACACACAGCCTAATCACACACACACACACGCACGCACACACAGCCTCATCACACACACACACACATACACACACACACACACAGCTTCATCACACACACACACACTCCATCTATAAGGCCACATATCTCTGTCATGTTCTATGTTCTTATTCCAAAGAAGCTTTATATCTTGATAACTTTTATTGATTTTCATTGCTAAAACATCAAATTTGACTCTCTGTCTGTTTCACCTACCAGGACTGCAAGAAATCTAGGAGTTGTTCTCGACAACCAACTAAACTTCTCAGATCATGTTGCCTCAGTCGCCCGGTCATGCCGTTTCGCACTCTACAATATACGAAAAATCAGGACTTACTTAACTCAAGATGCCACCCAACTTCTGGTTCAGGCAATAGTCATCTCACGACTCGACTACTGCAACGCCCTCCTGACAGGTCTCCCAGCCTGCGCAGTGAAACCACTTCAGATGATCCAGAACGCGGCGGCGCGCCTGGTCTACAACCAACCCAAGAGGGCACATGTTACCCCGCTACTCATCCAGCTACATTGGCTACCTATGGCGGCCCGCATCAAATTCAAGGCTCTAACGCTTGCCTACAAAGTAGTCTCCGGTTCTGCTCCCACCTACTTGAATGCCTTCATACAGACATACGCTACCTCCAGACCGCTGCGCTCCTCAGACGAACGACGTCTAGCTCTACCTCCGGTACGCTCAGGCCAATCAAAACTTTTCTCATCTGTTGTTCCTCGCTGGTGGAACACACTGCCAGTTCCTACAAGGGCAGGGACATCCCTCTCCATTTTCAAAAAACTCCTGAAGACCCAGCTCTTTAGAGAACATCTCCTCTCATAGCAACACTTACAACAAGTCTTGCTGATCCTAGCACTCACCAGCCGTCTTAAACTGACACGTAACTGTTAAAAACAGCACTCACTGATGCACTTATTCTTACTGTACTCTAATGTTTTTTTAAATTGTCCTAATATTGTTGAGAATTGCTCTAAACTTAAACTGTTTACCATGTTGTTAGTCGCTTTGGCTAAAAATGCGTCAGCCAAATGTAATGTAATGTAAAGCTCTAATGGGTAAATTACCCCTCTACATTTCAAATTTGCTTACTTACCATAATAGTGTCATCAGAATAATTCCGTGGAAATGCATGGATTCCGCTGCTACTGGAAGAAACTGGAATCCATGCATTTCCACTGAATTATTTTTGGAATCTGATCCCTTATCATACCTGTTCATTCTTACTCGTCGCTCGACTTATCGTGACTAAATTCAAGATGGCTGCAAACGCTAAACTTCGTGAAGATACTGTCTGTATAAATCGTCTTGTAAGTAAACTACCAGTGCTTTTTCAAAGTTCTCAATGTCTCGTTTTTAAATGTCAGGGCCTTCGGTAGTCTACCAATGAAGTGTGGAGATACATTGAGCCTCGTAAATGGTGTAAAACAGTGATTTATTTGCATGGCTAGCCCGATGCCGAAACACCACCATTGAAAAAGCTGTTGGTAGCATCAGCTAACTAGCGGCAGATTTTGGAGTGCAGGGGACAAGCCGAGATGGGCTATGAGACATACTTTCACACTCAGTATCATGTTTCAACACATTTTAGGTCAATATCACACCGGAATTCTCCTTTAATGATCTGATGAATGCTACAGACTCCCTGCAATTTTGTGTGAGTGGCATTGGGTTGCAGCACTTCAGCAGTGGAGCTGTGCATGGCTCACTGTAAGGCAAGGATGATAGAGAGAGAGAGAGAGAGAGAGAGAGAGAGAGAGAAAGAGAGATAGAGAGAGAATGAGAGGGAGAAAGAGAGATAGAGAGAGAGATAGAGAGAGAGAGAGAATGAGAGGGAGCGAGGAGAGAGAGGTAGAGGAAATGAGAGAGTGAGAGAGAGAATGAGAGGGAGAGAGAGAGAGAGAATGAGAGATATGTAGGGGGAGCTGCTTCCTGTCATGGAAACATGACCCCAAAGGCTGCTGGGAAATACCAATGTGGGTACTTCAACACATAACGAGTCCGCCGGAAACACTGGACAGAGTCCCACTGGAAACACTGGACAGAGTCCCACTGGACGAGACACACTCTGAGTGAGATTCCTGGAGTTTAGATTCCTGTGTATATGTGTGTTAGGTAAGAAATGAAAAGGCAAAAAGCAAGGTGTGTGTGTGTGTGTGTGTGTGAGAGTAAATACTTCCTATGGTTTAAACTCTTCAACTCTCCTGGGATCATGATTGTCTACGTCATAACAGAAGTATACCGGACATATTTGGTGTGTGTGTGTGTGTGTGTGTGTGTGTGCAATAGAGATGAGAGATGAGGGCAGAGTTAGGAGAGGAAGGATGGGGAGGAGAATAGTAACAGAATAGTCTTATTTAGGACTGGAGTTAGACGTGTCATTCAGTCTCCCTCCCTCTGTTTGTCTCCTCCCTCTCTCTCTCCCTCTCTCTATCTCTTTCTCTTTTTATCCCTCTCTCTCTCCTTCTCTCTCTTCCTCTCTCTATCCCTCTTTCTCTCACTCTCTATCTCTCTCTCTATCCCTCTCTCTCTCCTCTCTCTATCCCTCTCCCTCTGTTTGTCTCCTCTCTCCCTTCCTCTCTCTCTTCCTCTCTATCTGTCTCTCTCTCTATCTCTCTCTATCCCTCTCTCTCTCTATCCCTCTCCCTCTGTTTGTCTTTCTCTCTCCCTCTCTCTTTCTCTCTCTCTCCCTCTCTCATTCACTTCATCTTCGTCGTCAACAAATCTAACCAGACTAATGAACAATACTCCCCTACACTAGCTCTCACGCATACACACGCCCACACACACACACACACACACACGCACACACCAAACACATGCAAACACAAACTCCCACACACAAACACACACACTCCCACACACATACACACTCAGTCACTCCCACACACAGACGCACACAAACACAGACACGCACACACACACACGCACACACACACACACACCCATGCACACACACACACACACACACACACAGGATCTTTTGGGGTTAGTTTGACAGTGGCCCTTCAGTGGCTTTAATGGATTGCCGTGCTCCAGCACAAAACATAATTTGTTAACAGAGCAGCAGAGTTCTTTGCGTGAGGGCCGTCGCTGCATAGCAACTGGGGCGCGTGTGAGCCAATGCAGCCAGTGCGCTTTCTCCCGGAGGAGAGGGCCAGACGCAGGCCGCGCCTCAAAGAGGAGGTCGCCGCGGGAACGGGCTTCTTTGTGGCGGCCGGAGGAGGCGTTGAGCGGAGCGGAAGAGTAGGGGGAAGCACGGCATCGCACTCTGCCCCCCTGGCCATCACTCACCCCCCACAAACACCACGCCACACCACACCACACCCCCCACAAACACCACACCACACCACAAACACTGCACCACACCACACCCCCCACAAACACCACACCACACCACACCACACCCCCCACAAACACCACGCCACACCACACCCCCCACAAACACCACGCCACACCACACCACACCCCCCACAAACACCACACCACACCACAAACACTGCACCACACCACACCCCCCACAAACACCACACCACACCACACCACACCCCCCACAAACACCACGCCACACCACAAACACTGCACCACACCACACTCCCCACAAATACCACACCACACCACACCACACCCCCCACAAACACCACACCACACCACACCACGCTGCACCACAGCGCCATGCCTGTTACAACCAAAACAAAAACAATGAAGAACCACAACACACGGACGCATCCACAGTCCCATCGCACCACCACCACCACCACCACTACAAGGCTGTGGAGACGCACGGGGCTGGACACGTCCCAAACGAGACGCTGTTGCCTGGCCGAGAGTTGCTTGCCGGCTTGCCGGCTCGCGCAGCGTAGCGTAACGAGCAGAGATGTGCGATATGTTGCCACGGCGGCTGTTTGTGTCGAGCCGGTCAGGCATGCGCTTTTAATTGGGCGCTAGATGACCACACTGCTCCCTCATCACGACGCCGGACCAAAAGAGACGGAGATGGATTGTTGTCCTCAAACAGCGCACTCCTTTGCTGAGGCAACTCTCCCCAACTGGTGCATGCGTATTTGTGTGTGTGTGTGTGTGTGTGTGTGTGTGTGTGTGTGTGTGTGTGTGTGTGTGTGTGTATGTGTATGTGTGTGTATTCTCTCTCTCTCTCTCTCTGTATCTGATTGTGTATGCGTGTGTGTGTGTCTGTGTGCATCTCTAATTGTGTATGCATGTGTATGTGTATGTGTATGTGTGTGTGTGTGTGCATGTGCGTGTTTGTGTGTGTGTGTGTGTGTGTGTGTGTGTGTGTGTGTTTGATTGTGTGTGTGTGTGTGGTCAATAGCAGCATTGGAAAACATGTTTCATTCACTCACTGTGAGCGCCATCTAGTGGTGGGCCATGAGGCAGCGTTAGCTCAGTGCGCTCTCCCACACTGCTCTCTGGGATGAGGGGGAGGAAGCACAACTGAGCCAAGCCAAGGATGCACCAAACATGCTGTGCTCATAGTTTATTTTTTAATCAATTGCTTAAGCACACTTTTGAAAACAGGGCATGTGTGTTCAAAACACTACCATTGAACAACACACCGAAATAGCAGAATCCCTATTATTTTGCAAAATTACAAACTTCAAAACCATACAATTATGAATTACTCTGTTTTGCTGTCATATCACAAACACATCCATCATATGATCTGATTATGTTTGAATCAGTTACACACAAATGTACTCAAATATACAAAACACGTTTTCTAAGGACAACTGTATGTTTGATTTTTTTTACATTTTTTTATTTCAGAAATATTGTTCAAGTAGGATTAGAGGATAATTTAGAGTACAAGAATATGCTGACCAAACACCAGGCCTGTACATTGAGCACTTTCTTCTCTCCACATAGTTAAGGACAGCCAGAGCAGAAAAACATTTCTCAATAGATAATATACTGTAGATTACATAACATTACATTTGGCTGACGCATTTTTAACCAAAGCAACATTTCTTATCCTCTACAGCAGTGTTTTTAATGGTGGATCGCGGAACTGCTCTGGCTGGGTCGTGGAGTTAAAAAGTGCGGTTAAAAAGAATAAAAAAATCGCCCATTTAAAATGCTACCTTATCAGATCTAATGTTGGACCTTTATTTTGTTAGACTTTATATCTATGTCAGTCATTGCCATGGACATAGACTATGTTGATGTGACAAGTCATGTTAGACATCATTTTATTGGTAAACGCAATTAAGCTACGACCCTGAATATTTGAAGTAGGATATTCACTTACATTGAGGCAAAATGGGACAGAAACCCCAGTGTGCAGTGTTCACTAAATTGCTGGTACATGAGAGAAAATGCCACATGGAAACAAAGCACCCCTGTCAAAGATAAACCTGTCGAGTACTTGGAAAGGGGACATCAGGAGTTGAAGATTTCACAAACATCAGCAATGCCAAACATCAGCATGTTCCAAACAAGTAGGCCTACAGGCACTTCACATGTCTTACCCTGTAGCTCACTGTATCAGTTGGCTTGATCGCTAAAATCATATATGGGTCACGACTTCATGAACATGGGAAACTGTGGGTCCCAAAGCCAGACCAGTTAAGAACCACTGCTCTACATGCTCCCCCTCGCATCCTCACTCCTCCTCTCATCCTCCTCTCATCCTCCTCCTCTCATCTTCCCTTCTCCTCCTCCTCTCATCCTCACTCCTCCTCCTCCTCTCATCTTCACTTCTCCTCCTCCTCCTCTCATCTTCACTCCTCCTCCTCTCCTCCTCCCCCTCCTCCTCCTCCTCTCCTTCTCCTCCTCCTCCTCTCATCTTCACTCCTCCTCCTCTCCTCCTCCCCCTCCTCCTCCTCCTCCTCTCCTTTTCCTCCTCCTCCTCCATATCTCCTCTCTTCCTCCTCTTCCTCCTCCTCTCAGTGCTGCATTGCCTTCTCTTATTGACAATGGCTCATCTGTTGCCCTGTTTAGGACTGATTGTTAAGTTTACAGTTATGCACCCATTCATGGGTGTTGAATTTTGGATGTTTTGCAGAAAAAGTCAAAGAGATCTGCATATTGTGTTTCACTCGGTGAAAATGTGTTTATGGTGATATCTACAGTGATATCATCCATACCTTCCCCAGCCTTACAGCGCCCCCCAGTGGAGGAACGCTGTAAATGGGTGTAGTGTTTCTGCTGGAATGAGTTTTGTCTGAGAGTTAGACAGCGGCAAGGTCACTCTCGGGTTATTTATGTAAAACCAGATTGGTATTGAGATACCTCAGCACTGTTTCTCTTCTCATTAGAGAGGTGGTAATGTGAACCCTCCTTGGGAAACATCCTCTTTCCTCTGAGCACTTAGTTGGATGTTCACGTATTGTTTTCTGATTTAACCCTCTGGTTGTGTTTGTTTCATGTTTACTAGTTTTGTGTTCCTGGTCAAAAATGGCCGCTGCATTATGACTTGTTATAAATCCATAGTAACACATACATTATCATCTAATGTTGTGATAGACCTTTGTATCAACTTGTGTCCTATTAGATATTGAAATTCCATTTGCTATTTATAGCCTGTAGCCCTGCAGGCCTCATTGACCTGAGCTCATGTAAGTCAAAAAGGGGAAGATTCTTTGGGGAAAGGTTCCATTAGGGGCTGACATAGAAGCAAAGAGGGAGAGTGAAGGTGTGTGTGTGTGTGTGTGTGTGTGTGTGTGTGTGTGTGTGTGTGTGTGTGTGTGTGTGTGTGTGTGTGTGTACAGAAGCACAGATATAGTCCATCTGATCAATGGGTATGTGCCTGGACTCAATTTGATACACATTTTCTCACCCATTCATTTCTAATGGCCAGTCATTTTTGACCGGGAATACACGTCGGTGTTCTAAAGTTAAATAAAAACCTAAATTGTTATGAAAATGATCAGAATTTGTTTTGTGTGTTAACACAAACCTGTGTTAACAAAGTCATGGACCTCATCCATGTATGTGAGAATAAAGTCATCCAAAGTCATCCACCTCATCTATGTATGTGAGAATAAATTAACAATTGTAAATTGGTCAAATTTGACCTGCGAACACAACAGGAAGGCTAACT
>NW_027468657.1:16337433-16344933 GCF_046254945.1 Alosa pseudoharengus
TAGATACTTTATTGATCCCCTGGGGAAATTCAAAAATAGTAATTATAGTAACTATAGTAATACTATACGATTTCTATAGTAGGCTGGTTCTATCGTAGTGTATAATCCTCTATAGTGTTCCGACAGTATAGTTTTATAGTTCTTCTGTAAATATTCCTATAATAAGATTCCTATAACATTTCTGTCCCAAAATGGGCTACTATAATATTCCTAGTAGTTCCATTTCGTAAGGGACACACACCTGAAGCATTCTGATCATTTAGAGCTGGACTTTTTTTCCCTCTGACAGCCAGGAGAGAGAGAGAGAGAGAGAGAGAGAGAGAGAGAGAGAGAAATGCATCCTCCCGTTGCGCCACACCCGCCCTGTCCGAAATCGTCATGCTTTCGGGGCGGGGCCTGGTGAAGAGTTCGCAGTGAGTCCGAAGAATTGGGCAGAAAGACGAGTGATTCAGCGTGAGGAGACGAACCGCGGATTGCTTACGGTTTATGGTCGAGAAGACACGCACCTGTTGATTCTCAGGCGCACCAGCGAGTTTCCCGTTTCCGAGGACAAGCAGAGCGCACAAATGACGGACGCTATCTTTCCCAACGGCTGCAAGGCCAACGGGGCCGTGGAGAACGGCTACTTTAAAAAGGTCAGTTCTCTCCCCCTTTGTGTGTTTGTGTGTGTCGTTGATGTGCTGAGTTTTGATACCTGAACTTGCTTGGCTAGTTTCGGTGGCTGTCTGTCCGTAGCCTATTGTTTCCTTCACACATTCTTCTGTTCCCTGAAGGTTTCCGATCTCTCTTATTGTTCTTTGGAGCGGAGGCGAAAGCGCTGGTGAGCAACGGTGCCAGATGCGAGAGAATTAGGTTAAGCTTTCAAATCACTGTCTCCTTCGAAAACTTTCGAGAACAGCCTATTAAAAAGCCTGATTAGGCATACAACGAGTATGCTAGTAGTTCTATCAAACGTAGGACATTTCTTCAACATGTTCTACAATTTACTTTTTTTTTAGGACATCGTGATGTTAAAAGTGGGCAGCGTTTGTCGGGAAATGTTTTTTTGTTTTGTTTTCATAAGTGTGTGATGGAGGATTCTAGTCTAACGGTGTCTAAATCTTTTTAGTGCCAACTTTAACATCACTACTGTGCTCATCTGCGGTGTGGCTCTTGTTTTATCAGAGTCGATTCTAGTCTCTTCATAAACAGACGCGAGCCTACAGTTGCCATAGCAGGGTGGCCAGACGGCCCGATCTCGGGCTTGTAAACGCGCCCCCACCGCCGAATTCCTGAAGAATCAGCTCGCGGCGGGTTTGCTCCAGTTCATTCGTCAGTCATGTCATTCAGCCCCTCGGTGATGACAACGGGCCAGCGGAGTGAGCGGACGCGTTTAGTTACTTACGTGGTAGGCTACAAAATGTAGCGGGTTAGGCTTACAGTCTCAGGACATTTTTCAAAAACAAGTCTAGGTGTGTATGATAGTCAGTGGCGGGCCATTCTGTGAAAATTCAATATTTGTGCACCTGGTTAGTCAGTGAGGACAGGTGTTTCACGATAAAAGAAATATGTGTGAAAATGAGAAAATATGGACTTTGGATTTAAAAAGTAGCCTAGACTAAAACAATCAGGGCAGTCCAGAGAGAGTGTGTGATGGTGTTTGTTCTGTGCTGTTGGAGAGAATACAGAGGTGTGTGTGTGTTATTTTGAAGCAGAAGGTAGCCTCTTATATTCTTTAAGTGTGTGTGTACTGCTGAGGTTGAAGTATCATGTATGTTATGTATTGATGAGGGAATGAGTGGTTTTGTGTGTGTGTGTACTCTTAAAACAAATGTTTTGTCCATATCTGGACACAGAGATGTTAAAAAACATGTTTTCAACACATTTTGTGTAACAAATTAAAAAAGGAAACAACACAAACTTGTGTTGTGGTCCCTATTTGGACACAGAGATGTGTTAAAACAACGCAAGTTGTGTTGTTTTCAACACATTCCTTTCAAGTGTGTGTGTGTGTGTGTGTGTGTGTGTGTGCGTGTGTGTGTGTGTGTGTTTGCTTAAAATAAACTTTTAGTGGTGAAACCTGTGAGGCAGCAATGCAGTGATGAAATCTCTGTCACCCAGCAGTGCATGGTGACAGGACATGCGTGTGTGTCCTGCGGAGCTGTGTTCCAGGGTTTGGTGTGTGTGTGTGTTTGTGAGAGAGAGAGAGAGAGAGAGAGAGAGAGAGAGAGAGGGAGACATAGAGATGAAAGGGAGACAGAGAGAATAGTGGAAAAAATAGAAGTTTTTTTCCTCCCTTCAGACAGTGGTTGAGCGGTTCATTGACGCAGTGTTTGTGTGTGGGTGTGTGTGTGTTGTGGGCCAGGCCAAAGCCACAAATCCAAATATCCTCATGTAGAGTGTCCTCCCTTAGAGTGTAAGAGGAGCCCAGGGCTACAGCTGTAGAGGAGAGAGATCTATAATCATCCAGAAACATCCAACACGCACGCACACACGCACACATACACACACACACACACACACACACACACACACATGCAAGCACGCCCAGAGAGACAGGAGAGCCTCATCATGTACACACATATGCAGATAGGAGGGTGTCCATCTCTGTCCCTCACACACACACACACACATACAAACACATAGGTGTGCAGTGAGCATGCTCCATTGCCCCACTACTGTACTAGGTGTGCAGTGAGCATGCTCCATTGCCCCACTACTGTACTAGGTGTGCAGTGAGCATGCTCCATTGCCCCACTACTGTACTAGGTGTGCAGTGAGCATGCTCCATTGCCCCACTACTGTACTAGGTGTGCAGTGAGCATGCTCTATGGCTCCACTACTACCACTACTAACACCATATTTTCCACGACTGAGCATGCTTCGTCGTCATTGGCAGTGCTCTGTGCCAGGCTTGTTCATTAGAAGCCTGTTTAGAGGTATCTGCTGGCATGAGCTCGTTACCCAGAAGCCTTTGTGGCTCTCCCGAGGCTTTGTGGCTCGTCCAGGGTACATGCAGGGGCTGCTAACGAGGAGAGCGTTCTGCTCAGCTACGCCGGGCTCTGATTGGCTGTTCACAGTTCTGGAACCCTGAATTCTGTTAGGTAATGAGAGTTCGAGACGACTTCACAGAGCCCAGTTTATGTAATCCTGACCTGAGGGACCCTGACAGCACACTAGGGACAGGTCAGGCCCACAAAGTCAACCTCCATCTAGGTTTAGACAGACGGAGAAGTTTAGGTCACTCTGCACAGAGCCCGTCCAGTACCGGTCAGTGGAGTTGACTTCTAGAGCTAAAGGACCCCAAGTGGAGTTAATGGGTTCCTTCAGTTGGTCTAGAGCAGGGGTTCTCAAAGTGGGGTCTGGGGATCCCTTGGGGTCCGGAACCCATAGCCAAAAAAAATGTACTTTAAATGATAAAGTTGAGGGTTTATCGTTTTAAAAATTCATATCTACAGATGACGCCCCTTTTCACCCATAAAACAAGCAAATTATGTCTATTTGCTCCCACCCACATTCCTTCTGCTGCCTAGCGCTGCTTATTTGTCACCTACAGTAGCTAGCTAGCTGATGAATGTGTAGATATGCTTGAGTCAGTCCATGTCGACAAGTGATGCAAAAGTTACCCACCCAGAAAACACAGGAAAGTCAACTTGGACACAACTTCAGAGAATACAAATGCCATGTTTACTTGCTACGGTTATGAGGGGGTCCTCAGAAAATGTTCTGCCCCAAAAGGGGTCCTTGGAACCAAAGAAATTGAGAACCCCTGGTCTATAGAATATTAAAAACATGTTTTTGGAGATACATCTAGGTAATCTCATTATCTCATTATGAGAACATTAAGCCTTTATATGCTGAAGAGAACGTGTTGTATGTTTAAGAAAATGTGTTGCGTGTATATAAAGAGAACGTGTTGTGCGTATGTTTAAGAGAATGTGTTGCGTATGTTTAAGAGAATGTGTTGTGTGTATGTTTAAGAGAACGCGTTGCTTGTATGTTTAAGATAACGTGTTGCGTGTATGTTTAAGAGAACGTGTTTCGTGTATGTTTAAGAGAACGTTTTGAGTGTACTGTATCTGCTGAACGGAGAGTGGTGTGTGTGTGTGTATGTGTGCATGAAGAGAGTGTCAGCTTCAGATGTCTTGGGTGTTGACATCTCTGTGCATGCAAATGTGCTGTGGAAAAATGAGTGACAGCTCTGACATTACATGCTAGCGTCCCTCACACACACACACACACACACACACACACACCCACACACACACACACACACACACACACACACACATCCACACCCACACACACACAGTGCTGGCATTACAATCTAGCGCCTGATACTCCTTGAACACTCATTATGTGACATAACCATACACACCCACACTGATGGTGCTCTCTCTATCTTACACTCCTGTCAGAACATACATACACACCCACACCCATTATTATCACATTTCTGATGCTGTCATACTCCTGTGAGACACACACAGGCACTGTCACACACACGCATGATATGATATGAACATGATATGTTGTGTCACTCCCCTCTTGTTGTTTCCCTGTTCCTCTGTCCTCTGTGTGTCCTGTTGTGTTTAGAGTAGAATATCAGGCCTTCAGCACTTACAACATACTATAGTCTATTGTGGCATACTGGTCCTAACCATATGTTTTTCTTTTTCGTTTGTGGTGTGTATGTGTGTGTGTGTGTGTGTCTGTATGTGTGTGTGTGTGTGTGTGCAGGGCTGCAACCCACTGGCTCAGACTGGCCGCAGTAAGTTGCAGAATCAGAGGGCCACCCTCAACCAGCAGATCATCAAGCAGATGAGAATGAGAGCAGGAGCAGAGAATCTTCTCAAGTATGTACACACACACACACACACACACACATTTTTCTCACTCCCTCAAGAAATAAGTGTGTGTGCTTGCTTTGAACTACAATGAATTTCTCTCTCTGATGATCTTATAAAGGATGGAAGAAAAAAAGAAAAATCCACACACTAGTCTGTGCAAAATAAGTTTTTACTCAAATCAAGCTTTCGGTTGGCATTCTCTCTGATGATCTGACATGTCTGACGTACTCATAACATGCTAATAACATTATGGCTGTAAGGACTGAACGTCTACACACACTTGTGTTCCTCTGGTTCAGTTTGTGTATGGATGTGTAAGCATGGATGTGTGCTCTTGGACAATTATCATGAGAGACAGACACCAAGACAGTAGAACCGCAGTGTGGGACTGTCAGGGCAACTGACACTTGGCTTGGATATACCCACCGTGACCAAACCTCTTAAAGGCCAGCAGCTTAACCGTGTGTGTGTGTGTGTGTGAGTGTGTGTGTGTGTGTGTGAGAGAGAGAGAGAGAGAAAGCCTGCAGATTAACCCTGCACATTCCAGTGCTGATAACAGGATGCGCTAAAAGACTCTGGGCAACAAGTGACCTCACTGTCCACAGGAGCCGCTTTGTTAGTGGGTGGCATCTGCAGGTCTGTGTGTGTGTGTGTATGTGCGTGTGTGTCAGTGAGTCACTGGTCATGACACAGAAATGTTCAGGTGAAATCTGAAAATTGTAGAAATGTAGCGCCAACTAACTTCCTCCAGTGTCTGAGAACTCACAAACTCTAGACCACACTGTTATAGCATCTGCGGGTGTTAGCTTAGAGGTAAAGATGTTTCTTTATGCTGTATGATAGCAAGTTAGGTTGTTAGCATCTGTGGGTGTTAGCTTAGTGATGAAGACGCTTCTTTATGCTGTGTGATATCAGGTTGGGGTGTAAGCATCTGTGGGTGTTAGCTTAGAGGTGTAGAAGCTTCCCTATGCTGTGTGATGGCAGGCTAGGGTGTTAGCATCTGTGGGTGTTAGCTTAGAGGTGTTAGCATCTGTGGATGTTAGCTTAGAGGTGAAGATGCTTCCCTATGCTGTGTGATGGCAGGTTAGGGTGTTAGCATCTGTGGGTGTTAGCTTAGAGGTGTTAGCATCTGTGGGTGTTAGCTTAGAGGTGAAGATGCTTCCCTATGCTGTGTGATGGCAGGTTAAGGTGTTAGCATCTGTGGGTGTTAGCTTAGAGGTGTTAGCATCTGTGGGTGTTAGCTTAGAGGTGAATATGCTTCCCTATGCTGTGTGATGGCAGGTTAGATTATGTTAGTGTAGAACTGTAAAACTGGTGAAAACCAGATATAATCATGTAATATTGTGAGTGTGTAATCATAACTGGGTTTTTGGTGTGTGTGTGAAGTGTGTGTGTGGTGTGATGATCAGGCGATACAGGGCTTGGTTGCTAAGCTGCGGTATGTTATGTGTGATATGTGAGGTGTGTAGCATGTGTAATGGTGTGGCTAAAGTGTGTATGATGGTGTTTGAACAAATTTAATTGTGTGTGTTGTGTGTCTTTGAAGTGTGTGTGTGTGTGGTGTGTGTGTGTGTTTGTGTGTGTATGTAGAGGTCACACCGCCACCTCATTTGTCAGGCAAATGACGTCAGCCAACATGTATGTGTGTGTGTGTGTGTGTGTGTGCATGCATGTTGTATCGCCCAGTCAGGATGTCATGCTATGCCATACTAAAGCCGAAAGAACTTCTGAATGCCAAATCTCCCAATTCTTGTGTAACGGAGGCAGACTGAGCTAGCGTGCTAGTTGCCCGTGTAAATCCTCACAGCCCTAACCTTAAGAACGCTTCTAACCGCTGAGTTGGAAGCCTGGGCTTTTAGCTCAGTGGTTAGAGCATTCGTCTCCCATGCCGGTGTGTGTGTCAAGGTGGCGGGTTCGAGGCCCGTGAGCAGTGAACGAACCGACCTTGTGACACTTGCATGACTGTCTGTCTGTCTGTCTGCCGCCTGCCAGTGATGATAGGACATGAGATGCCTGCAGTTCCTTTACTCACAAAGGTTCAGCTTTGTGTGATAGTGTGTTTACATGTGTGAATGTGTGTGTGTACGTGCGTGCTGAGGTGTGGGATGCATGACTCACTGGCATTGAAAACATTGAGGAGGGACAGAAAAACATAAGAGGGCAGAAGGCTAAATGCTTAGCTGTGGGGGGGGTGGGGGGTGGGGGGTATGTGGGTTTGTGGGGTGTTTAAAGAGTGAAGGAAAAAGCCTTAGGGCTTTCCACTTCCACTTCCGTACTTGTCAGTGTGTGTGTGTGTATGCAAATATACATATGTTCTTTTTATGAGCACTTCAAAGGTGTTGGCTGCAACACAGCCTGTAAACCCGCTGCACCACACACATCATTGGCACAGACACGCTGGACCGACGGCTGGAAAACAGGAGTCTGGGTCATAAATGCCTATTGTGTGTGTCTGTGTGTGTGTGTGTCTTTGTGTGTGTGTGTGTGTGTGTGTGTATGTGTGTGTGTGTGTGTGAGAGTGTGCTTTTGGCCTCTGTATGTATTAACAAAAACCTATTGGAACATATGTTTGTGTGGATACATTAGTGTGTGTGTGTTTGTCTGTGTGTTGGCTGCACACTAGAGCAAAAGTGAGATGCAGTGAGACTCCTGCTGGTCTGAGCTTTCAGAG
>NW_027468657.1:16349933-16362433 GCF_046254945.1 Alosa pseudoharengus
GTGTTGGCGTTTAGTGTGTGTTGGCGTTTAGTGTGTGTTGGTGTAGTAGAGTGTGTGTTGGTGTAGTAGAGTGTGTGTTGGTGTAGTAGAGTGTGTGTTGGCGTTTAGTGTGTGTTGGTGTAGTAGAGTGTGTGTTGGTGTAGTAGAGTGTGTGTTGGTGTAGTAGAGTGTGTGTTAGCGTTTAGTGTGTGTTGGTGTAGTAGAGTGTGTGTTGGTGTAGTAGAGTGTGTGTTGGCGTTTAGTGTGTGTTGGTGGTTTTGGAGAGAGGGAGTGCTGTGTTGGAAGGTTGTTTCCATGGTATCAGTCGGTCATGGAGATAAGACCAGGTTAAACACAGCTGCTACTGCAGCCCAGGAGACCCACACACACACAGACACGCACACACACAGACACGCACACACACACGCGCACACACACACACACACACACACACACACACACACACACACACACACACACACACACACACACACGTGTTTACCTTGGAAAGAATTGTTTCTCATTAGGAAGATAAAAGTATAGTGTCTATGGGCCTGTTTGTTTTTAGAATGTGTGTTAGGTGGTGAGCCAAGACACGCGTGTTCAAGGTGTACAGCCAGAGACGTTGCTGACCACTTGCGCTTAGATTCCACTATTACTCATTGATTCACTGACAATGTTGCCGATGCGCAATGGGAATAGTATTTTTAAAAGGTGTCAATGCGCAATGGGAACAGTATTTTTAAAAGGTGCCAAATGTTTTTTGGTGTTAATTGACTAAACTGACATATGGTCCATCACTTAATATGTTTGTGTGGGAACTCTAATTTGAAACATGGCCCTTCCTGCTGATTACTGTTAGAGACTGCATTTGGTACATTCAGTACACGTCTGTATTGAACCTTCCTGCTGATTACTGTTAGAGACTGCATTTGGTACATTCAGTACACGTCTGTATTGAACCTTCCTGCTGATTACTGTTAGAGACTGCATTTGGTACATTCAGTACACGTCTGTATTGAACCTAACAAACCTGTACACCCCTGCTGTGTACGCCACAAGACATACGGGCTCAAAATGGGTCTCAGACCACCTCAGCGAATGGTGTGAGAGAATGGATCACAATGCCTGTTAGTGATTGTTTACACTTTTATTTAGAGCTGACCATTTGTGTGTGTGTGTGTGTGTGTGTGTGTGTGTGTGTGTGTGTGTGTGTGTGTGTGTGTGTGTGTGTGTGTGTGTGTGTGTGTGTGTGTGTGTGTGTGTGTGTGTGTGTGTGTGTGTGTGTGTGTGTGTGTGTGTGTGTGTGTGTGTGTGTGTGTGTGTGTGTGTGTTTTGTGTAGGGAGAGCGCCAGTATTCCACTGATTGCCCTGGGTCTTAAAGAGACAAAGGATGTGGACTTCGCAGTGGCCTTTAAGGTAAGAACAAACCAACATACATGACTGCAGCTCACACACACACACAAACAAACATACACACACACACACATATACACACACACACACACATATGTACACACACACACACACACAGACACACACACACACGCATGCACATACACACAAGCATATCTCTTACTATAGATGTATATATTATTATTGGAGAGACATCAAAGATTTTGAAAACGGCCAGAGAGAGAGAGAGTGAGAGAAAGAGAGAGAGAGAGAGACAGAGAGAGAGAGAGATAGCAGATAGACTTTGCGTAATTGGGTCAAACATGTTTACTGGACTTCCTGCCAGTTATTTATGACATGATAATGTCAAGGTGTGTGTGTGTGTATGTGTTTTGCAATGGCCATGGCACTGTCTATAGCCTGAGGAAAAATTACTGTCACCAGTGGTATGAGTGTGAAGAGCAAGGGCCTAGTGTGTGTGTGTGCGTGTGGTTGTGTGTGTGTGTGTGTGTGTATTAATGTTTTCTCTCCTTTTCAGGACTTCCTTCTTGAGCACTACAGTGAGGATGGAAATAACTTTCAAGATGAGATCGCTGACCTCATGGACCAGAGACAGGTGTGTGTGTGTGTGAGAGAGAGAGAGAGAGAGAGAGAGACCTTCTGATAGATGCACATTCTTGGATGCATAGTCTATACACATATACACATAAGCAAGCATACACTGTTATTTCACCTCAGCCATGCTCATTTCATGTGTGTGTCTGTGTGTGTGTGTGTGTGTTTGCTGCAGGCGTGTCGTACCCCTAGTCGAAGTGGTGAGGGGATTGACTTGTTGGCCAACTACTTCAGTCAGCTCGCCCTGATTGAGAGCAGATTCTTCACCCCCAACCGCCAGATCGGACTCTTCTTCACCTGGTACAATCACACACACACACACACACACACACACACACACACACACACACACACACACTCACACTCAGTGGTTAAATTGGCTTTTGTGCCATAAAATGACTTTGTCATTGACTTTGAATGTGTTTTGTGTGTATAAGGTAGGGTTGAGTAGTTATTCAAACAAAGAGAAATACTTTACAATTCACTTACTTTATTATTATTGTTTACCTTTGATGTTAACAGGCAGGGATGTGCCTTTCTTTAGGGCTTTTCTACTAAATGTTCCATACATCAAAATTACTGATCCTGCACACTTCTTTACATGTTCGATCTCTACTGCCCATCAAAAACATCTTCCAGGGTCCGCTCCATCGTTATAGATCAGGGGTGTTATAAGATCTAGAGCTGCACTGGGGCACAAGCCTCCCTAGGGGGGTCTGGGGTCATACTCCCCTGTATGAAAATGTTTATATTTTAACGCTTAAATGCATCAGTCTGGTGCACTTTGAAAAGAAATTCAGGGGTTTGACTTAATTATTTTTATATATGGATGGAAATATTTGTGCTGTATTTATTTTGTGCTTCAGAATTTTAACCATACACACACAGGTGGAATAGTTATGATGAAACTGCAATAAGTTCACAACCACAAAGCATATTTGCTGAGTAAGCTAGTCATATTGGTCATTGAGTTATCATGGGCATCTATACGTGCTACATCTTCCTTTTTCAGGACAGTCTGGGCTACCCATATCTGGGGAAGTGTGATGTGATAATATAACATGTGTCAGATGTCATATTATATTATGGCATCTGGCAATATAAGAACCATGATGGTGGGATACTCTGGCTAAGTAATTTACAAAAAAGTTTGTACTGACTTACTTTAGGCTAAATAGTTTAGATGAGAATACATTATAATTTTGGTCCAAAGTTGGAGACTATGTAGAAATTTGTTGCAATTTAAAAAACAGATTACTCGTGAACCGCTTGTTGTACAGATGCATGCGTTGTATCCTCATATTCGGAAATGTCTGCTGTTTATTGTTATATACGGTTTGCCTTGTGTTGAGTGAAGAGTTGGTATGCAGAGATGTGTGCAGAATGCAAATATGATTACATTTCATGTAAGTTCAATGTTAAGTTTCTTACAGACCATTTATCACAGCAACTTGGTGTGATGAGTACCCCGCGAGAAATAACCTGGTCTTGAGATTTTACTGGGGCACAGCAGTTCAATACTAGGCTAGTCTTGCTAATTATTTAGTCGCATATGCCATGTATTTGCCAGGAGATAAAAAATACTTCTAGTGGAATGACCATATTTGGTGCTGAAGGAGGCGGAGCTGCGTCCAGTGCGCTCCGGCCCAATTTAACCTCTGACTGCACTCCCACATTTGTAGATCAGATCGGGCGTGAGAAGTGGATTGTGTCCATTTGATATATTGATATAGTGCTGTGTGTGTGTGTATGTGTGTGTGTGTCCTGCAGGTACGACACATTCACAGGCGTGCCGGTGTGTCAGCAGAACATCTCTCTGGAGCGTGCGAGCGTGTTGTTCAACATGGCTGCCCTCTACACACAGATTGCCACACGCTGCAACCGACAGACCAACACTGGATTGCATGAGGCCATCACAGCCTTCCAGAGAGCCACAGGTCAGACCAGTGTGTGTGTGTGTGTGAGTGTGCGTGTCAGACAGGAACACCCACATCCTTCTCCACTGGAAGGTGTGTGTGTGTGTGTGTGTGTGTGTGTGTGTGTGTGTGTGTGTGTTTGTGTGTGTGTGTGTGTGTGTCAGACAGGAACACCCACATCCTTCTCCACTGGAAGGTGTGTGTGTGTGTGTGTGTCAGACAGGAACACCCACATCCTTCTCTACTGTGTAATAGGTAACTCCTCTGTAAATCAAAACACACCTGTCCACACCTGGCCTCACCCTCACACACACCCCTGCAGGGACCAAGAATCTGAACCAAACCAGTCTGCTCTTTTGTTCATCCTGTGTGTGTGTGTGTGTGTGTGTGTGTGTGTGTGTGTGTGTGTGTGTGTATGTGTCAGCTGCTGCGCAAAGCTTCTGGACAAAGTACAATACACACAAATAAGACAAGACAACAAATGTTCAAACTAAGTGGTTTTCAAATCTGAATAACAATGTAAATGCTCTAAGAAGTGTCCTTAGAGAATCCCGAACACCCCACACATTGGAGTTGAAAACATTGACTAAAAACATTCTCATTCTGGGAGTAGGTTGTTGTTTTGATGCGTACATGGACCTGTGTTTTTCTGAGAAAATGTTGAAATACCAGCCATAAACAATACTCTAGCAGTGTTGAAATACCCGCCATTAACAATACAACACTTTAGCAGTGTTAAAATACCAGCCATTAACAATGCTCTAGCAGTGTGTGGTTACAGCACACAACTGATTATCCTAAGTGCACAGACTGCGTCAGAGGCTTGCACTGAGTAAAAAGACCTGTAAGCAATTAGCCAAATACTGTTCTGTGTCAGCAATCATAGGCAGTCTCAGTCTGTATGTTTGTAAAAGGCGATGCCACCTCTATCCTTAACATACATACCCTATTTATTTATTTATTCATGTGGTTGTGACTATTAGCACAATGTTTATATTGTCAAGTAAAACATAACAGGCTCTTTGTCAATACTCGGATGCTGTGTTGTTTTAACCAGTATTGGTCATTCCAAATAAAATAATCAAATGTGTCCTTTTAGGCAAGTCCCCCTACTCAGTGACCATCTTTTTAACGCACTTTGGGTAGTTATCGGGCAGCTATTTTCCTATTCAGGTGAATGGGGAGGCATACAGGAAGGGGCGGGTCCTGCGGGATATGTGTAGAGGCTACTGCCATGTTTGCGTTAAAAACTAGCCCAATGCATTTCTATGGAGGATTCTTTGAGTGCTGTGTCTCTGTGTGTGTGTTTCGTCAGCAGCAGGTAGATGTGCCGTATGTCGCTGTAATATATGTGTGTGTGTCGTAACAGCATTTACATAACGAGCAGCTCAAGTGCTGTTAATTAGAGAGTCACTAATTAAGCTCTAGTCAAGGCCAGCTGCTGTGGCACAAGTACTCAGTGTCAACAATACACCATCAGTTGGAAAGAGACATCTTCTGAAGGGTCATTATATGAGACAGGTGTGGGTGATCTGAACTCTCCCGTGTGTATACTGTACGTGTGTGTGTGTGTGTGTGTGTGTGTGTGTGTGTGTGTACCTGTTCAACCCATATGGATTTTTTAGTCCATGTTAATGTGTGTGTTTGTGTGTGTGTGTGTGTGTGCAGGCGTGCTTCACCACCTGAAGGAGACGTTCACACACACCCCAAGCTACGACATGAGTCCGGCCATGCTGAGCATGCTGATGCGCATGATGCTGGCCCAGATCCAGGAGTGTGTGTACGAGAAGATCGCCCTGCCCGGCATTCGCAACCACTTCCTCCTGCTGCTCAAGATGGCCCAGGAGGCCGCCAAGGTATAGCAGGGCTCGACAGGTCAGGGGACAGTGCTGGGCTGACTCAAGTCCAGTCAGGGGGATGTGGCCGCTGGGTGGGGTCTGAGTTCACTGGCTGGCTGGATGCTCAGCCCTCATTAGTTGGATTCACTCAAATGGGCGTCGGCCTGAGTTTGTCCCCTTCACTCCAGCGATAATCTTTTGGATGCTTATGTCATACAGTATGTCATTTCCTCTAGGTCACTTATGTCAGTCATACAGTATGTCATTTCCTCTAGGACACTTATGTGGACATACAGTATGTAATTTCCACTAGGACGCTTATGTGGACATACAGTATGTCATTTCCTCTAGGACGCTTATGTGGACATACAGTATGTCATTTCCTCTAGGACGCTTATGTGGACATACAGTATGTCATTTCCTCTAGGTCACGTGTTCGGCTGGGCTTTACCTCTGTGGAGAAAATCAGCTAACAATGCCTCAAATGGCCTTGGTCACCTGAGCTCTGTTGAAATAATTTTTTAAATGTTCAAAAATGTCCAATTCAAGCACTGTCTTCAGGCCAGAGTTTATTAATGTGTGTGACATCACTCCCTTTCAGGTGAGTGAGATGTATGACATCGCCCATCAGTCTATGATACAGACGCCAATCAAAGACAACGTGCCCCTGTTCTGGTCCACCATGGCCCAGGTCAAGACCAGCCACTACCGCTCACTGGCTCACTACTTTACCGCCACCGCACTCCTGGACCATCAGGGTAAGACACCCACACACACACACACACACACACACACACACACACTCAGATGGAGAGAATAGATGAAATGAAAGAGAAGGAGAAATCCTGGTGATAGTTGTAGTTTAATGGATATCGTTTGGTTCTGACTGTGTGTGTGTGTGTGTGTGTGTGTGTGTGTGTGTTATGCTCAGTGAGTCCCAGTGATGATGAGGACCAGCAGGAGAAGGCCTTCTCCCAGCTGTACGACGCCATGCCGGACGGTCAGCCTCCACTGGACATCCTCAAGAGCCAGAAGGAGCGAGAGCGCATCGGTGAGGCCAGAGGGCAAATGTCATGACCTTTACATGACCTTCACTGTGTCTGAGTACCTTTACATGACCTTCACTGTGTCTGGGTACCTATTAGTAGCTCTGAGTATCTCTGCTGTAGTGTGTGTTTGTAAGTGTCTCTTCATGATGTGTGTGTGTGTGTGTGTGTGTGTGTGTGTGTGTGTGTGTGTGGTGTGTGTCTGTGAGATCCTACTGACTGCTATGAGTGTGTGTCTTCGTAAGTGTGTGTGTGTGTGTGTGTTGTTTCTGACGGCTGTGTTGTGGTGTGCACAGGTAAGGCTCACCTGCGGCGTGCGATCCTGGAGCACGAGGAGGCGTTGCGGATCTTCCGTCTGTGCGCCGAGCTGCGACGCCTGGACATCCTCAACGAAATCCTGCAGGCCACACACAGACGCTCGCTCGCCAAGTTCACTCTGCACGAGGACGAGGACGAGGACCAGTTCACCGACTACATGGAGGCTCCCGACATCAACTGTACGTGTGTGTGTGTGTGTGTGTGTGTGTGTGTGTGTGTGTGTGTGGTGAATGATGATATCTCAAAGCAACTAAACTATCTGTGTAACATCAGCAGCTGACCTTTGTCTGGTTTATGTTTTGTGTCTCTGTATCTTTGTGTTCACAAGGGTGTGTGTGTTTGTGTGTGTTTGTGTGTGACAAGAATGTTGTTGTAGAGAATGTGTGTGTGTTAGGGGTGGGCGATATATATCGTCTGCGATAATATCGTGATTGTTGTTTTAACGATGTGCAATTTGACATTATCGAGTATTTAAATTACTTATGGGGAAAAAACACTCGAAATCACGCATTGAAGACTCATACATTCCCAGGAGGGAGAAGCCCCTGGCTGCAGCAGAGCAAGTGTCACGTGATCACTAGTGGGTCACAACTTCATCCCACGCACGCCTAATGTTTATTTTGTGCAGCGAGAGTAGCCTACTTGGGATTTTATGCGGCTACTTTTGACAAGTATCTGTTCAAGTAGCATTGATGAGAGTCACTCTTTTGTAAATGGACTGAAGTTCGCTGTAAATATCTACCGTTACCGATTATGCTAACATTAGCATCTCTATGGGATTTCTCATATACATTAGCCATAAGCTAACGCATTAGTTTCTATTCTGTAACTTGGAATAGTAGCCTCTTGGAAGGCTAGTGCTCTTAAACAAAACATAGAAGGAAATAACTGATATGTACTCTGTTGGTCTGCTTAGTTTTACAGTGAATCCTATGTAAAGGTTTGAAAGGAACTTCAGCCTCAGACTTTCTCTTGGGAAACTGTTAGGCCTATTCATCTTCTCTAATGTAGCTGGCTAGACTATGTCATTGCCACACACCCAAGTGGGGGCAGAATTGGAAATGTCATAGAGTGACAATGCATTGGTTGATTTGGTTAAAAAGTCACAGGTTAGGTTATTGGTTATTATTGTAATGATGCTATTCATAAATAATTAGCGGTAAAGTAACTCAGACTTTAACAAAACATTTTTTAAAGGATATCGACTAATTATCGTTATCGTCAAAATCTCAAAAAATATTGAGATATTATTATTTGTCCATATCGCCCACCCCTAGTGTGTGTGTGTATCTATGTACTGACACTTTTCATCGTTGTGTGTTATCACAAAAGAGAAAACTCCCTGATTGCAGCGATTGAAGTGTCTCATGCTGTGTCTCTTGTCCTCCCGTATCCAGCTAAGACGGAGCAGAAGGCGGAGATGGAGCTCCCAGGGTCCACTAAGGTGAAAGTGGCAGACCTTTTCCATCGGCTGGTATGTGGGCTACTAATCCATTTCACATTAACCTGCAGCTTCACACACTCCCATCCCAAAGCAGCACACAAGCACAGAGCGACCGGTGGATGGACTGTAAATAAGTGTTTGAGTGTGAGTGTGTGTGTGTGTGTGAGAGTGTGTGTGTGTGTGTGTGAGTGCGTGCGTGTGTGTGTGTGTGTGTCCATCTCCTTGTCCAGGGCTCCCTGCTCTGGGGTTGTGTGCTGCTTTAGGAATCGCTCAAGTCAACACTAACATGAATAACCAGCAGAGGGAAGAGGGACTGTGTGTGTGTGTGTGTCTGTCTGTGTGTGTGTGTGTGTGTGTGGCTGTGTCTGTCTGTGTGTGTGTGTGGCTGTGTGTGTATGTGACTGATGTTATGTCACCTAAACCACACACACACACACACACACACACACACACACAGACACATCAGCGGATTGAAACAGGCTGTGTGTCTAGCTGGGTTTGCGGGCTCTACACTTTATACTTATACTTAAGGACATCTCCTTACTCTGAACTTACAAGTGTCCAGGCAGTGGCCTAGATGACACGTGTGTGTGTGTGTGTGTGTGTGTGTGTGTGTGTGTGTGTGTGTGTGTGTGTGTATGTGTGTGTGCGCAATTTTCGGAAGAACAGGTGTTCTATCTGCATGTGTGTGTGTTCCATCTGTGCTGTTATAGTGGTGGTTTGAGAAGTCTTTGTAATAATGTGTAAGTAGCCCAGTGAGGAGCAATGCGTGTGTGTGTGTGTGCATGCGTGTGTGTGTGCGTGGGCATGCATGTGTGTGTGTGTGCGTGTGTGCATGTGTGTACACGTGCATATGCGTGTGTGTGTGTATGTGCGTGCGTGTGCATGCATGTGTGGAATTCTCACTGGAATATGACAGACAGGCACACACACACACACACACATGCACGCACACACACACACACATACACACACATTTTATATACTTTATTTGATTCCACTTAACAAGTAAAGTTACATTATGAATAAAATCTTCTGAATAATCCAGTAGATTAAAGCAGTTCGGCAATCTATCATGAGTTTACAGATTCAAGGGTATAGGAAGCATCGTCTCTTCCAAATAAACATGCTTCCTACAATTGCTAATATGGAACACACACACACACACAGACACACAGTCTGACAGCCTGTCAGGTTGATGTGGGCACTGGAGGAACTGGTCTAAGGAGAAACTAAACTTCACCTCATGAATACCTGAGCTCTGACTAAAGCCTCCACTCAATGGACAGTTGTTCTACAGGGAGGAGAAGGGTGACAAAGGCAGATTGTTATGGCTTTCTGTATGTGTGTGTGTGTGTGTGTGTGTGTGTGTGTGTGTATGTGTATGCATGTGTGCGTGTGTGTGTGTGTATGTGTGCGTGTGTGTGTGTGTGTGTGTGTGTGTGTGTGTGTGCAGTAATTGCTAGTTGAAACCTGCCTCAATGCAAAGAGTATGTATGTCTGGGCTGGTGGAGTTACCTTTTGCTCTCCATATAAGTCTCAGGGTTACCATGGTCAGGGTTGCCATGG
Organism: Alosa pseudoharengus; assembly: GCF_046254945.1. Taxonomy (NCBI): domain Eukaryota; kingdom Metazoa; phylum Chordata; class Actinopteri; order Clupeiformes; family Clupeidae; genus Alosa; species Alosa pseudoharengus. The sequence continues at coordinate 16,360,054 of NW_027468657.1, forward strand.
TGCTTCAGCGCCGTAGTAACCCTCGTTGCTCCTGTGTTCCAGGGCCCACTGTCGGTGTTCTCAGCCAAGCAGCGCTGGACCGCCCCCCGCACCATCCGGCTTCGCCCTGAGGACCGCGACCTGGGCTTCACGCTGAAGGGCGAAGGCCCTGTCCAGATCCAGTCTCTTGACCCGCTCTGTCCGGGCGCGGTGAGTCACCCTGTGCCACGCACATACTCCTCTCTTTGTCTCTCCATTCCTCTCTCTCTCTCTCTTCTCTCTCTCTGTCTCTCCATTCCTCTCTCTCTCTCTACTCCTCTCTCTGTCTCTCCATTCCTCTCTCTTTTTCTTCTCTCTCTCTGTCTCCATTCCTCTCTCTGTCTCTCTACTCCTCTCTCTCTCTCCTCCTCTCTGTTGGCCCGTAGGCCATAGAGTCCATTTGGGTTGCCGGTTCAAACCCCGACCAGTAGGCACGGCTGAAGTGCCCTTGAGCAAGGCATCTAACCCCTCACTGCTCCTGGAGCGCCGCTGTTGTTGCAGGCAGCTCACTGCGCCGGGATTAGTGTGTGCTTCACCTCACTGTGTGTTCACTGTGTGCTGAGTGTGTTTCACTAATTCACGGATTGGGATAAATGCAGAGACCAGATTTCCCTCACGGGATCATATACTTATATACTTATAATCCGTGAGACAGACAGAATCCAAAAAACAGGTCTTTGCTTTGACATAAACTTGACAGAGACCTGAGACATACAAAACACTAGAAACAACACTCACATGAGTTTGCCAAACATTGGCACTGACTTGACCTGAAACACTGAAAGACTTGATACACTGATAGACTCCATACGGTGTTGACACAGCCTTGGAGCTGACGAGCAGGGCTACAAGAGCAGTGAAATTATCCAGCATGAAGTGAACTGAAGACTCGGCTTAAAAGGAAAGTGGCAACGGTGTAAGAATCAATCAGAAAACCAGGAAAGTGCAGATCCCAATAAAAATGACATGTACACCATCCATCCATAAGGATACTATAGGCTTGCCATACAATGAGACCCAATAGGCCTATCCCCTCACTAAACAGAGAATCACTTATTTAGCCTTCAGTCTCTCTGTGTGTGTGTGTGTGTGTGTGTGTGTGTGTGTGTGTTCTGGTCCTCAACAGATAGAGCAGAATACAGGCTGAATACATCTGTGTCTCTATCTCCTCAGCCAGCTGCTTTAGCTCTACTCTTCTCATCACCCTCATTCATGACCTGCTGTCATCACCAAACACACAGGCCCTCTGTGTGTCTGTGTGTGTGTGTGTGTGTTGAGAGAGAGAGAGAGAGAGACAGAAAGAGACAGTGAGAGAGAGAGTAGTGTTAAAGAGAGTATGAATGTTTATGAGAGAGTTGTGTGTGTCGAAATGAGTTTGGGTGCCTTGGGTGATGGCTGTTTTGTTAAGTTTTTTTCTCGTTCTTGTTTGGGTGAAATATATTTCACCGCTCCCCTCCTCCTCTCCTCCTCCCCTCCTCCCGTCATTCTCCTGTCATTCTCGGTGCAAGCCTTTGTGACAGCTGCCTTAGATGGGAGATAAGCAAATAAATTAAGCTAAATGAAACAGTGTGTGTGTACAGACATTGTGTGTGTGTGTGTGTGTGTGTGTGTGTGTGTGTGTGTGAAATGTTGCTGCTGATAGGGCTGCACGATATATCTAAAATCTATCGTTATCGCGATATCAACGCTTGCGATGGACATACCGCAAAGATTACGTAATTTTCGATAAATTTCGATACATTTTCTGTGCCGTGCGCATTCCATACAGTCTGGTGTATTCACATTCTGAATGTCAACATATTTTACCAAACCGATGCTGTCATGCTGCCCAAGAAGCCCGTCCCCTACCAGTTTAGGTGTGTGGTGTTTTAGGTGTTGGAAGCGGGAGCTAAGTCGTGATGGCTGAAGATAGTGAGTCGAGCGAGGTAGGCTACACTTGGGTGAAGAGGAATTAGTGACTAAAAGGAAAAGCACGTCTGTTATATGGGAATATTTTGGTTTTATGAAGGATGCCGTGTTACAAACACAGCGCAAATGCGTCCTTCTCCACCGTGTTAAAATAAACAATTTCTTTCGTTATCGTTATATCAGAAGATATCTGTCTTTCACTGTCTGTAAGGCTTGTATTTCATGATTTGCATTTAGCAAAAGCCTCAGACAGCAGCACAGAGGTAATCAGGATTCGTTATTTGTAAAAGTTGTTTAACCTACTTCTTAGCCTGGACTGTGCGATTGCAGCCCAATTACTTTCACTTTCCGCTGCCCTCGTAGTCGGCATGCCGGTAGCCTAATAACGTGGGATGCACAGCCTATGAGGTTACAGACTGAGATGACTGCCGCGATATAGCAAGTAGCTTCTTTG
>NW_027468657.1:16367433-16374933 GCF_046254945.1 Alosa pseudoharengus
ACTTTTCAGCCCACAAAGGGCTCTTCTCCATGTGTAGTATTGTTGTATATGCTCCTGTGTTAAAGTGCTCTATATGTGTGAGGATATGGTCATTAATAGAGGTGGTTGGCTGACCTTATGTATTCTCTCTACTGCAATAATGGACGTCTCAGTACTGTCTGTTTGGCCCTTTATGACACTTTATTAGAACTCTGCTGAACAGATGTGATGCGTCTTACTTCTGTGTATAGAGGGATAGTTCCTTTACCTGTTCTGTGCATGTGCATAGAGTTACAGTTCCTTTACCTGTTCTGTGCATGTGCATAGAGTTACAGTTCCTTTACCTGTTCTGTGTATAGAGGTACAGTTCTCTGCTAGTGATGCCTATGTTAGCTCCAGGTGCTGGGTAGTAATGAGTTAGGGGGTGATATATGTATGATGTCACAGCTGTCTATAATGTTCAACTCAATAAAAAAAAATTCGGGGCAGAGTTGGTGTGTGTGTGTGTGTGTGTGTGTTTATCTCATCAAAAGCCTACTGTAATGAAACTTCACACAGGACAGGTGGTCTACAGGCCTTCGCCCAGCCCTACATTCACACACACACAGACACACACACACACACACCTCCAACACAGGTGGTCTACAGGCCTTCACCCAGCCCTACATTCACACAGACACACACACACACCTCCAACACAGGTGGTCTACAGACCTCGCGGACCTGTGATGGGATAGATATGCCACGCATGTCAGATGAAAGAGGAGACACAGAGCTATCATTTGATACCAAGTACATCCTTCTGGGTTATAAAACAGACAGGTTTTATCTGTGCCCAGCCCTACATTCACACACACACACACCTCCAACACAGGTGGTCTACAGGCCTTAACCCAGCCCTACATTCACATCCCTAATACACACAGCTCCAAATGGATCGACACAGTATCTGGAAATGACGAGATGCAGGCTCTCCAAGTGAATGTAGGGCTGGGCACAGATAAAACCTGTCTATTTTATAACCCAGAAGTATGTACTTGGTATCAAATGATAGCTCTGTGTCTATGAAAGAGGAGACACAGAGCTATCATTTGATACCAAGTACATCCTTCTGGGTTATAAAACAGACAGGTTTTATCTGTGCCCAGCCCTACATTCACACACACACACACACACACACCTCCAACACAGGTGGTCTACAGGTCTTAACCCAGCCCTACATTCACATCCCTAATACACACAGCTCCAAATGGATCGACACAGTATCTGGAAATGACGAGATGCAGGCTCTCCCAGTGCACCCTGGGTAAACTCTATGAGCGGTATTAAACTGGAATAAGTCAAATCTGACAGGCTCTCTAAGTGAATTCTGGGTAAACTCAATGAGCTGGTAAACTCTACGACCTGGAGTAGGTCACCTCAGAGCTACAGAGCAGATCCTCCATCTCACATCACACACACACACGCACACACATCCTGACCCCCTTTCTGTCAGTGTCAGCAGGGGTGGCGGACAGCTCATTCTCTCCTGAAGACTTCGAGTACCGGATGGTTACCGTGGGAACCAGGTTCTTGCGCATGATGTGGTGGGCTAATGGTGTTTAAATTGTGCCCAGATTTCTCCACTGAGCGCTGTGGTGCTGCGGTTTGGCAGCACGGGAACAGTACAGCTGTCTGAATGCCAACACTGATGTCAGTGTGGTTTGCTGTGTGTGTGTGTGTGTGTGTGTGTGTTTGAGACATAGTAATGTATTTGGGTTATGTGCGTCTGGTTGGGAGGGAGAAATGTATGTGTGCATATTTTAGAATGTTTGTGTTTGAGAGCTATATACAGGTATGTGTTTCCCTCTCTGTGAGTGTATGTGTGTGTGTGTGTGCGTGTGTGTGTGTGTGTGTGTGTTTGTGTGTGTGTGTGTGCACATCTGCAGAGGTTTTTAGGTTAAGTAGAACAGTGGTGAGGCCCTGTGTTGAGTTATGAATCTAATAATCCAAATGTGTGGTTAAATGTGTGTGTTTGTGTGTGTGTGTGTGTGCGCTCTCTCTCTCTCTCTCTGTCTAGCTCTCCCTCTCTCTCAGACACACACACACAGTGCATTGAAACAGGACTCTGGTTTTCCTCTCCAGCCCAATATGCTGATGCATGAGAATGTGTGGGAGAGTGAACGACTGTGCATTAGTGGAAAGATCTGAGGAAATACAAGCATGTCTTCAGTACAGTTGAAGTACTTCTCCAGATATGTGCATAGCTGCAGTTTTTGTTTGCTCTAAGTGTAACACAACGCCCATGTGAACCTCTCTTGCCACCAACACACACACACACACACACACACACACACACACACACACACACACACACCATCTCCATCCACATCCACATCCCCAACACACACACACACACACACACACACACACCTCCATTCACCCCCACCAACCACAGCACAGACACACCTCTCTCCAGCCACTCCCACCATCCTCAATACACACAAACACACCTCCATCCACCCCCACCATCCCCAACACACACACACACACACCTCTCGAGCCACTCCCACCATCCCCAACAGACACACATTCACACACACACACACACACACACACACACACTCAATAACACTTGTGTGAAACAGAACACAGCAAAACTCCAGAAATATTAACAGAACTCACACACACACTCCCTCCGGTCATTGACTCTAGTGGTCACTCACTCTAGCGGTCACTCCCTCTGGAAGACCAGCATGACGAGTTCACACAGGCCAAACACGGCGGTTTACTGTAACAGAGGCTCAGTTACTCAGTCAGCACTGCGGAGGCTTAGGCCTCATCTTTAACACATGACAGTCCTAATAAGGATGATGATGATAATAATAATGATACACTGTATTTGTAGAACACTTTATCAATATAGCTGCTACCACAACGGCGTGTACGACATGCTTCACATGAGGAAAAAAACGGAGGCATAAACAGACATGGTAAAACTAAGGGAAAGAAATGTAAATAAAATCTCATATTATCAGGAGGTGCATGGTGAAGAGTTAGCTGCTGCTTTAGGTGTTCGGAGGGTAAAGAGGAAGACGCTGATCAGGATCAAGGAGTCTGCTGTGTGGTGAGAAGATAGGCCTACTATATGGTGTGCCTGTAAGTAGGCCTACAGTAGCCTACATCAGATCTTAATCTCTCCGCATATGTGCGACTTGCTTGCACATAAAGGCACTTTCTGGGTCATGTGTTTTATTTCAGAAGAGAAACGCTGGTAGAGCCTGGGGAGGAGGAGGCTCAAACTCATTAGAGATTGACTGACACCGGCCTTGCCGATCGCTCACACGCCATGGCAGCAGAACTGGCTAGTCCTCTCCTCCCCACCACAGCGTAATTACGGCCCTCGGGCTCTGAAGGGTTCCAGTTCACTTCTCATCTGTTGGCAACATGTTGGCCTAGGCCTACTGCATGCTTTCACCACACTGAGCCCTAAACTGTATTACACAGGTGTTTAGCGCCCTCTGGTGGCAGATAAAACACTAATAACTTTTCGAATTCAAAAGCTCACACTGTCCATTTGAATGCCAATGTAAACTTAACATAGTCCAAAATGGCAGTTACGGTGGTGAACAGATGTGTTGCCTCTGTGGTGTAGCCTAGGCTATTGGTTCTCAAAGTGGGGTCCGGGGACCCCCAGGGGTCCGCAGCACATTGTCAGGGGGTCCCTGACAAAGTTTGTTACAAAATAGGAAATTGTCTTATATGGCGAAAAAATGCCACAGTATCAGTATTTGCCCAATTGATCTGCTGATACGTTACATCAATACGTCAAAACACTTTACTATTAATTAACCGCCAACAAAATGAAAGTTATGTGAAGCAAACACTATGTGTTCAACACAATAGGCCTACATTTGACAAAGAAACAACAAACCTTTAAAAAAATCCTACATACTGTCAAAGTTTGCTAAGATGACTATTTTGGTATTAGCACTCTATGTTTTTTTAAAAATACATATAACATAAGCATCTAACAGAAAAAAAGGCTATACAGCTACATGATTAACTTAAGTTTTATGTGTTGCGATTATGAGGGGTCCTTGGAGAATTTTCCACTCCATGAGGGGTCCCTGGCCCACAAAAGTTTGAGAACCCCTGGCCTAGGCTCTCTAGAATCTTTGGCCTAGGCTAAGTGATTTACATAAGTAATGTTTATAGTGAGAGTGAGAGTCTACTGTTTCCATATTGGAAGCAATTGTGTCTGTGTAGGTTATCTTGTAGCCTATAACAAGCTTCTTAATAGGCTACCCTTATTAAAAGAGTTTTGCACAGATGGTCCAAAGGTTGTCCTATACCTTTGTATATTAGGCTAATTTAGGAAAATATTAGAAACATATCTAGAGACTACAAATGTATAGGCTGCAAATTAGTAAGAAAGTGATTGATTAATATCAAAGATTGTAGAACAGAGCTCCGCTCTAGAATCTTTGATTAATATTATGCAAAACACCCAAAAGCTCCAAAGACAGATAGCGTTGCTAAGAAGATTAAAGCTGCGTTCTGAGTGGCTACTCACTTTCAAGTCAACCAATAGGATAACCTGTTGCTTCGAGGCCATATGCCTTTTGAAGCGTCTCTTTCTCGTAGGCATATGTGCCCTACTCGTAACTGACAGTTGCCATAGACGGGGAAATGAATTCATCTTTGTAACTAATCGCATGGATAAATGTCAACAGACATCTAGTTTATTTATTTCAGGACCCGGGCCAAAGTGACTACCAGAATACTAAGTTAACTGCGTCTTACAGCCGTGTAAAGAAACGAGGAAACAGGCTAACTTTAGGCTAACATTAACGTTGCTTTTTGAGAAAATGTCAAAATTTAATTTCAGCTTCAGGAGAAGCGAAAGGAAAGCATTTGTGAGTTGTCATCATCTTTACAATTCCACTCACCTGTTTGTTTGACTTAACTGGCTACATATTCTAACTTAATCTGCTATCTGGATCACTTTACTGGCGCTGGCTGGCTAGAACTATAACGTTAACTTTTGCTGTCATTAACGTTAGTTATCAAGAATCTTTTGAGTGAGATAATGTCATGCTAGCGTTGTAAAGTCGTTGTTCAATGTTGAACTTAAACTAGCAAAGTTGCTAACTTAAGCTAACGTCAATTCAGTGCCAGACACTTGGATATCTTCCAAGAGGAGAGTGAGCTGACCTTGGTTTAGTTAGGTTTTATCTGTGTTGGTTTGGCTACATGACTAGCTGCGCCAGTTAATGCGCCTGTACAAAGGTAGTTCTAAGGTGACGTAAACGCACACCTTGCCTAGTCTTGTAGCCTTCTCTCAGTTATAATGCAGCATTATCCTAACTTTAGTTGTGTCAACCTCTTGACCTCTTTGTAGTCTGTTGTAGGCCATCTCCTCAGCTTATAGCCATAGGCTGCTACTCGGTCAAGCTCAGGGGGGTTTTCCAAGTATATGGTTTAGTGACAAACCTGGGTAAGTTAACTTAGAGTAAAGGTAAATCTCCTAATAGAAGAAGCTGTATGAAGCTGTATGGCTTCATTCTCCTAACAAAACAATGACATAGGGCTCTTGTTGTAGGAGGTTTACCACTTACTCTGCGTTAACTTACCCAGGTTTGTCACTAAACCACGTACTTGGAATACCCCCCAGGTCTAACTTTCATAGGTTACTGCGGAATGTGGCTGACTGTTTTGGCCATATCTGTTGCAGTCAACTGTGTTTTAGTACTCTCTGTGTACTGACAACGCATGCATGTTGTATCTCCAACTGTGTTTTATGGTTTTGTGTGTAGAAGCACATGTATAGTCTCCTGTGTACATGCTGTTTTCTGGGGTCTGTGGAGGCACGTGTGTTTGCATTGTGTGTTTCTAACGCTGTGTTATAATATGGTGTGTGTGTAGAAGCACATAGCTCACGGTCTGATCCCTGCTGCCACCATCGCCCCCAGACCTGCCGTGCCTCGCACCCCTCCCCCCCGCAGCCCCAACCCCTCCCCAGAGAGACCCAGGTACCCCCCGACCCCACTCATACACACGCACACACACACACACACGCATGCAGGCACACACACACGCATGCAGGCATGCACACACACACACACACACACGCATGCAGGCATGCACACACACACATATACACGCATGCACACACACACACGCATGCAGGCATGCACACACACACACACACATGCATGCAGGCACACACACACACGCATGCAGGCATGCACACACACACACACACACACACATGCAGGCATGCACACACACACATATACATGCACACACCCACACACACACTCACACACACAGACACACACACACACAGTATGCACACCCCCACACATGTTTGTTACATCACCCAGAACACACAAAATACATGCATCATCACTTACAACACACACATCATCACCCACAACACACACACACTCACAATACACACAACATTACCTGCTCTACACTCCTTACTCGCACACAACACACTCACAATAGACACCAAACACACACACACCCACACACATACAAGATGATAATAAGTATTGATGCCAGTAATACCTCTCGAAGTCCAGCTGATTCAGGGTTATTTCTTCCTCTCTCTCTCTCTCTCTCTCTGTATGACTGTTGCAGGTCAGCTCTTGCGGCGGCCATCTTGACCTCCTCTCTGACGGGGCGCACAGTGGCCATCCCCCCTGTCCGCGCGCGCTCGTTCTCTGAGAGTGACTGCTTGCGCTCAGAACACCCCGACGACTTCCAGCCCTTCGCCACCACTGCCCTCTACACGAGGTAACCTAGCAACATGCTGTTCATCCCGTGGTCAGGCCTCTGGACTGGACAGGTCTGGACTCCGGTGTCTGGCCTCCACACTAAAGGCCTGATGCACATGCTATTTCAGCCTCCAGAGGGCGCTGTCCTAATCATCATCAACCATTTTTTATTCAGGGAGAAATTGACTGAGCATCAAGCTCTTTTACAGCAATGCCCTGAGTTACAAAACAACAACAATAATCAAAACAACAAAACAAGAACAATAAAAGATACAAAAGGCAAATAATAATAATAATAATAATAATAATAATAATAATAATAAATAAAATAAAAATAATAATAATAAATAGAAAGAAAAGAAGGGGAATGTATACATAATAATAATGATATAAAATGTCTAAAATATCAGTCAAAGCAAGAACATTGTGCAACAGCCATATCATCAATCATACCCTTGAATTGGTCTAGTGACACAAACCTATCTAATTTCAATAACTCTTGCAATTTGTTCCATTTATTTGATGCAAAAAATGTAAAAGCTAATTTACCAAATTCAGATTTAATTTGAGGAGTTTGAAGAGATATAAAACCCTGTGAGCGTGTATTGTGGCAGATTGATTTTATTTTCAGAAGAGAAGTTAGGTATAAAGGTAACTTTCCCAGTAATGCCTTATAAACAAAAAGGAGGCAGTGCCTTTCTCTCCTATCATAGAGGGAAGACCATCCTACATTTTGGTATAATTTACAGTGATG
>NW_027468657.1:16384933-16387433 GCF_046254945.1 Alosa pseudoharengus
TCTCTCTCTCTCCCTCTCTCTCTCTCTGTCTGTCTCTCTCTCTCTCTCTTTCTCGCTCTATTTCTCTCTCTCTCTCGCTCTATCAATTTGATTCAGTGTGCTTTATTGGCATGACGGTTTAAAAGGAAATAGTAAGCGCTTTCAGACATACGTGTAAGACCGGAGTTTCTGCGGATGTTAAACGGTGGGGCCGTATATCTGTCCCTATCCGTATAACGACATAACCGGTCATATGGAAGTCCGAATTTACCAGGTTGTTCTACTACTCCCCACCTAGTATTTCCTCCGGACATTATGTAAATGTGCTGTGTCTGAACGAAGCGTAGAACATGCGGTTCAAATTCACACCTAGTGAGAGGGCGTGTCGGTGACGTTTCTTTCGTGCGTCCATGTGGTTAAATCTGACTTAAATGCCAGTGTTATGATGGAGTGGCATAGTGCTGTCCAGAAAATCTCCGACCTGGAAAGATGCAGACATCACGGAGCTACTGTCCATGAGGGCATACAACATTTGGCACACAAGTGTTGCCAAAACACAGAGCATGCAGCACTATAGAAATATAGTGGACATCAAAACAAAAGGAAGACATTTCTCTCACTCTGGTCGTATGAATCCTGCTGCTCAACACACTCCACACTGCACACAAAGGCCTCAACGCTGCTTAACGCTGCTCACTGCACACATAGGGCTCAACACTGCTCACTGCACACAGAGGGCTCAACGCTGCTCACTGCACACAGAGGCCTCAACGCTGCTCACTGCACACAAAGGCCTCAACGCTGCTCACTGCACACAGAGGGCTCAACGCTGCTTACTGCACACAGAGGGCTCAACGCTGCTCACTGCACACAAAGGCCTCAACGCTGCTCACTGCACACAGAGGGCTCAACGCTGCTCAACGCTGCTCACTGCACACAGATGCCTCAACGCTGCTCAAAGCTGCTCACTGCACACAGAGGGCTCAAAGCTGCTCACTGCACACAGAGGCCTCAACGCTGCTCACTGCACACAGAGGCCTCAACGCTGCTCACTGCACACAGATGGCTCAACACTGCTCACTGCACACAGAGGGCTCAACGCTGCTCAACGCTGCTCACTGCACACAGAGGGCTCAACGCTGCTCACTGCACACAGAGGGCTCAACGCTGCTCACTGCACACAGAGGGCTCAACTTCAACTTCAAACATCTGGTTTTGACATGCTACACTCCACTGAATCTTTTTAAGCCATTTTCATATATGACCTCTGGAAATGCAATTAGGACCGGATCTCAAATGACTGTTCAGACATGATAAGGTCCCCTCTCCTCTTCCTCTCCTCTCCTCCTCCTCCTCTCCCCTGTCCTCTGCTCTCCTCCTATATTCTTCTCTTCCTCTCATTTCCTCTCATTTCCTTTCATCCTCTCTCCTCTCCTCCCCCCTCCCCTCTCCTCTCTCATCTCCTCCTCCTCTCCTCCTCTCCTCCCATCTCCTCTCCTCCTTCTCCTCTCCTCCCCTCTCCTCTCCTCCTCCTCCTCCTCTCCTCTCCTCTGCTGGTGCTGGTGTTGTGTGTCCTCTACCTGTCTGTGCTCTTATCCTGATTGACTTCTCTGTTGTGTCCTTTGCTGTTCTCATCTTGCTTGTCTTCTGTGTGTGGCTTTGTGTTGTGCTGTGTCTTGCTCTGCTTTGTTTTGTGTGTTGGTGTGTTGCTGTGCTGTGTTGTGTGTGTGTGTGTGTGTGTGTGTGTGTGTGTGTGTGTTTGCTGTGCTGTGCTGTGCTGTGCTGTGCTGTGCTGTGCTGTGTTGTGTGTGTGTGTGTGTGTGTGTGTGTGTGTGTGTGTGTGTTTGTGTTGCTGTGCTGCATGGTGTGTGCTGCTGGCGCTGTGTCAGGGCTGGGCTCGGAGGCGGGGGAGGCGTACCGCGAGGCCCTGGAGGTGCAGAGGGAGCTGGTGCGGGCGCTGCAGGAGCAGACGCGGGGGCTGGGCGGGGAGAAGCAGGCCCTCAGGAGGAGGTGCGAGGAGCAGGGGCACCTCCTGCAGGAGAGCCAGCAGCGCCTCCTCGCCCTGGAGAGGGAGCTCAGCACTGCCCTCAGGGACAACAGCCCACACACAGGTGACCAATCACACAGCAGAACACTCACCAGTGACCAATCACACCGCAGAACACCCACCAGTGACCAATCACACAGCAGAACACTCACCGGTGACCAATCACACAGCAGAACACTCGCCAGTGACCAATCACACCGCAGAACACTCACCAGTGACCAATCACACAGCAGAACACTCACCAGTGACCAATCACACCAGAGAACATTCACCAGTGACCAATCACACCGTAGAACACTCAGTGACCAATCACACCGCAGAACACTCACTAGTGACCAATCACACAGAAGAACACACACAGTTGACCAATCACACAGCAGAACATTCACCTGTGACCAGTCACACAGCAGAACACACACCGGTGACCAATCACACAGCGTGGCCGAGATGTTAGCCAACTTCCTGTTAGGTGGC
>NW_027468657.1:16392433-16397433 GCF_046254945.1 Alosa pseudoharengus
ACTGTTGTTGTTCACAGCACAAAGCTATTTATGGTTACTGATATACTCCGAGTCTCTGGCCCTCTCTTAGAGCCAGGCATAGTGAGCTGGCCCTCGGAAAAAAAAGTTTGGGGACCACTGCTCTAACCTTTCACCAGTTATCCCCAGGGCACAACCACCACCGAGATGGAGCACAACACTGGATGACCTTTTAGTCGCTCTTCCTTAAACCACTAGTCGCATGTGTGACTTTTTAGTCCCAACACAATCACTGTCATTAAAAAGGTTGACCTTTAACCTCTAACCTTCACCCCAGTTACAAGTCCAGAGTGCTAACCAGTGGGCCACGGTTACCTTTAATCAGTCAGAGCTTTTCTTTTAACCTTTAACCTCATGGTACAGCCATCCATAACTACCGCCGTTATCAAGAGGCTACCACCTCTGCTGTAGGCTCTCCTCAAACTCCTGCTGTAGCTGGGCTCTCCTTAAACTCCTGCTGTAGCTGGGCTCTCCTCAAACTCCTGCTGTAGCTGGGCTCTCCTCAAACTCCTGCTGTAGCTGGGCTCTCCTCAAACTCCTGCTGTAGCTGGGCTCTCCTCAAACTCCTGCTGTAGCTGGGCTCTCCTTAAACTCCTGCTGTAGCTGGGCTCTCCTCTAGTCTGAATATGCTGTAGCTGGGCTCTCCTCAAACTCCTGCGGTAGCTGGTCTCTCTAGTCCTCTAGTCTGAATTTGCTGTAGCAGGTCTCCTCTAGTCTGAATCTGCTGTAGCTGGTCTCTAGTCTGAATCTGCTGTAGCTGGTTTCTCCTCTAGTCTGAGTCTGCTGTAGCTGGTCTCTCTAGTCTGAATCTGCTGTAGCTGGTCTCTCCTCTAGTCTGAATCTGCTGTAGCTGGTCTCTCTAGTCTGAATCTGCTGTAGCTGGTCTCTCCTCTAGTCTGAATCTGCTGTAGCTGGTCTCTCTAGTCTGAATCTGCTGTAGCTGGTCTCTCCTCTAGTCTGAATCTGCTGTAGCTGGTCTCGCTAGTCTGAATCTGCTGTAGCTGGTCTCGCTAGTCTGAATCTTCTGTAGCTGGACTCTCTCTCTCTCTGTCTGGATGATAGGGCTGTGAGGCTAAACAAACAGGGCAGCTAACGAGATCATTCTTGCTGCAGCTGTGAATAATGAATGCGTTCCTGCACAGTTCAGAGATGATGCTGTCCTCGCAATCCCTTCCTCTCTGTATTACCGCTAAACCCATCTCTTTCTAAACCCTGAGCGTGGTGCTGGTTAACTGGTCCCTCACCACTTATCTCCATTAATCTTCACATTCATAGACCACACCCAACTTTACAGCCTCCAACTATGATCTACAGTGGCTCTAATATGGCCTGGTTCTGTGTCTGATATGACAAATTAGCATAATTAGCACATATGAAATGTCAGGCTATTCCAGTTCTGCATAGTCTCACCTGTCACCTCTATTCATCTATTCATTGGCATGCCGTTCATTCAGCTACAGTGGAGCCTCCTGACACACACACACACACACACCTGCACAGATAAAGCCTCACACAGCTTTGATGTTTCATTCATGACTTGACAGAGATGCCTGATGGGATCTGTTGTGAATAAAAACCTTAATCCCCACTTGACTTCCTGTATTTTTGAGGATGGAGAGAGAGAGAGAGAGAGAGAGAGAGAGAGAGAGAGAGAGAGAGAGAGAGAGAGAGAGAGAGAGAGAGAGAGAGTACTGGCAAATAAAGAGAGCAGTAGTGAGAGACAGAGAGAGAAAGAGAGAGGGAAGGAAGAGAGACACAAGGAAGAGAGACGTCACGGCGGGCTGTGCGTGCTACTCATGCCGATTAGCATCTCATCCATTTGAATGCAGTGGATGAGTGTTACATCCTGAGGGCACTAAAGACTCCTCCCTACCTACCTACTCTCAGCCTTTTATATGAATAGCTGGCTCTACTGCTGTACATTTCTATCTGCCGCTGCAGTCTGTTTTCATGTACAAAATCTCAGTGTGAGTGCCTGTGAGAGTGGTCACAGCCTCAGGACACTGTTGACAGGACAGCTGACCTGCGTGCATATTGCAGTCCTTTCCTTCACTCTGTGTGTGTGTGTGTGTGTGTGTGTGTGTGTGTGTACTCTCTACTGCAGTGGCTAAAGTGTCCAAGCAGCTGGTGCTCCAGGAGGATGAGCTGTTGCGCCTGCAGAGGGAGCTAGAGGACACGCGCCGCGAACTACACACTCTCCAACACCAGGAGGCCACCACCCGGCAACAACACCAGAGTGATATCAGCCAACTCACACGGTGAGTGTGTGTGTGTGTGTGTGTGTATATTAATGTGTGTGTGTGTGTTTGTATTAATGATTAATGTGTGTGTGTGTGTGTGTGTGTATTAATGTGTGTGTGTGTATTAATGTGTGTGTGTGTGTGTGTGTGTGTATTAATGTGTGTGTGTGTGTGTGTGTTTATTAATGTGTGTGTGTGTGTGTGTGTGTGTGTGTGTGCAGGCGTGTGGAAGAGGAGGAGCGGCGTTGGCGGGGGGAGCTGGATGAGCTGCTGGGGAAGATGGCGGCTGTGCAGGCGGAGCGGCAGAGTCTGGTGCGGGACCAGGGCCAGCTCCACGCCAACACCCAGAGCCTGGAGGCCGAGCTGGAGCGCTCACGCCACGCACACAGGTACGCCACGCACACACAGGTACGCCACGCACACAGGTACGCTACACACACACAGGTACGCCACGCACGCACACAGGTACGCCACGCACACACAGGTACGCCACGCACGCACAGGTACGCCACGCACACAGGTACGCTACACACACACAGGTACGCCACGCACGCACAGGTACGCCACGCACACACAGGTACGCCACGCACACAGGTACGCCACGCACACAGGTACGCCACGCACGCACAGGTACGCCACGCACACAGGTACTCTACACACACACAGGTACGCCACGCACGCACAGGTACGCCACACACACAGGTACGCCACGCACGCACAGGTACGCCACACACACAGGTGTACCCAGCCCAGTTCAGCAAACAGGAATATTCCGCTTCTGCTACACATGGAAACATCTTATTGCCATAACTAGAATAGGGTCCTTAATGGGAAACATCTTATTGCCATAACCAGAATAGGGTCCTTAATGGGAATATGAAACATAGTCATTGTCATTCCATTTAAAGCGTAACTTTCGCCAAAATGCATCCTAGGGTGTTTTTGTGAATGTACCCGAGTCAAACTTTTGTTTAAAAGCATAATTACGTCCGAAGCGCCACTTTTAAGCTGGTCCGTGTTGTCGTGTTCGGGTCAAATAGCCTTTTGCTGCTCCGCCTTTTGGCCAAAGTTACGCTTTAAGCCACAGAGGGCCAGATGTACGTACATTTGCGAACGTAACGTTATCAGCGCCATGGACAAACCGCAGACTGCGAACGCTGACAGACCCAAGTTTCTGTCGTATTTATCAATCGTTCAATCCTTGGTGTAAACTGCGCCTTTCTCTGCCTCTCTCCGCCCATAAACGCAATTTACGAACGTCCACAACTGAATGGCAGAGCCTACAAGCGCAGTTGAATGAAGTTAACTGATGACATTAAAGAGAAACGTTTAGCGATCATGAAATAATACCATAGATGATAAGATGTCAACGAGCAGGGAGATAATGAAGATCAGTAGTTCTACTCAAACTATTTGTGAACGTAGGCTATGGAAGATTGGTCAAATCTAGCAAGTAGGAAAGTTTAAGTGAATGACGTGAAAGTGAAAGCAAGACATTCGAAAGGCCAATGAAAGTTAATGTTGCTTTAGATAGTAGCCTACAAAGACTTGCAAAACTGGTGCTCTAAATAGCGGTTCTGTTGTCTTTGAAAGGTTCTCTTATTGAAGCATTGAACTTCAATTTGGATAAACACCTGCTTTTACAAGGCGCAAGTATTTAGGCGCAGAATGTGCGCTTTCAGGAGCAGTCTTTGTACATACCGCGGAATACATAATTAGGCGCTCTTTACTCTTCCCCTCCCATCTTTTTACGCTAAACTCCCACTTTCCCCTGGATCCTCCCATGAATGCATATGCATGACATGACAAACACAATCTGCCACTTTCAGCTCCCGCGACAGGCAGTTTGCACTTTTACATCATTGCGGCCTGTTTGTACATACCTTGCAATGATTTTACACGCACGTTGCAAAACAAATACGCCTGAAGTGGGCGCAAAAGCGTTAGTACATCTGGCCCAGAGTTTCTGGAAAGATCCATACATGAATTGTGCGAAAACAGATTTGGATCTTTCCAGAAACCTTACTCACCAAGCCTCACACTGCCTCATCCCTATTGGTCTGTCACCTGCGACGCCTTCTCCGCTGTGTCCAGTAGGAGGCTCCTAAGCCCTGTGCTATGTGCACATTTGCACACCTGTGGACTGCACATACCTGTGTGATGGTCACACCTATGGACTGCACATGCCTGTGTGATGGTCACACTGTGGACTGGGATGGTCACACCTGTGGACTGCACATACCTGTGTGATGGTCACACCTGTGGACTGCACATACCTGTGTGATGGTCACACTGTGGACTGTGATGGTCACACCTGTGGACTGCACATACATGTGTGATGGTCACACTGTGGACTGCACATACCTGTGTGATGGTCACACCTGTGGACTGCACATACCTGTGTGATGGTCACACTGTGGACTGCACATACCTGTGTGATGGTCACACCTGTGGACTGCACATGCCTGTGTGATGGTCATCAAGAGAGCACTGACCAGCATGTGCGTGTGTGCGTGTGGGTGTGTGTGTGTGTGTGTGTGTAGGAAAGCCCAGCGGCGTGCAGAAGCCCTGAAGCAGCAGCTAGAGGAGTCCATGGATAAGGAGCTGACTGCCCTGCACTACCTGGCTGGAGTGGTGGGACTTGCTGAGAAGACCACACAGGAGAGAGACCAGCTCATACACATGGTACACACAAACACATACACACACACACACACACGCACACACGCACACATACTCACA
>NW_027468657.1:16402433-16422433 GCF_046254945.1 Alosa pseudoharengus
GCACTTTACCGCGCTGGTCGGGGAAACAAATAAACAAACTCGTTAGTGGGACGAGTACATAAGTAGGCCTAGTTCTAAGTTGTGTTTTAGTATTATATTTGCATTACTTTAGCTTGGGTTTTGTATTATTACCTAGAAATATGCTAACCATTCCTGCTTTAGTTCCAGACAGGTCATCATAATAAGTTATTAAAACCTTCGGGACTAACCCCTTTCATTTCTGCTGCAGCAGGTTGTGCGCAACAGAGTAGACGGACATAAGATACAGTCTGAGGAGCAGCTTTATTCAGTTACCCGCAGTTGAAACTAAACCTAAGTTTCCCTCACAAACTCTGATTTGGTCGCTATTCACAGCTGAGCCGTTTATGAGTGTTTAGTCCTAAATGAAAACGATTCATACTCTCTAGCCACTCACTCGCAATTCACTGACGTCAGGTTCACTTAAAGGAGCCACACATACTGTAGGGCTAGGCTACTGTTATGTTGACTGCTGTACTATTGAGGACTATTATGAGTTCTGTCCATCATTTGGTGGTAGGTAAAATTACTGCAATAAAATTATACTTATTAAATGCTTTCCCCAAATCACTTTTCACAATTTTTTTTCAAGAGTAATATTATCGGTTATCGTATCGGTATCGGCCACAACAAACCAATAAATATCGGTTATCATTATCGGCCCTTAAATTCCATATCGGTGCATCTCTAATTTAAAACTATGAACGAAGCTGATTCTTGCTGTCCATGAAAACAGCATGGAGACTGGCTAGTCTAATCCAAAAAATGGAAATAACAGATCTTTAAATTGACACTACTGCCTCCAGTTTTTCCTCAACTTAACTTATTAAGAAGCGATCATCAAAATGTCCGGAAAACGAAACCTCTGCCGGTCACTTTGACCAGCACTATTTTTTTCAAGCAGAATCACTGGTGTGTGTGTGTGCACGTGTGTGCGCGTGTGTGTGTGAGTGTGAGTGTGTGTGTGCATGTGTGTGCATGTGTGTGCGTATGTATGTTTGTGTGTGTGTGTGTGTGTGTGTGTGTTTGTGTGTGTTGTGTGTGTGTGTGATCGCGCTCCCTTGGCAGTAAACCCAATGCTGTTTTATAGTTGCCATGGCAGCCTACAAGCCCAGCATGTCTCACTGGGATATGGACAGACAGACCTGAGATCTGCACATGTGCAGTTGGGATGGTGCTTATGTTTGATGTGTATACTACTGAGACCTGCACATGTGCATTGAGTTAGTATGGTGCTTATTGATGCACTGATCCCATGCTGATGTCAGATGTTGGTCCGATGCCGACTCAATTGGGTCAGATCTGTGTGTCATGCGTGGATGCCTACTCAATTGGGTCAGATCTGTGTGTCGTGTGGTGCCGACTTAGTTGGGTCAGATCTGTGTGTCATGCGTGGATGCTGACTTAGTTGGGTCAGATCTGTGTGTCATGCGTGGATGCCGACTCAGTAGAGTCAGATCTGTGTGTCATGCGTGTTGCCGACTCAGTTGGGTCAGATCTGTGTGTCATACGTGGATGCCGACTCAGTTGGGTCAGATCTGTTTGTCATGCGTGGATGCCGACTCAATTGGGTCAGATCTGTGTGTCATGCGTGGTGCCGACTCAGTTGGGTCAGATCTGTGTGTCATGCTTGGATGCCGACTCAGTTGGGTCAGATCTGTGTGTCATGCGTGGATGCCGACTCAGTTGGGTCAGATCTGTGTGTCATGCGTGACTTTCTTGACCACTGCTGGAGACTCCACCCCTCTGCAATCACTAGTTGATGAGCTGGAAGTGATTGGAGCCACGGTTTTCTAGACCATCTGCCAGGTTGCCCAGGCAACACCACACTTACTGTCCTCTCCTAGATGATGGATGAACTAAACACACTTCAATTCATATCTCCAACACACACACACACACACACACACACACACACACACACACAAACACACACACACAGGAGCCATCAAGGAGCCAGGAGTGCATGTGTATGTGTGTGGTTTGTTATCTGTCAGGAATCAGTGGAGGACTCATCTCTTGTAGAGACCCACTTAATGAACCAGTGAAGGAGTCATCTCTTGTAGGACCCATAAGGAGCAGATGTAAGCAGTGCTTCTGACAGTGTGTGTAATAGTCCTCACTGCTAGTGTCACTGTGTGTGTGTGTGTGTAAAGAGTGTCTGAATGGTCTCTGAGTGTGTGTGTGTGTGTGTGTAAAGAGTGTGTGTGTGTGTGTGTGTGTGTGTGTGTGTAAAGAGTGTCTAAGTGGTCTCTGAGTGTGTGTGAGTGTCTCTTAAGTATTTTTCTGTTTGTGACCTTTGCGATGTCTACGTGTGTGTCTGTGTGTGAGAGAGAGAGTGACAGAAAGAAAGATGAGAAGTATGCTTAGTGTCGCAAAATGTTGTGTGTGTGAGACTGTCATTGCTAATCAGTGAAGCCTCTGGTGTCCTGGTCATTTGATGGCTGTCTAGGTTGAATGTGTTCTATATGAAATTATCTTTATTGTTCTACATAAAATTATCTTTATTGTTCTATATGAAATGATCTTTATTGTTCTACATGAAATGATCTTTATTGTTCTATATGAAATTATCTTTATTGTTCTATATGAAATTATCTTTATTGTTTTCTACACTCATTTCCTACTGGCCAACAGTCAACATTTAAAGAATTATCCCTTCTCCCCCACACACCCAACACATAGCTCTACACATAGCTTCTCCTCCACACCCAACACATAGGGCCCTATCATGACATTCTAAAGTGCATCGTCACTCGTCAAAAGTCTATTCAAATTTAGTAGGATGTTCAGTTCACATTGGGAGGGGTTTCGTTCTCAAAAGTGGAGCGCATGGCGTAACAAGGTGTTCCTAGGTCTTTTAATCAGTCATATGGGTGTGTTTGGGGCGTAACATCATTTTAAACCAATGAGAATGACATCTGTCATTCCCTTTAACGGCGCAACGCGCGATATGTCAAATAAATGCATCGGTATTTTGGCATTCAACGGCGCATTTGAAGGAGGCTGCTTGCGAGACTGTATGGAATAGTCATTCTTAAACCATGCTTTACTAAAGCCTAGCATAGCCTTCACGCATTTGCACTCGTCTATTATTTGAACTCATTGGCAAAGTGAAACTAACTTCACCAAGGAGTCAGTCAACGACAAGACCGTTATATGCAGTTACTTTCACTATTGACTGACAATGGGTTACCATCGAAAACATAGGCTGGAAAATGCAACACTTACCCTAATGTTGCTCAAATGACTGAATAAAACAACATTTATCCTGCAGAGGAGTTGCTTATATCTCGTGACAGTGCGTCTTCAGCTGTGCTCCATACATGTCTCTCGCCTCTCCCCTAATCACTTTGCAAATGATGGTGAATAACTACTCATCATGAGATGTACAGTATTTCGTAATATCTTTATTCTAATTATGTTTACCATTGTAATCGTGCAATTTGTAATGCTTTGCATGGACGTGCGCTGGTGTGGATTCATGAATGATAGAAGGATGGTGCGTGCACCTGCCAATATGACTGTTGACATGCGCTCTTAAAATAGCATATGAACAACTCGCCATTGACTTCTGACCAGGTTTAGGTGGTGTATGATAGCGATTTTTAGACAATGCGCCAGGTCCCTCCCTAGGTTGTTAATTGCCACACCCCTGGGCGCAATGCTTAAAAAATAAAGGTGCAAAATAACGAATTCAACTTCGCGCCGGTGAATAACGAACTTTACGCCATGCGCTGGTGACCCAAAATACAGCCCATAGCTCTACACACTTAGCTTCTCCTCCACACCCAACACATAGCTCTATACACTTACAGTAGCTTCTCCTCCACACCCAACACATAGCTCTATACATATAGCTTCTCTTTGTTGTTTTGTTTGTTGTATTTTCCCTCCCACTATGTAAAGCGACCTTGAGTTTGAGAAAGGCGAAACTACCATAAGTAAGCGGGCGCCATTACTGAGCTGTTGCTGGGTAGCGTTGCGCCAGTTGCGTCCACTGGGATACCAGCCCGCGATTTATCACTGTTTCACTACTTTTTTTTATAATGTCGAGTGGGAAAACATGTTCCGTTTTCAATTGTTCCAATAGCAGCAATAAAATTACTAGTTGCAAGGATTAAAGTTCTCCGTCATAGGACGGATTTCCGTCAATTTGATTTTAGAAATGTCATATTTGAGATCGATGCAGATCCGATGAGAAAACAAATAGGAGGGGGGGGGGGACTGTCACCTTTGCTTTTCCTTTTTTAAGGCAACTACAAATATTAGGTAAATGTTTAAACACCTAATGTTCTTGAGAACTTTATGTGTCTCAATCCGTGACCGCTCAAGAAGATACGTCCTATACGGCCTACGTCAGCCATGAGTTTCGCTTTGTATGTTGTAGCTACACACTTGTCTCGGGCGTTTGCTTAAAAAAAAGAACACGTATGGAGGACTATAACGGTCTAAAAGTTGGATTATAGTGACACAATCGAGACAGCTGATGAGGTTGGCCAATCCGTTTAACTTTTTTGGATATGATATTGTGAGCTCTATGTGCGAATTCGGAGGCTGTGTTCTTTCCGTGCATCAATGTAGACACTTACTATCGCGAACTCTTGTCAGGGGAGGTCATTCATTTTGGGTGTCACCTATGACTTGAACAGATAGCCTGCTATGCCACCCGATGTAGGCTACTATTATTGTTACAGTTTTTAATCAATGCAACTAACATTATGTGTAAAGCGACGCAATATAAACCGTAGCCTATGCAATTTATTATCCCGTCTGTTATGACATACAACAATGTTTTTCACAATTTGCGACGGAAGGTTTTGACTGAGCGTGTCGAGTAAGGGGGTCAGTCGTGTTTGTGACGCACAGACAGCCTTGTAGCCTATTTTGCTTAGGCCTCACTTTTAACGACAATAGGTTGTGAGTGTATGTTGACAAAAAATAACCATACAATTAAAATAGTCAACTTAAAACTTTGCTATAAAATATTATTAATTTATAGCACAAAACCATAACCAGTGGGCCTACCAGAACCTCGCATATTAGCGTCATGATTTGTGTGCGTCTATTTGGCAAGGCCACTAGCTGTCATGGATGCGTTGTTGCTAAAGGAAGGCAGGTGTCAAAAGTTAAAAAATAAATGCAGATGGGCAGCTGTTGGAAACGGGGGAGAACTAACAAGCCATGGTGTAAAGAAATTAAAGTGCCAGGAGTTTGCTTTTGCGCGGTTCGCTGCAAGAAAATTGTTTATGGATGCAATAGGAAAACGTTTTAGCACGCCACCAATCAGAAGACCGCCATAAGGTTAACGTTCGTGCACTTCAGGACATCTTACCTGGTGCAACTAGCCACCACGACAGAGGTAGGCTACGTTTATCTATGGCTGACCGTTTTTACGTTTAGAAAGTAGGCTACGCATGTTCTTTCATAGCGCAACACGACCTGTCCTTAACCATATCGCAACCTCTTGTCAACCTTATACAATCTGTTGCTGAAGACAAAAGCGCCGTCCAGATTGTCGTTACAAATGTGCAGACCTCCTGCATGAGCACACACAGTATTGCTGCTCATTGGAAAACTGAGTTGTCTGTAAAACTCAAAATTACCATGTTATCATTAAATGCGGATGAGGCAACAAATGGAAATATGAACAATATCTAGAATGTTCTGATTTGTTACTTTGATGAGGAAATGGGAAGTCTTGCAAACTTGATTTTATAGATTTTACTTGGTGTTGAATTGCATATTAACAAGAAAAAAATCTCCCCTTTAAACACTTTTGGCCTGAAGTAATTAAATAAGAGTGTGTTAAAGCCTTTCTACAATATTGCTGCAGTAGAAAAGAACAGCAATGGCTAATCAGCAATGGTTAGGGATGGTACTAAAATATATTTTTGTTCATCAGGAAAACTCAATCTCAATCAAGAACACTCTCAATTCGCCTTATTCACATGGCGGCCATTGGCGGCTAAAACGAGGCTACAGGGTACACAAACCATAGGATTGTTATGTTCTATGCATTCACCTGTAGGTGGCATTAATTATATAGTAAGTGTACCCTGTAGCCTCGTTTTGGTTTAAACAATGGCCGCTGTGTGAATAAGGCGAATACTCCCTTTACTTTGCTGTTTGCATCTTTTTGTACATTAAAAACCAATAGGTCGCGACCGCAAAAGGGATGTTATCTCTATAGGTAGATATGAACAACGTATGACTTATGGCCTGAAAAAAGTTCAGTCAAACGATTTTTTTTTCACTTTAATCCCTGTAGTTGGAAGAAACTAGTCTGGTAGTAGCTAACGTTACCATACGGTTTGCACAGATAGCAGTTAGCTGTACATTACCCTTTCCCTTTGAAGTGTGAAAATTAGATAAACAATGGTCACAAATTAAAAACATGAATGTGTTTATTTGATATCCATTAATTTATTTATTGTTGCCAAATGGACAGATATTTGTATAGTTTCCTCGTTAGCTAGCCTAGCTAGCATAGTTATTGCTAACGTTAGCTAGCTACAGTAGTTAAGTAGATATAACACCCCCAATTATCACCACTTTTGTTCAGAAATTCTGAAACAACAATGTTTTTTAACACTTCAAAATAACATTTGCTAAATGAACCTTACATTTTTCAAAAGCCATAGGTGTATAGATTTGAACAAAATCTGGTTTGGTTCTTAACGGGAGCATTTACTGCCTGAAAAATCTGATTTTGTTTACCACACTCTGAGTGGTGATATGAGAACGCTCGTCGGATTTGTGTATAAATTAAACGTATTATTATTATTATTTATTAAAATAAGGAAAAACACAGTGTTGATATGCTTTACAAGTAAGTTGTAAAAAACTAAACACAAAAAAAAAAAAAATAGTATAGTGAAAGAAAAAAGCAGAAGAAAGCTGAAGGGGATACAGAGAATATATATGCTAATTATTCAGTCGGAAATTATTATTTATTGGTTTTTATATGGGCCACCAATGGAGCATCGCATTATCAGAAATTCTAAGCTATTTCTAACCTGTAACTTTTGTTACATTCCGTGAACATCTCCTACGATCCGCTAGCTCTCCATTCTGTAAAATCCCCTTTAAGACGGGCTCTAAAATCTCTTACCTAACACCCTAAAATCTCTGACCTAACGCCCATACGACAGTTGTCAGATTTCCAGGTTAGTAGCATTTCGCCATCTTGTGAGAAGAAAGCACCCAAAGACCATGTTATAAGTGGATATTTCAGTCTTACTTAAAACTGCACCGATTGGTGGCATTTTGGTCCCAAACTAAATTCTAGACTTGTCATCCTCTAAAACTGGACCCTTTGAACAACGTTTTGGAGGCTGTGGTTGCTGCCTCAGGGAAAGTTGATGGTGACCAGATCAACAGACCGACAGACTCCATGGATGGAGGGCTCATGGCACCTATAGAGTTTGGATGACTACGTCACATTTGGGTAGGAGCGGTCATTTTACCGGTACGCTAAAGGAAGATACAGCGATTACTAATGGGAACACCGTTAGCGTCAAGAGAAGATAAGAAAACAAATGGACGGTGATATGAGCAACTGTGAGCTGCTTCACAACGACGCGATCTACAAGAGGGCAACGGAGTGTTACTGTAATAAAATAAAGACCATTAAATGCTGTAGATTGGCTTCTGTTCTGTGGGCTGTAGCATTGAGTTTGCCTACTGATGTTACAAAGCTGTAACTTACTACTGCCCATACACACACTCGTATTAAGTTGCTTTACATCCACTGGGTAAAACAGACATAGTTATACTGTATACCCATAGAGATCTTTCCATGTTGGCCAATATTTCTGATTACGGGCTCTATCTTGGCCATCTAAAACGCAGCGCAAAGCGTATTCTTATCACAACACAAAGCATACTTACACTCAAATTTTTCATCATGTGATTCACTTCGCTATGCGCTTTATTAAACAATGCGCCCAGGGGTGTGGCAATTAACAACATAAGGTGTGGTCTGGCACATTATCTAAAAATCGCTATCTTACACATCTGAAAAGCATTACGCCACTGACCAACAAAAACCTGGTCTACAGCGAAAGGCGCATATGAAGCAAAACTGAACTGAAGTGTTATCTGATTGGCCTTTTATGTCACTTTGTTATTACGCGTATAATAAGAATTGGAGAATAATCAATAAGCAAGTTATATAGGAAATGGCCTCTGTTGCCTTATACCAGTGGTCCCCAAACTACGGCCCGCCACCTCATTTTGGGTGGCCCCCCAAAACATGTCCGTGGTATATAGCATCCGGCCCGCACGGGAGTACAACATCGTCAAACTAAAACCTCCGCAATTTCCCCCATTCATTCTCTATGGCGAGTCTTAACAGTACACATGTAATACTCTTTTTGTCCACCGGTGCCATCGAAAACGGAATGAAATGTAGGCCTACCTGCAAACAATGTAAGAGGCCTATGCTGACTGCATCAGTGCTCAAAGTATTTTAAAAGTTTATCAATTAATTGTTAATTACTATCTAACTTCTATTCAAGTCATATTTCTGGGACTTTCTGGGATAATTATTTCTATTTTTTATTCATTCATTTTATTCAGTTTTCATTTCAGTCCTCATAGTTAGAGAACTTTAAATTATTTGTAGGATATTCACAACTTGAGCTGTGTATGCAAAGACACAGAATTCAGAGTTCACACATTTTATTAAAATATACTTTTGGGACTCCCTGCTAATACTTTTGGGAATGCAAACGTTTTTATATTAGTATTATTTAATTTTACACTAATATGGCATGATGACAATATAAACACAGCTAACAATGGTATTAAATTGCAATAGCCTATGATTAAATGTAATAGAATATTCAACTAAGGTAGACTGCTGTTGTTCACAGCACTAAGCTATTTATGGTTACTGATATAGAACTACTCCGAGTCTCTGGCCCTCTCTTGGAGCCAGGCATAGTGAGCTGGCCCTCGGAAGAAAAGGTTTGGGGACCACTGCCTTATACAAATGCAGACTAATATTTGCGTAATGATTTTATACACTTTTGTATTGTGTGTGTGTGTGTGTGTGTGTGGCTGTGTGGCTGAGTGGTTGAGGAAAGAGAATGGTGAAGATATTTCGTAAGGATAAGGTTAACTAGACTAAGCTTATGTAGCCATCACCATGTCTTTGTGTGTGTGTGTGTGTGTGTGTGTGTGTGTGTGTGTGTGTGTGTGTGTGCGAGAGAGAGAGAAAGAGCGAGAGAGAGAGAGAGAGGAGAGTGTGAGTGTGTGTGTTTGACCTCATTGATATTCGCTTGGCTGTTTGACAACGCTGACTGCTGCAGAACAGTGAACATTAAGTCCTCTCCTCCCCTCTCCTCTTCTCCTCTCTCCTCTCCTATACTCTCCTCTCCTCTCCTCCTTTAGTTTTTATTTCCTCTCTACAGTTCTTTTTTATGCATCACTCATCTATTTGATTTCAGGTAGTTTGTGTGTCTGCATCTGCAGTTCGTAGCCTGTGTGTGTGTGTCTGTGTGTGTGTGTGTGTGTGTTTGTGTTAGGGCTTTCAGATATAACCTGTATATGCGGAGTTTGTCAAACGGAGGTCCTACCCTTCGGATGATTCAGATATGATGTTAACCTGCGGACCTTATACTGACCTTATACGGACCTATGTGTGAACGACATACACACACATTACAGAATCTCTGTGTGGTTGTCGAGTGAGGGGTGGGGGCTTGCAGAATTACTTGGCTATGGAACCCCAAATCTGGTTTGCGTTGGAGAGAGCATGCACAAACTTTATGGTAGCCTACCAGCCAATTCAGTAGGCTAACTCAAGACTTCAAGGCCATCATATACAACGTTTTTAAGCAACAAACAAAATACTAACATAACAGTGAAGTGGTTCGTTTTTTCATGGTTTATTTTTCCAAAAGCATCCTCTCGCCATGTGTCTATTGCATTTACATAAGGAGCTTGGAACAAAGTTGGGTTTTCTTCGTTTTCATTTTCTCTAGGCATATTTATGCTCAACAAATATCAGCGAGCTCAGCAGTGAGGTCATGAGAAGGCTATCAATGAACAGAAAACCGACCGTGTTGGCTAACAATTTATTAAATACTCCTGTTATTGTCGTCAACAACGTCGCTGTAGGCTACTGCCTTTTCAGCGCCTTTTGCTTAATGATGATTCGGTCTTTTGATTTCATTTGGCCTTGCGATGTAGTTGTAGGCTAAATCAACATGTCTCTTGCAGTTCCCTTCATGTGTTCTATCACAATGCTGTCTGCCCTCATGGACAGTAGCTCCGTGATGTCTGCATCTTTCCAGGTTGGAGATTTTCTGGACAGCACTATGCCACTCCATCATAACACTGGCATTTAAGTCAGATTTAACCACATGGACGCACGAAAGAAACGTCACCGACACGCCCTCTCACTAGGTGTGAATTTTAACCGCATGTTCTACGCTTCGTTCAGACACAGCAGATTTACATAATGTCCGGGGGAAATACTAGGGTGGGAGTAGTAGAACAACCGGCTAAATTCGGACTTCCATATGACCGGTTATGTCGTTCAGATATACGGCCCCACCGTTTAACATCCGAAGAACCTCCGGTCTTACACGTATGTCTGAAAGTGCTTTGTGTCTGTGTGTGTGTGTGTGTGTGTCTGTGTGTCTGTGTGTGTGTGTGTGTATTTGTGTGTGTGTGTGTTTGTGTGTGTGTGTTTTCTAAGAAGGCTGTCACATTAGGCAGAGTGATTGCTCCATCCTCAGCCATCAGCTAGTTTCATTACACATTACAGCAATGTAAGCACATCAACATCACTGCCCTATAAAACAGTGTGTGTGTGTGTGTGTGTGTGTGTGTGTGTGTGTGTGTGTGTGTGTGTGTGTGTGTGTGTGTGGGCAGAGGGGCTTTCACATGGAGAGCTCCAAGTTCACACACACACACACTCACACATCCTCCATGATGCGGGCGTCTCTATAGCAACAGGCGGCTGGGCTGCTGAGAGGACATTGTCTTGTTTGGCTGATGGGTCCCCTGAGGATGTGAGAAAGCAGACAGACTGCGTCTGAGGAGAGGAGGAGCAGATGGAGAGAGAGAGGGATGGAGATGGAGAGAAAGAGAGATGGAGGTATAGAGAGGGAGGGAGAGAGGGAGAGAAAGAGATAGAGTGAGGGAGAGAGAGGGATGGAGTGAGGGAGAGAGAGGGAGGGATAGAGAGGGAGAGAGAGAGGGATGGAGTGAGGGAGAGAGAGGGGGGTGGAGATGGAGAGAGAGGGAGGGAGGGAGAAATGGAGAGAAAAAAGAGCCACTACACGGATAGGCAAGTAGAGAGGGAAAGAGATGAAGAGAAGTGTGTGAGAGAAAGGAATGGTAGAGTGTGTCAGAGAGAAATCAGAGGACACGACCATGTTCTGGCTCTCTCGCCCATTAGAGTCAATAGGTGACCTTTACCTGTGATAATTACTCATTACATTACCTAATAGAATAGAATAGAATAGAATAAATCTTTTATGTCCACCAAGGTGGAAACTTTTCTTTGGCTTACCAGACATAAAAGACCGATAGACATACTGCCACATATCGTCTCAGACATATGAGTTAAAATATCATGATAACATACATAGAAAAGAATAAGAGTAAAAAAATACATAGAAATAAAAGTAAAAGAAATAAAAGAAATGGCATCTCAGTTTGATATTGTCACTTGGTTTGATTGAGGATACTGATGGCATTTGGAGTAAAGGATTTTTTAAATACACTTTTTGCCAGAGGCACTCTGTAGCGCCTCCCAGACTTCAAGAGCTCAAACTGGCTAGAAAGCTTAGGTGTCCAAACCAAGCAGAGAGGTGAAAGGTTAGCACACTTTCAATGTGTGTGGTGTATACTAGCTCAGTTATCTGGGCACTAACACCCAGACGGCTCAGTCTTCTGAGGAGACTGAGTCATTGTGAGCATTTCTTAAAAATGTACTCGGTGTTGTCTGAAAAAATCAGATGGTTGTCAACAACCGTACCTAGGTATTTAAAAGTTCCCACAGTTTCAACTGCTAGGCCATTAAGTGAAACTGGCTCTGTTGTGTCTTGTTTTTTGCAGAAGACTAACTCCTTTGTTTTTGACACATTGATCTCTAGCTCGCTATCATTGCACCATGCTTCAAGGGCCTTTATGTGTGCTAGATAGGAGGCCTTACCAGAGGGGTCAGTTTTTTGTAAGAGGCCTACTAACGCCATGTCATCCGCATATTTTATCAATTTAAAGAGGCTATCATTGATAGATAACTCGTTAGTGAATAGAGAGAAAAGTAGAGGGGAAAGGACGCTGCCTTGTGGGCAGCCTGTACTGATGGTTTGCACTCCTGACAAAATGCCATTTACACATACCCTCTGAGGGCGACAGGAGAGGAAGTCTCTGATCCAGAGAATTAGGCCCTTATCTATGTTAATTTTGGCTAGTCTTTGCAGGAGAATGTGTAGTTTAATGGAATTAAAAGCTGCGCTAAAATCTACAAATAGGACTCTAGCACATCCCGTAGGAAGTGCAAGCTGTTTTGAAATAGAGTCTAGAAGGACCAGCACAGCATCGGCTGTCCCTCTGTCACTTCTATATGCAAACTGCAGCGGATCTAACAAGTTGGTAACTTGAGAGGTCAGAATATCCACCAGAACTCTCTCCATTGTTTTACAGAATATGGAGGTGATCGCTATAGGTCGGGGGCTGGCTTTTTTGGTATGGGCCTTATTAGAGAAAATTTCCAGGACGTGGGTACACCTGCAACTAGGAGGGCGTTAAATAGCCTTGAGAAGACACCTTTTAATTGTGGGGCACAGTCTCTCAGTAAGCGGGCTTTCAGGCCATCTGGGCCAGTGGCTTTAATCGGTTTCAGTTTGGTGAGGCTTTTGTTAACAGCTTTTTCTGTAATAAATATTGGTGAACCTATGGGGAGATTTTTGCAGATGTCATCGCACTCAACCTTATCATCCACAACATCAAACCTGCAGAAGAACTTATTCATTACCTCTACAAGTCCTTGACTGCAAACTGCAGGACTGTCAGCTTTTTTACAACTTTTCCCCATTAAAGTGTTTAAGCCCTCCCAAGCCTGTTTTATGTTACCGCTGAAAAATGTACTCTCTATCTTGTTTTTATATTCAATTTTTGCCTTTAGGATACCCCCCCTTAGTTCTTTCCTTTTTTCCTGCGCTAGTTCCATATTGCCTGAGCAAAATGCAGTTTTTCTTTCATTAACTCATTGAGTGCCAAAAACGTAATATTATACGTTTTTCCTTCCCATGCGTTGAGTGCCAAAAACGTAATATTACGTTTTTAGCTTTTTTTTTTTAAATTACGAAACTAGACACTCTAACACACCTTATATGTGATTTTGGGAACTCTGATGAATGGAAATGAAATATATGATGATCGAAAACTCATCAAAACGCACAATCTGGACATTTTATCTGGAAATTTTATCATAACTCGGTTGCCGCTTTGGGTCGAATCAGTGACGCATGCACGTCATCTCAAAACCAGGCCATTTTCGTGGGTCTATCACTAGGTGGCAGTCTCGCCAGGTCTCGCTGATCACTTCCCGGAAAGTTTACAGGTAACACTTCATATTTCATGAAAGACGTTATATCCATTTCTAGAAAAAAACAGCGATTTTGATGAAAACTAGCCACTGTTTAGCTTGGGATTTCTCAGGAACAGAAGCGTGTAGAAATACACGGTTTGCACCCACTGAGAGCTTAAAGTCTCACCTTTTAAACGAGCCATTATATGTGTTCATAGCTATAACACAGAATATGCTGTAGCTGTACAAAAATCATCAACAATGGTCCAGATTGCTGGCACTCTAGGACAAAGCTTCCGAAAACAGCTTGGCATTCAATGAGTTCAGACAGATTTTTAATTGTTTTTATTATACGGCTGATACGTCTTTCATATCACTACGCAAGGACTGGAACTTCATTCAAACGTGAAAGCAGACGGTTGATCAGCTGTGTTCTAAAGAATGTTTGATTCAAGTTCAGCAGCGTGTTTGTTTTTTTTTGTTTCTCAGCAAATGCCACGATGAACGGTAACAAATAGGTTAGGTCATGTAGGCTAAAGTGTGGGGAGTTTATTATTTTGTTTTGGCAAGTAGCCGTATAATAAGCGGGATAATGTATAGAACGCCGCTCCGCTGCACGTCGGGGTCCGGTTCGCCCTGTCGGGACTTATTTTCCCAGTAATGACCGGCGTTCTATACATTATCCCTTACTTAATAAACCCAGGGTTTATTATTTTGGAATATTTTAATAATCTTTGTTTCTGACACACAGTCCTCGCAGAATTTAATGTATGATGTTATAGTGTACGTAAGTTCATTCCCATCCTGGCAGGATTCAAAGAAGGTGTCCCAATTTGTGTTTTCAAAGCAGTCCCTGAGTCGATCTTTGTTTATTTCAGATAAACAAAGTATCTGTATCTGCTTGATGGCTGGTTTCGTTGTAGTTCGTAATGAGGAGATTCCACACACACACACACACACACACACACACACTCCTGCAATTTTCCAGTGATTTAGTGAGAGAGAGGGTGGGTGTGTGTGTGTAATCCTTTGGTGTTGCCAGCAGGGCTTCATTGCAGCATGAACACTGGCAGCCTCATTAACAGTCAGTCCTGTTACCAGGGAAGTGCCAGAAATCTACAACTTGCTTCTTGCCAGCTGTGTGTGTGTGTGTGTGTGTGTGTTTAAGCCTGTGTTGATGAGTAGGTGGGTGAGGGTGTGTGTGTGTGTGTGTGACAGTTGGAAGGTTGGAGGTACTGTAGGTGGTCTGTGCACTGATGCATACATACCGTATGCATACACGAGAGTGCGTGTGGTGGATGGTTGCATGTTTTGTGTGTAGTGTGTGTGAGTGTGTTTGAGGACCTTTTATATAGATGATGTTTTGTGTGTGTCTGTCTGTCTGTGTGTGTGTGTGTGTGTGGGCTTAGATATATTCACTGATAAACAGAACAAGCTCACAGCCCTCAGCTGTAGTCCTAACAACAGCAGCCTCCAGGGCAGAAGAAAGAGAGAGAGAGAGAGAGAGAGAGAGAGAAAAGAATGAGAGAAATGAATAAAGGCGGATGAGCGAGAAAGGCGTGCACCAGGAGAGGAGATGGCTGCTGGTGAATCATTCAGAAGTAATTAAAATTCATGCTTCACATTTAAGGTAAAAGGAGCTGAAAAAGATGTTGAATATTTGATTTTGTGTGAAAACGGAGAGAGACAGGTTTTTGTGATCTGGGCTGCGTGCACACACAGATAAAGCTCTTCATTAGACCTCCCCATCTCTACTGCAGACATCTTTCAGCATGCCTGCAGAACCCACCTGAATGACAGCATTGTGTGTGTGTGTGTCTGTGTGTGTGTGTATGTGTTCTTATGTGTAGGGGTACATACGTGTGTGCCTTTGTGTAAGTGTGTAAGAACTGCACTCTCAGAGCTGAGTTTGTAGCATAGTATCCTGTTGTCAAAGTAATAAGGCCAAAATATTGTGACTGACTCTTAAAGTCTTTATTATTTTAACATGTGTAACAAGCTCACACATACAAACATTCATATACATGAACACAGACATACAAACAAACACACACATACATGCTTACATACACATTCAGACATGCTTACACACACACACACACACACACACATACACACACACACACACACACACACAGACTGTTTATCAGTATTCCAGACTGCGTCAGCCGCTATAGGGGCCGTGCTGTTGGCTATAGCTTAGCACTAGCAACAGGTGCTCATGGTAGCAACACAGATTACAGGAAACAGAGCAGGTACGTCACCCCGGCAACAAACAAATCAAAACAAACACAGACACCGGGCACCTTAAACACAAACTCATGCTGGAGTCTCAAAGTGACTGTAGTCCTGGTAACAGCTGGTCGTCAGGTGACTGTAGTCCTGGTAACAGATGATTGTCAGGTGACTGTAATCCTGGTAACAGCTGGGTGTCAGGTGACTAGTTGTCCTAGTAACAGCTGGTTGTCAGGTCTGTAGTCCTGGTAACAGCTGGTTGTCAGCAGATTGTAGTCCTGGTAACAACTGGTTGTCAGGTGACTGTAGTCCTGGTAACAGCTGGTCATCAGGAGACTGTAGTCCCGGTAACAACTGGTTGTCAGGTGACTGTAGTCCTGGTAACAACTGGTTGTCAGGTGACTGTAGTCCTCGTAACAACTGGTTGTCAGGTGACTGTAGTCCTGGTAACAAGTGGTTGTCAGGTGACTGTAGTCCTGGTAACAAGTGGTTGTCAGGTGACTGTAGTTCTGGTAACAGCTGGTCATCAGGAGACTGTAGTCCTGGTAACAGCTGGTCATCAGGAGACTGTAGTCCCGGTAACAACTGGTTGTCAGGTGACTGTAGTCCTGGTAACAACTGGTTGTCAGGTGACTAGTCCTGGTAACAACTGGTTGTCAGGTGACTGTAGTCCTCGTAACAACTGGTTGTCAGGTGACTGTAGTCCTGGTAACAACTGGTTGTCAGGTGACTGTAGTTCTGGTAACAGCTGGTCATCAGGAGACTGTAGTCCCGGTAACAACTGGTTGTCAGGTGACTGTAGTCCCGGTAAGAACTGGTTGTCAGGTGACTAGTCCTGGTAACAGCTGGTTTTCAGGTGAAAGCTGGTCTTTGTCCCTGCTATGTGTGTCTTTACCTCGGGACTGTTGCTGCATAGTCTGGAGCCCAGAATTAGAGGACTCACAGACACACACAGACACTCCCTCTTTCTCATACACACACACACACACACAATTGAGGCTGTGAAGTTATGTCCTGGGCACACAGTCACAGAGGCCCTGGCACAGACACTGGCAGAACCCGTAGACCAGGCAGACGGTCAGGCTGGTGGGCACCAGGCTGACGCAGACGATGCCGAGCGTCACACGCTGGATGACCAGCAGGTAGATGCCCAGCGGCAGCGAGCCGAAGTAGAAGCAGCCCAGCAGCCAGACCAGCACGCGTCGCACGTGGACGCACAGCCTGGACAGCGCGTCGTCCGGCTCCTGCTCCGCCCCGCCACCTGCCGAGCCCAGAGACGCCGAGTCCAGGCTGGACGAGGACGAGGAGTGCGTGGACAGTCCGTCGGCGTGGCGACTGGGGAGGCTGTCACGCTGCACCTCCAGGATGGTGATGACGAAGCAAGATGAGTCGTGTTGGTGTTCGTGGTCAGGGCTGCCCAGCGAGGCCAGGCCGTGGGGCGTGAGCAGGACCTCGCGCGGCTCCGAGCCGCAGGACGTGCGCGTGGGCCGGCGCTCCAGCCGGCCCATCAGGTTGGCGTCGTCGGGCAGCGCGTCCACTGAGAGCTGGCCCAGCGGCGTGGGGTGGCGGCAGAAGGGGCAGCTGACGCTCAGGCTGAGGCTCAGGCCGCCGGGGGAGGGGGCGAGCGCGCTGGACGCGCCCAGGTCCAGCATGCGGCGCAGGCAGCGGGCACACACGCGGTGCAGGCAGGCCAGCAGCTTGGGCCGGCGCCCGTGGCTGGAGTAGCGTTGGTAGCAGATCTTACACTCCAGCTCGTCCGGACTGCTGGGGGGACGCTCGTCTGGGTCACTCTCACCGTCCCTCTCTCCATCTCTCTCTCCCTCTCTCTCCTCCATGTCTGTCGCTCCATCCCTCTCCTCTGTCTCCAGGTCTCTCCTCTCCTCCTCCTCTGCCTCCTCTCTCTCCTCTCGGTCCGTCTCCATGGCGCTCATCTGGGACTCATGGGGACAGACAGAGGCCCCTGATGGCAGCCGGAGGAGGGCCACAGCTGGCCCTGATGTGAAGAATATAATAGATGTCAGCAGGTCAGAGAGAGAATAGATATCAGCAGGACAGAGAGAGATATCAGCAGGACAGAGGGAGAATAGATATCAGCAGGACAGAGGGAGAATAGATATCAGCAGGACAGAGGGAGAATAGATATCAGCAGGACAGAGGGAGAATAGATATCAGCAGGACAGAGGGAGATATCAGCAGGACAGAGGGAGAATAGATATCAGCAGGACAGAGGGAGATATCAGCAGGACAGAGAGAGAATAGATATCAGCAGGACAGAGGGAGATAGAGTTCTCTGTGCTTGGGGTTTGACCAGAACCACCTGATCTGTCCAGAGGCAGTGTTAGAGCATGTAGAGCATTAAGTGTGTGTGTGTGTGTGTGTGTGTGTGTGGGGGGGGGGGGGGTCAAGTGGCAGAGCACAGGTGTGCATGTATGTGTGTGGTCAAGTGACAGAGCACAGGTGTGTGTGTGTGTGTGTGTATATGTGTGTATGTGGTCAAGTGGCAGAGCACAGGGGTGCATGTATGTGTGTGGTCAAGTAGCAGAGCACAAGTGTGTGTGTGGTCAAGTGACAGAGCACAGGTGTGTGTGTGTGTACATGTGTGTGTGTGGTCAAGTGGCAGAGCACAGGGGTGTGTGTGTGTGGTCAAGTGGCAGAGCACAGGTGTGCATGTGTGTGTGTGTGTGTGGTCAAGTGGCAGAGCACAGGTGTGTGCGTGTGTGTGTGTACTATGTCTGTGGTCAAGTGGCAGAGCACAGATATGTGTGTGTATATGTTTGGGTTTATCATGCCTGTCTGCTGGGGAGCCTATGGCAGAGCAGAGGTGTGTGTGTGTTTGGGGTTATCACGTCCGTCAGCTGGGGAGCCTGCCTAAGAGCAGAGGTGTGTGTGTGTGTTTGGAGTTATCCTTTCCAACTGACTATACCAGTTACAGTGTGGTAGGACTGATAGTTCCTGAACTCCACAGAGCTCCAGTCAGGAGCCTCTAAAGGTTCTTTTGAAGAGCCCTCTGATGAAAGCTTATGGCTGTCAGCTTCTCATCTGGGCCTTTGAAGTGAGATGAGCTTTGAATTTAAAACAGTTCTCAGATTTTTAATGATCCCCGAAGAAAACTTAGGAGTTCCTGATGTCTCCCTTGAAGAGTATTTTTTTAGTTAGCTAAATAACACCTCCTTCACACATGCTCCTCCTTCCATGCAAAAAAGTATTTGTACACAGAGACAAATGCAACAAATGGTTCTTAAAGGATCATGGAGTTTTGAGTTCTTCAGAAGTAGAGCCACTAGCCGATTCTTTGATAGAACAGCGGCTCTGAAGTGTGCGTGCGTGCGTGCGTGTGTGTGTGTGTGTGTGTGTGTGTGTGTGCAGCTGTGCCTCCAATGGCTGTGTAGTACACACGTGTGTGTTTAAAGTGTGCATGTATTATTGATGCCCATGCATATCTCTATGCCCGCGCCCATGTGTAGGACTGAGAATAGCAGCAGAGAATAGCAGCTTCAGGCCCATGGGCATGAATTAAACATGCTTACAAATGCAGGCTGGCCCACGCATGGGCATCAGCTCAGCAGTGCGTCTGAATGGACCAGCATGGGCATCAGCTCAGCATTGCGTCTGAATGGACCAGCATGGTCATCATGGGCATCCGCTCAGCAGTGCGTCTGAATGGACCAGCATGGGCATCAGCTCAGCAGTGCGTCTGAATCGACCAGCATGGGCATCAGCTCAGCAGTGCGTCTGAATGGACCAGCATGGGCATCATGGGCATCCGCTCAGCAGTGCGTCTGAATGGACCAGCATGGGCATCAGCTCAGCAGTCCGTCAGAATGGACTAGTAGCACCAAGCTCCATGTGCTGTCACAACACCCTAGGACAGCTGCTCATACGCCAGCACACCTCCGTGTGTGTGTGACTGACCTGAGGTTAACAGTTGCACATGGTTGTGTGTGTAGTTTAAGTACATATAGTCTTTTGATCCTGTGAGGGAAATTTGGAATTAGTGAAAACACACTCAGCACACAGTGAACACACAGTGAGGTGAAGCACACTAATCCCGACGCAGTGAGCTGTCTGCTACAACAGCCTGCAACAGCGGCACTCGTGAGAGCAGTGAGGGGTTAGGTGCCTTGTGAGGGGTTAGACACTTCAGCCGTGCCTACTGGTCGGGGTTCAACCGGCAACCCTCCGGTTACAAGTC
>NW_027468657.1:16427433-16437433 GCF_046254945.1 Alosa pseudoharengus
TCCAATAATAATAATAACAAACATACAACATTGGGTTACACTTTACTTGACTGTATTGACATAAGAGTGACATGACACTGTCATGAACGAGTCATAAACAAGTCATAAACGTTTATGACATAACACTTCTGTTATGAAGTGACATTCGTTTTTTGTCATAACAAGTTAGGATTAGGGTTAGGTTTAGGACTAAGGTTAGGGTTAGGGTTAGGGTTCATGTGTCATGACAGTGTCATGTGTTCATGACAGTGTCATGTTGCTCTTATGCCGATACTGTCAAGTAAAGTGTTACCCAACATTGTTGGTAGTTATGGTCTTACTGGATGTCCTCGGGTTATAGCAAGCTTCTACAGATGTGCAGTTGTGGCCAAGTCCTTGTTCTCTGAGCATGTACAGCACTTGTGCCTCATTTGTATACATTTGAAACTCAGGGAAGATTGAATTGAAATTCATAAATGAAAAATTTCAGATTTCCTGCTTGCCCATCTCAACAACATGCTACCACATGTCCACACATCCAGCACCACTCAGTAGCTATACTAGTCCATCTCTACACATCCAGCACCACTCAGTAGCTATACTAGCCCATCACTACACATCCAGCACCACTCAGTAGCTATGCTGGCCCATCTCTACACATCCAGCACCACTCAGTAGCTATGCTGGCCCATCTCGACAACATATGCTACGACATGGCTACTAATGCCCTGCAGCTATGCAGAGCATAACACAATACCATGCATAGGCATCCATTCATCTTCTGCCTCTTCTCTACAGATCCCTCTGATCTTTTATATACTGTAGAGAACCCTCTGATATTTTATATAGAGAACCCTCTGGTCTTTTATATAGAGAACCCTCTGATATGTTATATAGAGAACCCCCTGGTCTTTTCTATACAGATCCCCCGGTTATTTTCTATAGAGAACCCTCTGGTCTTTTCTATAGAGATCCCTCTGGTCTTTTCTATAGAGAACCCTCTGGTCTTTTCTATAGACTTTTCTATAGAGAACCCTCTGGTCTTTTCTATAGAGAACCCTCTGGTCTTTTCTATAGAGAACCCTCTGGTCTTTTCTATAGACTTTTCTATAGAGAACCCTCTGGTATTTCTGCTCCTATCTGTTGTTCTTTATCATCCTTCCTTGTGGAGATGAAGTCCGTCATAGAACATAGAACATAGTGGGGCGATGGAGGGGTGATGAGCTATATGGACATTTGGCAGGGCAGAGCAGCTTCTGGTTAACTCTGCACTGATGTCATGGATGATGTGGAGTAGGGAAGTCCTTGCGTGGAAGCGGGGGAGACATTACGATGCAGGACTCTGGGAAGTCCATGCTGCCTTTTTCACCTTCTTTATTGCTTCTGCAGTCCGCTGTGGCCTACTGGTTAGCGCTTCGGACTTGTAACCAAGGGGTTGCCGGTTCGAACCCCGACCAGTAGGCACGGCTGAAGTGCCCTTGAGCAAGGCACCTAACCCCTCACTGCTCCCCGAGCGCCGCTGCGCCGGGATTAGTGTGTGCTTCACCTCACTGTGTGTTCACTGTGTGCTGAGTGTGTTTCACTAATTCACAGATTTGGATAAATGCAGAGACCAAATTTTCCTCACGAGATCAAAAAAACTATATATACTTATATACTTATACATTTGTCCCAGTGTGTGTGATATTACTGTTGGGTTTCTCAAGGGTGTCCTGAGTTAGGAGACGGAGGGCCTCGTTGGTGTTGTTGCAACGTTTGGTTGTGCAGGGAAGAGTTTTTCAGAGTTCAGGAACTTCCCATTTGAGTCTATGAGGAGCACAGCCTGTGATTCTGATGTTGTGGTGCTCTGTGAGGCAGACAGTGATTCTGTGGATGTGGAGGAGTGGAGGGAGGTTTCAGTGTGTGATTGTGTTTCAGTGGTGTTAGTTGTTGGTGTTAGGTGTTAAAGTATGTGTGTTGTGTTTGTTTAGCCTGGGGATAAACATACAAACCTTTGGCAAATTTGGAATTTTTTCTGCAGGTCCGTCTGGCCAAGAAGCCCTTGAAGCCCATTTCCAATGTCCCTAAAACATGGGCACTAGCCTGGGAAAACCCAGACCTTCACAATTGTACAATTGGGAGTGGGCCTGCTGTGTTGTTCGTCTTCTCTGCCTCTTTTAGAGTCCCAGTATTCATGGTGCTGTTGAGTGGTAGGCAGAGATGCACCGCCTGTGGCTCAGGACGAGTGAGTGTGTGTGTATGTGTGTGTGTACGTGTGTGTGTGTGTGTGTGTGTGTGTGTGTGTACGTGTGTGTGCCTTTATCTGCGTCTGTGTGATGTCTGATCCTGTTGCTAGGCACCTGGGTTGTTGTGAATGCCTTGGCTGTGGCCTGAAGGAACCAGGTGTGTGTGTGTGTGTGTGTGTGTGTGTGTGTGTGTGTGCAGTGAATGTATATCTTCTGTGAATCTTCTGCTCTGCCCTTTAGCTGACAGGTGCAAATGGTATTATGGATATGTGTGTGTGCAGGGGGAGGGAGACCCTGTGTGTGTGTGTTTGCCTCCTCCTGCTCAATGACTGTAAAAACACATGGGCAGCCTGCGCTGAAGGGATCTGCAGGCTAACTGGTGTGTCCCACCTGCTCTGGGTCCAAAACGCACTAACTGGTGTGTCCGACCTGCTCTGGGTCCAAAACGCACTAACTGGTGTGTCCCACCTGCTCTGGGTCCAAAACGCACTAACTGGTGTATCCCACCTGCTCTGGGTCCAAAACGCACTAACTGGTGTATCCCACCTGCTCTGGGTCCAAAACGCACTACCTGGTGTATCCCACCTGCTCTGGGTCCAAAAGCCACTAACTGGTGTATCCCACCTGCTCTGGGTCCAAAACGCACCAACTGATGTGTTCCACCTGCTCTGGGTCCAAAACGCACTAACTGCACAAACTGTGGCTCCAGTTCTGCCAACTGGACTGGATTTCTTCAGGGTGTACATGCATGATGCCATGGTGTCCATGTGCTTTACAGTCACTGGCTCTGTTGCTCTGAGATGCTGCTGACCTCTAGTGGACAAGATGAGTGTGTGTGTGTGATGATTTTGACATGTGTGTGTGTGTGTGTAGTTTGGAGTGTGTGTGATGAGGAAGTGATGGTTCGCTTGGCTCAAATGAGGAGTGTGGGTTTTTTAATCTCCTATTTTATATCTCCTCCTCTCCTCCTCCTCTCCTCTCTGTCCTCCTCTCCTCTCCTCCTCCTCTCCTCTCTGTCCTCCTCTCCTGGTCTCTGTAGGGAGGTGGAGTTTGAGCTGGAGGCAGTGTGGGAGTCCGTCTCCAGAGAATGCCAGCGTATCCGTGACGCCGCGCTGGAGTCTCCTGCATCAGGGATGCTGGTTGCCCTGAGCGACGGCCTCCCTGCTGACTGGACCCCTCCTGGAGGGTCGCCCCGAGGCCACCTGCACAGCCCCCTCCCCCTGGCAGAGTCAGCAAAGCGCCCCCTAGAGGCCAGTCCACTAAACCCACTGGAGTTCTATTCCTGACTACTGTCTCCGTGTGTGTTTGAGGAGGCCACTGCAACACACACACACACACACACATGCACACACACGTGCACACACTCACACACACACACACACACACACACACACACACACAAACACACACACACACACGTGCACACACGTACTCACACACACACACACACATACACACATACACATACACACAAATCCTGTAATTTGTGGACCCAGACTCTTGAAGGCCATTCAGACTTCTCTGACCTATCCTCCAAGGAGCTTCTTTAGATCATGTGACCAAAAAGCAGAACGTTGTTCCTCCCATATCACTATGGATACCTCTCATAGGTTACTGGTGCTGTTCAGCAGACATGCTACTCGTGGATGTCCAATCAGAAGATTCGTCTCTCTGCCACTCAAAGGGCTGTTATAACACTTAATTTTAGCCTTAAGCACTGTTCTTAATGTTTTTAACGTTTTTAGAATGTGTGTGTTACCAGAAAAGCCATATGTTTCATGTATATTTGTGTGTGTGACTGTGTGTGTGTGTGTGTGAGAGGTGCCTGCATTCCAGACATGTGCATAAGAGGTGCGTGCCCTACATCATGTGTGTGTGTGTGTGTGTGTGTGTGTGTGTTTGTGTGTGTGTGTGAAAGAATGTCTCTGTGTCTGTGTGTATGTACAGTATAAGGTGCATTAGACTTGGATTTGCTGTCATAATAGCACACACAGGTTAAGTGTGTGCTCTAAATCTACACAGTCATCCTTACATAGAACTTAACATTCAGCTTTACTCTCATCTTAAACACACACATCTTTATTTTCACTTCTATAGCATTGCAGTCATCCTTACATAGATCTGTTTCATTAGCTCTGGATTCCCCTTGATCACTTGATGAACCCCTATGCATAACAGCATCACAGCAGCTATGCGATAGGGCCTGCCACGCTCCTCCTGCTGCTGCTCTGCCCAGAGCCCAGGTGCCTTATGGGAATCCTACCTGCTGCTCCCAGTGCTAGCGCTGCTGTATGCGCGGGTGACCCAGAGGATACTACACCAAACTCTAGCATGGGACAGCGCTGTTATACGCTACACACAGAACCAAACACTAGCATGGGACAGCGCTGCTCTGGTAAACACAGAACCAAACACTAGCATGGGACAGCGCTGCTATACGCTACACACAGAACCAAACTCTAGCATGGGACAGCGCTGCTATACGCTACACACAGAACCAAACACTAGCATGGGACAGCGCTGCTATACGCTACACACAGAACCAAACTCTAGCATGGGATAGCGCTGCTATACGCTACACACAGAACCAAACACTAGCATGGGACAGCGCTGTTATACGCTACACACAGAACCAAACACTAGCATGGGACAGCGCTGCTATACGCTACACACAGAACCAAACTCTAGCATGGGACAGCGCTGCTATACGCTACACACAGAACCAAACACTAGCATGGGACAGCGCTGTTATACGCTACACACAGAACCAAACACTAGCATGGGACAGCGCTGTTATACGCTACACACAGAACCAAACACTAGCATGGGACAGCGCTGCTCTGGTAAACACAGAACCAAACACTAGCATGGGACAGCGCTGCTCTGGTAAGCACAGGGCAGAGGTACAGCGCTAATGATGCAAAGCTCATTTCTATTTAGTCACAGACTTGCACATGCACTTGAGTGCTGACTGATTTTGTACCAGTTCCAATGTTGTACGTGGTGAGAAACACATAAAATACATGTGCTGTTTTTACACTGTGTGTGTTAGAAGAGAGTGTGTGTTAGAAGAGAGTGTGTTTCCTGTGCTGTGAGAATAAAGGGAGAATCATTAAAGATGAACACTGATGACCTGGAGCCCATTATCATACCCATTATCAACTATGTGTGTGTGTGTGTGTGTGTGTTTGGTGATTGTGTATGGGGACTCGGTAGCAGCAAGGTCTTCTTATTAATATGTGTAATTGAAGTCTTGTTCCACTGACGCTGGGGGACATCAGTCATCACCCCTGCGGCTTTGGCCTTTTCTACAGGTGTGGATGGACAGGGTCATGACCCCTGCAGCTTTGGCCTTTTCTACATGTGTGGATGGACAGGGTCATGACCCCTGCAGCTTTGGCCTTTTCTACAGGTGTGGATGGACAGGGTCATGACCCCTGCGGCTTTGGCCTTTTTTACAGGTGTGGATGGACAGGGTCATGACCTCTGCGGCTTTGGCCTTTTCTAC
Organism: Alosa pseudoharengus; assembly: GCF_046254945.1. Classification (NCBI taxonomy): domain Eukaryota; kingdom Metazoa; phylum Chordata; class Actinopteri; order Clupeiformes; family Clupeidae; genus Alosa; species Alosa pseudoharengus. Next base: position 16,433,146 of record NW_027468657.1, read on the forward strand.
AGGTGTGGATGGACAGGGTCATGACCCCTGTGGCTTTGGTCTTTTCTACAGGTGTGGATGGCTGTAAAAGCTGACTTGTGGGGTCCAAAAATAAATAAATAGAAAAATCCTGAATTCTCCATTTGAGACTCATATGTTATAACCACTGCATAAAAGTCCTATCCAACCTAAACCATGCAGCTCTAACAAGTAACCTCACTGGGCCCTCATTTATATGCAGCTCTAACAAGTAACCTCACTGGGCCCCCATTTATATGCAACTCTAACAAGTAACCTCACTGGGCCCTCATTTATATGCAGCTCTAACAAGTAACCTCACTTGGCCCTCATTTATATGCAGCTCTAACAAGTAACCTCACTGGGCCCCCATTTATATGCAACTCTAACAAGTAACCTCACTGGGCCATCATTTAAATGGTGGTCAAAGTGCAGAGTATGTCAACAAGTAAAGTTGTCATCCATGAGATATAGCTATTGTGTGTGTGTGTGTCATCCATGAGATATAGCTATTGTGTGTGTGTTATCCATGAGATATAGCTATTGTGTGTGTGTGTGTGTCATCCATGAGATATAGCTATTGTGTGTGTGTGTCATCCATGAGATATAGCTATTGTGTGTGTGTCATCCATGAGATACAGTATAGTTATTGTGTGGCATGCAGGAGCACTGAGGTGACTCATCGCTGTGTGTTTGCAGTTAAGGTGTTAAAATAGCCAATACATTTTGCCTAGGTATTAAATTAGCTTTAGTTAGACTTACAACTATACAACAGTTAGGTCCGGTTGGACCAGAGGCATTCCATGAATTATCATGAGTGGCAATATCTCAGGACATCCCCACTCTGAGCTTTTTACAGCTAATACCATACCACACATACAACAGCTAGAGGATGTGAGACCGCTTCAAGATGTGAAACAATGACATGAGACAGCTTTGAGACAAGAGGCAGCTTTTAGTCATGGGACAGTTTTAGAGTGCAAGACAACTTCCTGTCATGAGACGACTTAAGGACATGAGACAGCTTAAGGACATGAGACAGCTTAAGGACACGACATTAGGATATGAGACAGCTTTGAGACGCGAGACGGCTTTGGGTTTCTAGAGTGTTTTTGCTCATCAGGTGATAGCAGAGGCCAGATATTGTGTGTGTCAATGGGTGTGTGTGGATGGGTGGGTGTGTGTAGATGGGTGGTTGTGTATGTCTATGGGTGTGTGTGGATGGGTGGTTGTGTGTGTATTTGTGTGTGTGTGTGTGTATTTGGTTGTGTGTGTGTGTGTGTGTATTTGGTTGTGTGCTCTCATGATAAGGCTCATTTGGCAGATAATGATGGACAGATATAGATTTATAGACCCATAATGGATCATAAAGGAACAATGAAAAGCATTTGGCAGACATTACAGACTGAGAAACCATTCCAATGGGGTCATCAGTGGCCTCTGTGTGTGTGTGTGCGTGTGTGTCTGTGTGTGTGTGTGTGAGATCCCTGATGTGATACAGGTCTCAGGCAGGTCAACATAAGAGGAGCTTAATGAGTTCTGGGCTCCGACTATCAGTAACATCACCAGGAAACTAAGAGGAAAGCCAAGCATCTGCTTTCACACACACACACACACACACACACACACATAAACACACATGCAGATGTACAAATAGATAATTCATCTTGTCATTATGCTCTTGTTTTAGTGTGTTGGTTGTAAAGCTTTGTGTGTTGTAAATGAGAGGTTATAGTTTTCTGTCGTTCATGTATGTGAAAGCAGAAGACTGTGTGTTTGTGTGTGTGAGATTCCTTCCTAAAAGTTCATAAATGGGCTTGTTACAGTTTTTTCCAATTGCTAAAACACAATTTTGCAAACTAAACTGGTTTTTATCAAAATTCACACACAATTCACAAAACCACACGCCCAAACGCAAAATACCTTATAGTATCCTGCAAAATGAAGCACTGCAACCAAAACTACATATAGCATGATCAAAATTTTGCAAACTTTTTTTTGCAAACTTTTGCACCACATGGCACACACTTCATTAATATTACTAGATTTTTGTCTAACCACCTACACACTGTTGGGCATAATGAAAAGCACTCTCATCTTTAGTATTCTTTGCCATGATAGTGAAATGTCCAGGTAGGTGGAACACCTGCTAGACATTGCTGCCAGTCGCACCTCCTCCAGTGCCCACGGGTCAGCTACAGGGTCATCAGCCAGGAACCACCGTTCACCAACGTTTCGCTCCTTTAATCCTGGAACGTCTCCTGGTGGCGGAGCAGTGACAGGGATGCACATGAAATGGGTTAACATGACCCCTGGAGGCAAACATACGGAAAAAAATGGTCATCCTAGTCCCTACAGTTCTCAAGATATTCACAGAGAACTGTGTCTGCCCTACCCTCCTTTCGGGGGGTCCAGTCCAGCGGGGGGGCTACAGATCAAAACGAAAAATGACGGTTCCATGCTATCCATGTGGGGTTACATGCCCACCAAGTTTTGTGTACCCCGGTCTTTCAGTGTCTCGGGAATCCTTATTGGTGTACGTCACTAAATGTACACATACATTATTTTATTGTAAGGCCCCCCATGAACGAAAGTACACAAAACTTGGCATGCATTCGGAGGGTGTCATAATGATCCTACACTTTTAATTTCGTGCAGTTTTGACTTTGTCAGCCAGAGATATTGTGATGAAAACACCTAATGTTTTGCTTTTTAATTTTTAACTAGGTGGCGCTATACATGAAATAAGTGGTAATGGGATGGGTTGACATGCCCCCTTAAGACCAACATACATTCGCTGCGCGGCGGTCATAATAATTATGAAAAATAAAACAAAATAAAACAAATAAGATAACCTACATACCATTAGATGGAGGAAGGGAAATAAAAATATATAAAATAACATTTACATAAAACAGGTACAATTTGACATAGGAAGGTTTGTGATTACAGATTTGAATTGATTATAGGAAAGTAGAGAGTTCATTTGAGATTATTCCAGGAAGTAGGGGCACAATAACAAAAGGGCGATTTTCCCAACTCAGTGTGGATACGAGGAACCTTAAGCACCAAACAGTCATTTGATCTGGTCTGATAGGGACCAGAATTCCAAACAAGCATGTTTGAAATATAACCTGGTAATTTTCCAATAATACCTTTGTAAATAAAGAGATACCAATGATTATGTCTCCTTTTAGTCAAAGATGACCAACCCACTTTACCATAGAGGACACAATGATGAGTACTATAGCCATCACCAGTGATGAACCTGTGGTAGACTGAGTCCAGGGCTTTAAGTGAGCAAGCAGTAGCATTTCTATAAATCACATCACCATAGTCTACTTAATATAATCTTACAGCCTGCTAAGATGTGCTGGAGGCTTGCGTTAGGGGTATTGTAGTGTGCAGCATTCCTCACTCCCGAACCACTGGTGAAGGTTCCGAGGGCACAGAAGTGTGTCGTACTGTAGGCTGAGCGGATGAGGAAGCTGAGCCTTGCCTGTTGTATCTTTCACAGGTCTGACCAGGTGATATTTCGGTTGACAACTCCCTCCCAGGTTGTCCAGCTTCCCTGTTGGCCTTGCAACACGGCCTTGATCTTGTAGCGCTCTTCCTCCATTCTTGTTACCTCCGCCACCACCATCACCTTCCTCTCTTTGTGGTTGGCCTTGGACCAGAACCGTGGCGCTTCTCCCCACCCTAGCCCTGCTCTTCCTGCCTGGACTCTGCTGACGATCTCTTGGTGTTGCAGACGACTGACGGCTTGGTTGACCTCAGTTTGGGCATTCCACTTATATTAAATAGGTCAAATTGTAGAAAATTCTTCAGATTGTTCACATGCACAAAAATATTTGCATATACACACACATGCTGTTGAAACTTTTTTTTTTTCACCAAACAAGTCAGTGCAATAACACTGTAATCCAAAGCTTCAAAGTCAATTTTTAATCAGTTAAAAATTGACAGTTTTTACCTGAAAGCAGAACACTGTGTGTATGTAAGTGCGTGCGCATGTGTGTGTGTGTAAGTATGTGTGTGTGTGTGTGTGTGTGTGTGTGTGTGTGTGTGTACTGTAAGTATGTGAGATTCCTTTCTAAAAGTTAATAAATGGGCTTGTTACAGTTTTGTCCAATTGTCCAAACACACTAAAATGACACGCATAGCACAATTATTTAAACTGACACACAGAAAGCAAAACCTCTTCTCAAGTCTCCAAAAGTCTAAACACATTTTCTGCTTTACACACATTTTGCAATTAAAAATGGCACTTTTTAAATGCCCTGAACAGGGT
>NW_027468657.1:16442433-16449933 GCF_046254945.1 Alosa pseudoharengus
CTTATCTCAGTGGGTGCAAACCGTGTATTTCTACACGCCTCTGTTCCTGAGAAATCCCAAGCTAAACAGTGGCTAGTTTTCATCAAAATCCCTGTTTTTTTCTAGAAATGGAGATATTGCGTTTTTATGACCTTAGAAGTGTTGCCTGCAAAGTTTCTGGGAAGAGATCTAACGAGACCTGCCACATAGTGATAAACCCACGAAAAATAAATGACCTGATTTTGACCTGGCGTGCATGTCACTAATAGGCTAATCAGTGACTGATTCGAAACAAAGCGGCAACCATCAAAAGCCAAACGTCTAGATAAAATGTCCAGATCTTGCGTATTCATGAGTTTTCGATCGTCATATATTTAATTTCCATTCATCGCAGAGTTCCCAAAATCACATATAAGGTGTGTTAGTGTTTAGTTTCGTAATTTAAAAAAAAGCTAAAAACGTAATATTACGTTTTTGGCACTCAACGCATGGGAAGGAAAAACATAATATTACGTTTTTGGCACTCAATGAGTTAATGTATTTTGTATTATTCTTTTTATTTATTTATTGTTTTAGTTCATCTTATTTTATTTTATTTTCTTTAGCTGCACTGTATGTTTTATGACTTTTTATTATGTATTTTTAGGATGTTCATGCACTCTTTCCTTTTTATTCTTTTTTACAGTATTTGATTTATTATGACATATTATATCAACCTAAATTAACAAGGTGGTGGATCGATCTGGCTCTATTTTAAATAAATCACGCCTCTTTCATAAGGCCACCTTGATTTGGAATTTGCGTGCTGTGAGTGTGACAGAAGCGGGAATGAGAGAATGCACATAACTGAAAAGTGTGCAACTGCAACTAAAGCGTGCAAAAAGGGGCTTACGTGCGATTTACACGCCCCTAAATAAATACGATTGCCTTACCCTGTGTGTGTGTGTGTGTGTGTGTGTGTAAAGCCAGGAGGGATGGACAAGAAGCTTGTAAAGACAAGTGTGCAGAATGGCAGTGCCCCCCTCTCACACCCCCCGAAGGAGGAGAAAGCCACCATGCTTCAGAAAGAGGTAGTGCTGTGTGTGTGTATGTGCGCGTGTGCATTTGAGTGAATGTATGTGTGAGTTAATTTGTTAAGTGTAATTGTTCATTGTTGCATGGTTCTGCATGTGTGTGTGTGTGTGTGTGTGTGTGAGAGAGAGAGAGAGAGTTTATCTGTTGAGTGTAATTGTTCATTGTTGCATGGTTGTGTGTATGTGTGTGTGTGTGTGTGTGTGTGTGTGTGTGTGTGTGTGTGTGTGTGTGTGTGTGTGTGTGTGCAGGTAGGCCTGGTGAGCGGAGTGTGTTTGATCGTGGGGACGATGATTGGTTCCGGAATCTTCATCTCCCCAAAAGCCGTGCTGGTTGGAACAGGAGCCGTGGGACCCTGTCTGTGTGTGTGGGCCGCCTGTGGAGTACTCGCAACACTGGGTGAGTGTGTGTGTGTGTGTTTATGTGTGTGTGTTTGTGTGTGTGTGTGTGTGTGTGTGTGTGTGTGTGTTTATGTGTGTGTGTGTGTGTATGGGCTGCTGTGGGGTACTCGCAACACTGGGTGAGTGTGTGTGTGTGTGTTTATGTGTGTGTGTTTATGTGTGTGTGTGTGTGTGTGTGTGTGTGTGTGTGTGTGTGTATGGGCTGCTGTGGAGTACTCGCAACACTGGGTGAGTGTGTGTGTGTGTGTGTGTTTATGTGTGTGTGTTTATGTGTGTGTGTTTGTGTGTGTGTGTGTGTGTGTTTATGTGTGTGTGTGTGTGTGTGTGTGTGTGTGTGTGCGTGTGTTGGCCGCCTGTGGAGTACTCGCAACACTGGGTGAGTGTGTGTGTGAGAGAATTTTCCCTGTGTGTGTGTGTATTTACACGAAATTGGCCTGCCATTTCATCACTTTCCAACTCTGCACAGTATCCCATTAACTGCATGACTGTAGGCTATTTGCAATTTTCTGTAAAGTTATCAAAATCAACTTAATGCAGAACTATATGCACACGCACACCTTTTGTTTGAGCAGGAGAGAGAATAACGCATGCACACATGGTTGCTGGTTATCAGCACACAATGTTAAACTAATTCACTAACTCAAGACTCATCAGGGATATAAAACATTTTTTTTAAACAACGAAAACAGAAAGGATGGAGGCAGCAAAGATAGAGCAGTTATTTCAGCAAAGATAGAGCAGTTATTTCAGATGGGCAAGAACAAGGAAGGCAAGCGGGGGCGGGGTTGGTGCGTACCATATTTGTGTGTGCATGTTTGAATGTGTGTGTGTGTGTGTGTGTGTGTTGGTTCGGCATATGTGTTGGGGAAGAGTGTGTGTCAACGTCAATGTCAACGTCAAGGTCAAGGTGAACTTTATTGTCCCACAAGGACAAATCTATCTGCTAATTGCACGTCTTGTCACAACATAATTATGAGTAACACTTTATAATTACACACAATTCATCATTTATTAAGCCTTTGTTACTTATTAGTTAATGGTTTGTTCATCATTAGTAATTTCTTGTTCATACATAATTTATCATCAGTAAAGCATTTGTTCACACAATTATAAATGGTTTGTTCATAGTAAATAAGCCTATCCAAAAAATATGTTTGTAAGTAGGATGATTTATACTTAATAAGTAATGTAACAACCACTTATAATGAAATCATTTTTTATTATAAACCAGTTGCAAACTATTACAAAATGCTTTGTTCATCATTTGTAAAGCATTGTTCCTATGTTAATTCTCATAAATAAAGTATTTGTACACAGTTATAAATGGTTTGCTCATAGTAAATAAGCCTATATCTAAAATATGTTTATGAATTATTGTTAATACTTAATAAATTCTGCAATAATATTTTGTTGATGAAGTAATATTTCTAGTATTTAACAGTTGTTACATACACATGCACTAATGATTAGTTAGGGTAAGGATACATATTTTATAAACCACTTCCTAATACTATAATTCATGATTAACTCAGGAGTTACAAGTGGTTAGTTAATGATATTTTGTGAGCTTATCTAAAGTGAGGACTTTCTATGCCTTGCCACACATTTGCAAATGAGTTGTAAAGATTACATTCACATTCATTCATTTAGCAGACAAGCGACGTATACATTGACATAACAGTGAAAGCCGGGAATCGAACCCCGAACTTTTCAGTTTTCCCGTTTTGGGGGTTCCATGTTCCATATATGTTGTGCATGCATTAGCCTACTTGAAAATAACTAGCTCCAGTTATGTATGAACAGTGAAGGTAACAAACTCTTAAAAATGTGAAAAACGTGAACTTGAAGAAGTGAAAATTGAACAACTTGAAGCTACATCTATCAAGTGTGAACATGCTTAACAAAATATGGGAACAAAACATGGGAACTAAACGTGCATTACGAATATAATCAGTGGGATCCCTGTGCTTGTTTCCCTGCAACAAGAAGGTTCCATCTGGGGGTGATGGAAGACAGTGACACCCTCAGTGTGTTTGAAATGTCCAGTCGATTGTGCAATTTGGTCTTAGTTGCAGTCATTGCAGAAAACCCGGCCTCGCATAGATACGTGGTGGGAAATGCTAGCAACGTTTTCAGCGCTTTTACGGCTATCTCGGGATATTCTGCTTTGGTTTTGATCCAAAAACCCGCCAGAGAGGTTTCCTCATACACACTCTTAAGACCACCGTCATTTGCAATTTCGATCAACTGCTCTTCCTCCTGCGCTGACAAGTTAGGACTATTCGGGATATTGACATTGACAAATGGGTTGCGGACCCACTCATTGGTTTGCCGTGGATCTTTGGAGGATGGGAAGTAGCCTAACGCTCAAACTCATTTGAAAGCGCAACAAGGTGATCGCGCACCAGCTGCGAGAGAAAGGGCCCTGCCTCAGTCGCTCCCAAAACCCACTACTGTTTGGAACATATCATATACACCCCGTCCCCATTCATCCCCACAAATCAAGCTTGGCTTTAAATGCAGCGACTTTATCTGCCAGTTAAAAGACAGTCGTCATTCTCCCCTGGAGTGACAGGTTGAGGTCATTAAGCAACCCGAATATGCCACACAGGTAAGCCAGTTTTGACACCCAGTCCTTATCACTAAAATGTGCAGCTAACGGTGACTTTTTTTCTGTAAGAAATCTCTGCAGCGGCTCTCGAACACACAGTGACCTGCTAAAGATGCTTGTTTTTTGTTGCTCATTCTAGCAGTTTAGCTTCGTGTGACACTACCGTTCGCCAAGAACTAATCAAGTGAAGTGAGCTGACCTGAGGCTGCGCAGCGCTGAAGGCAATATGTAAAGCGTTGAAGGCGGGACAGACAGACGTAAGAAAATAGACCTTGCAAAATGCAAACATGCGTGCAATCAAACAACTGCATAGGCCTATGCCATGTAAAAACGTGACATTATTGCGAATTAAATTGAGTTTAGTTTGCATGCATTTTTTAAAAACTCATGTCATAGGCTACGGCCCGGTTAGGAATGTCCCACGGCCCGGTGGTTGGGGACCGCTGGTGTAGTGGATAGGGAGCCGGGTTAACATGCAGTAACCCATAAAGTTGGGGGTTCAAACCCCGGCGTCCACCAATGTGGCCTTGCCCTTTAATTTAAATAAAGTCGCTTTGGGTGAAAGTGTCGGCTAAATTAATAAATGCAAGTGTAAACTTTATAACTCATTTGTAATTGTGTTGCAAGGCATAAAACGTCCTCACTTTAGATGAGCTCGCAAAATATCATTAACTAACCACTTGTAACTTCTGAGTTAATTATGAATTATAGTATTAGGAAGTGGTTTATAAAATATGTATTCTCACCCTTACTAATCATTAGTGCATGTGTAACAACCGTTAAATAATGAAAATATTACTTAATCAAAAACATATTATTGCGTCATGTATTAAGTATTAACAATAATGTATAAACATATTTTAGATTTAGGCTTATTTACTATGAACAAACTATTTATAACTGTGTGAACATAATGCTTTCCTGATGATAAATTAGAAATTACTAATGATGATCAAACCATTAACTAATAAGTAACAAAGGCTTAATAAATGATGAATTGTGTGTAGTTATTATAAAGTGTTACCTAATTGGGCAATAATAAAATACATAGACACCACAGACAAAGCAGTAAACACATAAACACAACATGGAGGTAAACACATAAACACAACATGGAGGTAAACACATAAACACATAAACACAACATGGAGGTAAACACATAAACACATAAACACAACATGGAGACAAAGCAGTAAAGACATAGACACAACATGGAGGGAAACACATAAACATAACATGGAGGGAAAAGACAGTAAACAAATAAACACATAAACACAACATGGAGACAAAGCAGTAAACATATAAACACAACATGGAGGGAAACACAGTAAACACATAAACACAACATGGAGTTTAACATAGTAAACACATAAACACAACATGGAGTTTAACATAGTAAACACATAAACACAACATGGAGTTTAACATAGTAAACACATAAACACAACATGGAGGGAAAAGCAGTAAACACAACATGGAGGGAAAAGTGCCAGTGTTGAGGTAAGATTATAGTGCCAGTGTTGAGGAAAGATTATAGTGCCAGTGGTGATTATAGTGACAGTGGTGATTAAAGTGCCAGTGTTGAGGTAAGTTTAAAGTGCCAGTGCTGAAGTAAGATTAAAGTGCCTAAGATGTGTTTGATCATTATACAGTCTGATTGCTGTAGGCACAATGATAATTTATTGACTTTGTCTTCATTTTCTGCTGTAGTTTTGTTGTTTCACCTGTTATTTTTTCGTGAATTTAAGGTGGAGAGGGGGAGTGAGGTCATTAAGGTCTGTTTTTTTTTTTAAATGCTTGTTGTATAGCTGATTTGCTCACACCTAATATTGGTGATCTTACTGGCCATCTTGGTCATGGGCGGCGATCTCTTTTGTTCCTTAACATGCATGTTATCCAAAATACAGAAAAGGCCAAAGGACAGAACACTGCAGAAGACTTTTTGAGAATGTGTTTGTCTAATCTGAAATTATTCAGTGTTCTCAGAAAACACATCCACTGCTGCACTATCTTGGTCTTGTTCAGTGCATTGGAAATGAGTTTAGAATAATTTTCCACTTCCAGATATTTGTAGGTTGAGACCCGCTCTACTAATTCACCAATAATCTTTGAGGGGGAACTGCTCTGTTCATACTAAAGCCTATGACCATCCATGCCTTAAAAAAACCCACCAGTGCTGTGTCATCAGCATGCAATGTGAGCTAAAGAGAGGATGCTTGATTTTTTCAACAGGCTGTGTATGTGTGTGTGTGTGTGTGTGTGTGTGTGTGTGTGTGTGTGTGTGCGCGCGTGTGCATGCGTGTGTATGTGTGTGTACGTGAGTGTGTGTGTGTGTGTTGTGTCTGCTCAGACACAGATGGATTGAGTTGTGCTTGAGGCAGTGAACTGATGTTCTTTAGTGGCTGTCTCTTTTAGGACTTTTAGGAATTCCCTTTCCTAGACACGCACGTACACACACACCACACACACACACACACACACACACACACACACAGAAAGAGGAGAAATTCCTCAGTTTAGCCTGACAAATCCTCTTTAGTCCTCTATCAGACAGTCTGCATTACTGACCTTAGGGGAATGAACTCAGTAACCTTTTGGAGGCCAAGTACATCAACTAACATATATGCTTTATTTGTTAGCACTGGACACTACCCATATATGCTATATGTGTTAGCACTGGACACTACCAACACATATGCTATATTTGTTAGCACTGGACACTACCAACACATATATGCTATATTTGTTAGCACTGGACACTACCAACACATATGTGCTATATTTGTTAGCACTGGACACTACCCATATATGCTATATTTGTTATATTTGTTTGTCTGGGGCAAAGCAGAGACACCATCCTGCCTCCAGTGTCCAGGAAGGGGATCCCTGGAACACCTCCTCAGTAGCTGCCCTAAAGCCCTTGGAGAGGGGCAGTACCGCTGCCGCCACGACCAGGTGCTGAAGGCGGTTGCTGAGAGTATAGCCAAGGCCATTACCACCACCAAGAACCACAGCAAGCCTCAGTCAATCAGATTCCACAGAGCTGGAGAGAAGCCCACTATCCAAGCGAGGGCCAGGTCAGGTCTCCTCACTACCGCCACAGACTGGCAGCTAGAAGTGGACCTGGGCAAACAGCTGAAGATCCCAGCAAGAATAACAACAACACGGCTCCGACCAGATATGATCATTGTTTCTGATTCCACCAAACAATTGATCATTCTGGAACTGACAGTGCCCTGGGAAGAACGCATGGAGGAGGCTAATGAGCGGAAGCGTGCCAAGTACCAGGAGCTGGTGGAGGAGTGTAGGAGCCAAGGCTGGAGGACTTACTGTGAACCCCTGGAGGTGGGATGCCGAGGATTTGCAGGGCGGTCCCTCTGCAAAGTCCTCACCATGCTGGGCCTCACCGGTGAGGCAAAGAGGAAGGCCATCAGATCT
>NW_027468657.1:16454933-16477433 GCF_046254945.1 Alosa pseudoharengus
CCATCTCCTCTCCTCGCTCGTTTCAGGCTATCAGTCTCTTCCCCATAGTAGGCTACTTTACTCACTGACTCGACTTTATCAGAATTCACAGATTTCACTGGCTGAGTAGCAGCAAGCGCAATGATGGTTCCTGAAGCTCCTGAAGTAAATGCTGTTATCCTAACCAACGAATCATTTAGCGCAGCTTTGAAATCTTACGTGAAAATCTAAATTAGGCTATTATGGTCTGGGTCCGGATAGGATCACGTCACGGTCCGGACTCGGACCGCGGTCCGCCATTTGGTGATCCCTGCTCTACAGAGTCGACGGGTGCACTGTCCACCTTAAAGTGTAACTTTTGCCAAAATGCATCATAGGGTGTTTTTGTGAATGTACCCGTAGGGGCACTACTATTTTAAAACATGATCGCGTCAAAATCGCTATTTTTAAAACACTAAAACACACTCGACACAACATGAAACTTTGAGCGAAGTATCATCAGTGTCTCTAGACATCAACTCGAGCATTGAGAACATTGTTCGTGTGCACATAGTTTACTAAAAATAAAGGTTTTGGCCCTCTTTAGTGTTTTAAAAATAAAGATTTTGACACAATGTAATTACGATGTAATCGGACATAATTATGCTTTTAAACGAAAGTTTGACTCAGGTACATTCACAAAAACACCCTAGGATGCATTTTGGCCAAAGTTACGCTTTAACTCTAAAGGGCCGACAGGTGCTCTGTCCACCTTAACTCTAAAGCAGTGGTCCCCAAACTTTTTCTTCCGAGGGCTAGCTCACTATGCCTGGCTCTAAGAGAGGGCCAGAGACTCGGAGTATATCAGTAACCATACATAGCTTAGTGATGTGAACAACAACAGTCTACCTTAATTAAATATTCCATTACATTTACATTGGCTACTGCAATATATTATCTATATATCTATCTATCTATCTATACACACATACTATGTGATCTAACCTATCCTGTGTGCTTGCGTGTGGTGTGTTGTTTGAGGGTGTGCATACAGAACGGAGATGACAGAGATTACGATTAAAAACATTCAAAGTTTAAATATTTTAAAATAGGATAGGATTCAGTGTTGCCGTAGGTAACAGTACCAAAACAATGTGTACAAAAAACACAACAAACAGAACAGAGAGTCATGATAACACACACTCTCACACACACACACACACACACACACACACACACACACACAGACAGACACACAGATAGACAGACACACACACACATACACAAACAGACACACACACACACACACACACACACACACACACACACACATACACAGACACACACATACACACACACACACACAGAGAGAGAGAGAAGAACACCTTCCATGCAAAAAGCATCAGTATCAATATACAAAATGAATAAACAGTATCACTCAGTACAATACATTCTATGATCATGCTTCTCTCTCTCTCTGTTGCCTGTCCAGACGTTTGCTGACCGCGTGCTGTACCCCATGTCATGGGTGGTGCCTCTCTTCGTGGTCTTCTCCACGTTTGGGGCGGCCAATGGGAGCTGCTTCACTGCAGGCAGGTCAGTGACATCACAATGGAGTACACCGTTCTAGAACACAGAGCAGCAAAGCGGAACATGTTGTCACTCCCTGATGTGAGTCGCTACCCGATGTGAGTCACGCATGCTCAGATTGATAGGTTTTACGGCATAACGCCAAGGGATCCGACTGAAATCCATAAAATAATTCACTTTTCTGTTTCAAAAATGTTTTAGCTATCTAAGATTGTTTGATTGCTAACGTTAGCAAACGCCATTCAAGTGACAGCCTTTGTTGTGCTTGATTGCTTACTTACTTGCCAGCAGTGAACAAACTTCGTTATAGGTCAATTTTTATTGATATTACAGAAGTCTCTCGCTAGCAGGCTACTTCAGCCTCTAATCTAGAACTGACATTAGAGATCATGCCGTGAAAATGTGATGCCTTACTCTAAATAATACATTACTGCTGTGTAGGCTAATGTCATTATTCTGTGGCTAACAGCACTGGTAGTCGCAAAGTAGCAAACTCACATCCGGTAGCGACTCACATCGGGGAGTGACACATGTCTCTGTTACAGTAGGTCATGTGTGGGTACCTGATCTGCACGGGTTACCAGATCTGCATGATTACGTCACAAAATACATAAAATACATTCTGATTGGTCTATTAGCCGTTGCACTTCCAGAATTTCATTGGTCAGGGGCCGGTTCCCCAAAACGTTCTTATCGCTAAGTAGTTCTTAACCTATTCCTTAACCTCTCTCTTAACGTTATGGCATGATTCCCGACACGTTCGTACGCTAAGTATATCTTCTGTAAGTCACACTTTCGTAAGGTTGGTCTGGACCATTCGTAGCTCTCTCTTAGCGTTGTTTGAGCTCTCAAGGCGCTAGTCGCCGCCACTGTGCAGCAGTCTTTAATCAGCGCAGCGCAGTACAAGTCAAACTATGGTACAGTATGTTGATGATGTTGTGGCTCAACGATGATTTTATGTTATGGACATTTTAAGACTAATAATAAAATATGTTCGCAATGGATGCAGGCCTATTTATGAAGTTTACTTTATTTGGTATCAGAACTAATATGGTGGTAAGCCTAGGCTATTTCGTAATGTCATTAAAGCGTTCAAATTGGCAATCACTTTTGATAATTAAAAGCTGGCAAAGAATTTGCCTCTAAATGGCTAAGATCTATAAATGGGTAAGCATGGTGGTGTCCAGTAAGCGACCAATTAGGCCTATGGCAGCGATCCAACGTGTCCTTGTATTGAATCAAAAACGGCGCCGGCCTCGGAGCCGTAGTCGCTCCATATCTCTTTTTTGTTGCTGTTGCACAAGTTATTCCGAAAGCTGGAAAACAGTGTCACCTTGTGCAAGCTCACCTCGTCCAGCACAATTTCAAGTTCCTCTGACGAGAAGCTTGGTGCCCTTTTTTTTACGTTGCTTCCCCAGCATACTGTAGGCTATCTAACTCTCTCTCTGTTCATTGTAGATATTTGCTTTTTATTGAAAACATTAACCAATGGCAATCAATACCGCATTCAACAGAAGTAACTGCAGCTGCTTGCCAATCAATTTTAATTGTAAGGTACCTTACCATTAATATAAAAGTGTATCACATAATTTTTAGAAGTCCTTAAACCCATCAAGAAGCGACACAAGTGGCACAACGGGATAAGGAGGGATGATTAGCGAGGGATACCCGGTTAGTCTACCCGTCACAACATATCGTGTGAACATATTACTGCCAATTTGATAATTTAGTTAATAGTTTATATTTTACTGATACTTAAACTATGTTCAAATAAATGTTACTGGAATAATTTGAGGAATGTTTTATTTGCATAGAACGTGTTGTCTTTCTTAACGCCGTCATGCACCTTCGCGTGAAGTAGAAAATCGATTCCTGAGCAATCGATGCCAACTAATTCAGCACCTTCACTTGGGACAGCGCCTTTGTAACGTCGAACGTAAGAGGCAGCGTGTTAAGAAGCGTCCTAAGGGACACTTCGGGGAACACACTTAGGAACATAAACAACTTTGGAAAGATATATCTTTTGAGTCTTCTTAGCAGGCTAAGAGTGAGCGTTATCGGGGAACCGGCCCCTGAATGTTGATTGCTGTTCGATAATTCGCCTGAGTTTATTGTTTTCTGTTGAAGGACCCAACGTACAGGAAGGAACGCAAGTGTCTTTGAAATATATCATTCTTATCAATATATTATACTTTAAATATTGACAAGTTTTAAAACACTTATAACAACAAGCCCAAAGACAAACAAATTATCCTTTGTTCTCTTGAGAAAAAATAAGAGTGAATACTGGTTTTGAATTTTTGATTGTAATGAGTTTACTAACTGGTAATACTATGTCCCAAGAGTCATGCTAATGGAGCAACTTCAATTGAGTGAGGTGCACATGTGTGGTGTGTGTGAGTGTTAGGGAGTGAAGTGTGTGGATGACTATTTGGATGGGGAAGTGACTTGCTTTTACACTGTGTCATAATGTTTCCATTCATCATGTATATTTCAATAAAAAACTAGAATGGCCAACTAGAATGGCAACACAGTAGGTCTACACACACCATGAGCAGGGGTAGGAGTAACAGGGGAACTATCATGCCAATTACAATAATCCTTCCTGCTCTAAACTTATTGGCCTAAATAATACATTGTGTAGCCTATCTGTCCGTGTGAGTAACATGCATGTGAAACTGCATGAATATTATGAATGGACTGTGTTTTATGGAGGCAATCTGTGGTGTGATTGACTTTAGCCCACTGATTGCCTTTGTGCGCTATTCCCCGCTCACCTGCTCCAGTAGGGACACCTGAGGTGAGGTGTTGCCCCCTCCTCCTTCTAACCTCTGTGTGTGAGCAGCAAGCACACACTCCCCACACAGTAACACCTGATCGACTTGTTGTGCAAATGAGCGATAGAAAGCTGGTTGACGCAAATGAAAGCTAACAAATACTCCAATTTCTCCCCCAATTGAGCGCTCGTATCGCGCATGCCACCATAGTGATATCTGAATCTACTGCCACCATAGTGATATCTGAATCTACTGCACTCTTGAAGTGAATTTGAACCTTTCTGTTACTTCTGTCCAATTAGCCTACAGATAGCCTACATGTTATGCAGTAGTTTGATAGTTTATGCAGGTACTTCCATTGAATGGATAAACATGCCCGCCTACAATCCTACATTGAGCGTTTTAATGTTATCAAGGCCTTAATACCGGATGAATAAACATTTATCTACCTTAACATTTATTGCTTTTTTTTTTTTTTTTACAAAACACAACGCTGATATGTGTATAAACATGAAATGTCATCAGTCATTGATGATGATTCTGTGACTGTTTCGGTTAGCTCCCGTGGAGCACATTAATGTTCAGGCTGCCTATATAACAAACCACATCATAGGATCAGAGGAACCACCACGAGATCAGAGGATCCACTTAGTCAGGCGGCAAATGGGAGCATGTTCAGTGATGATAATACCATTTGAGCCTACACAAAGATTTCATGTAAAACATTTTTATTTTCTTCAACCAATAATTTAATTTCTACAAACAGTAACAAACACCAACATTTAACTGAATTTGTCAAATAGATTCAACTGAAAATTTGCCAAGACATGTTTAGGCCTATAACATTTTTTGTCTGATTAATTTGCTGCCTAGTCTCTTTAGATTTTAGTAACACTGAGGAACCATAAAAAACGAGGTCACAAAATAAAGGCAAACTTAAAAATCTTACAGATGCAATACAAGTACGAGTTAGCTGGCTCAACTTGCCCCAGCCCTGGTGGCACATCACAACCACCATTTTGAAAGAAAATGGCAAAGAAAAGGTAACATTCATGATTTGGTTTAGCCCTCAGATCATAGTTTAAAAGGGAATCAATTGAGGTATAATGCATTTGAAGGTTTTCTCAAAGTCACCCTAACTCTGGACATGAATGAGGAGAAAATCATATTTTTACACATTTGTCATGTGCTGTATCTTTCCACATATTGTAAAGAATGGTCCCCTCTTCCTTAAAATGCTGTCACATCAGGGCCCCAGCTGTGGCGCAACTGGCTGGGGCACCTGCACCATACGCCGGCGACCCGGGTTCGATTCCCGCCCCGTGGTCCTTTCCGGATCCCATCCCTGCTCTCTCTCCCATTCACTTCCTGTCACTCTCCACTGTCCTATAATTAAAGGCATAAAAAGCCCAAAAAAAAAAAAAAAAAAAAAAAAAAAAATGCTGTCACATCAGAAAATGTGTTTACGGTTTTCTAGAAAAAAAGGTTGGCTCATCTTACCCCTATGCTCATCTTACCCCATTCTCCCCTACCCATGCCACAAGTCATCACAGCCAAAGGGGCAGGGACAGTCAAAAGTCCGAGTCAAGTCTCAAGTCATCAGCATGGAAGTCCATTCTAATTTTGTCAAGTTGAGTCTGAGGTCATCAAAATCATGACTCGAATCTGACTCAAGTCCACACCTCTGGTGCTTAAACATTGCTATGTGTTACTGTATATCCTCCAACCTTACCAACTGTGTGCACATTGCTATGTGCTATCCCCTCGAACCTTACCAACTGTGTGCTTAAACATTGCTATGTGCTATCTCCTCCAACCTTACCAACTGACTGTGTTGTTTTTGTTATCTTTTTTGTGGCTATATTGTATAGTTATATTTTATCTTATCTTATGCATTGCTATGTGAGTATATTTTGGTTTGATATTGGCATGTGTGTATATATGTGTGTGTGTGTGTGTGTGTGTGTGTGTGTGTGTGTGTGTGTGTGTGTGTGTGTGTGTTGTTGACAGGCTGACGTATGTGGCTGGGCGGGAGGGCCACATGATAAAGATTCTGTCCTACATCAGTCTCAAATATTACACCCCAGCTCCTGCTCTCATTTTTAACGTGAGTCCTGTGTGTGTGTGTGTGTGTGTGTGTGTGTTTTTTTTTTCCCCAACTGAGTGTTTATTATTATATATCTAATGTGGGCTTGCTATCCATAGAGAAGTACCCAGTAATCTGTAGTTTATCAGCACGATTGCCCCTGAAACATGCTGGTAGAAATGCTGTGTGAATATTTATTTGGAAAGGTAGGTGTTCAGGTAGGTAGGTGTTAGGTACTCTTGGTAGGTGTTAAGTATACTTGGTAGGCGTTAAGTATACTTGGTAGATATAATTCACGTGTTTCAGAAATGTTTTCAGTGGAAAAGATGTAATGTCCTTTACTGACACAGACAAAGACATTTAGCTTCAGTGCTTGTGAACATACTGTGTGTGTGTGTGTGTGTGTGTGTGTGTGTGTGTGTGTGTGTGTGTGTCTGTCTGTAGGGCATTCTGGGTATCCTGTACATTCTCCCAGCGGATATCAACACTCTGATTAACTACTTCAGCTTCGCCCAGTGGGGCTTCTACGGACTCACAGCCCTCGCTCTCATAGTCATGAGGTTTACCAGGAGAGACCTGCACAGACCTGTCAAGGTAACACACACACACACACACACACACACACACACACAAACACACACACACACACACACGCACACACACATGGCGTTCGCTCTCATAGTCATGAGGTTTACCAGGAGAGACCTGCACAGACCTGTCAAGGTAACACACACACACACACACACACACACACACACACACGCACACACACATGGCGTTCGCTCTCATAGTCATGAGGTTTACCAGGAAAAACCTGCACAGACCTGTCAAGATAACACACACACACACACACACACACACACACACACACACACGACACTCGCTCTCATAGTCATGAGGTTTACCAGGAAAAACCTGCACAGACCTGTCAAGATAACACACACACACACACACACACACACACACACACACACACACACACACACATGGCGCTCGCTTTCATAGTCTTGAGGTTTTGTAGCGGATCTCTCCAGCTCCACCACAAAGGACGTAGACGCTCACACCAATGCGTTAACTGCTTTTTTTATTTATGGGGTTTGCAGCTCCTGTCGTCAACCAACATGTACACACAAAACAGGGAGGCACGGGATAAAGTCAGATCAAGCCCTGCCTCACTCAGCATAAACATCAACACAGAAGAAAAATAAAAGAACAATACATAACAAGCCTAATTACCTGTCGTCAACCAACATGTACACACAAAACAGGGAGGCACGGGATAAAGTCAGATCAAGCCCTACAATAAGACAAAAAACAATGAGTTCCCGTTCCCCCATATAATGTTGGTAGATAGGCAATAAGCCGTTCGCTAAGTATTTTTTCACTTTTAAATTGCGTTCTCAGCGCGCGCCGCGTCTCCAACGGCATCTCTCTCCAACGTATATAATCTATGGTTTAAACATTAGTTATCCTAAGATAAATTGTCCCGACATTACGAAACCCCATTAAGAAAGACAACAAACAGTATACAATTAATTCATAACAGTAGGCCTATACAATTAATTCATAACAGCAAATTGAATACTCTTGACGTTACTTAGTAGCCTTGGCTATAGTTTATAATTAAGATTAACAACGTTAGGCTAATATCTTACGGGACTCAATACAGTTAGAGAACAGTGTATCTACATATGTTACATGTTTTTATCCAACAATACAAAAGAAAATCATGTATATTTTGTGTATATTTATCTAGTATTTATCAATTATTATCATATTCAATATGATATTGGTCGGAGCGTAATCGCTATACATACCTGCCTCACTCAGCATAAACATCAACTGAGGAGGCAGTAAACATTCCGGTTGTTATGGTAACCGGAACGGTCAATGTGTCACATATTAATCATCAACACTATTCACAGTTATTAGTTAAATAAACAAGTACTAACAAATAAATATACAAATAAATAAAAGGTAGATTTGCTGAAACAGTTTGTCACCATTACAGTTTACCAGGAAAAACCTGCACAGACCTGTCAAGGTAACACACACACACACACACACACACACACACATTTCTCCACCCCGTAGCACAATTTATGAACGTCCATAACTAAATGGTGTAGCCTACATACAAGCGCAGTTACGCTTCACCTCCCATCTCTTTATTAAAATAACTATTGTGACGAAGTAAGACAAGTTGATTGGTCACAAGTTCTACAGGAGGATAATCCAAATCTTGCTTTGGGAGTGTTTGACCGTCTACTACTCCCGATAGTTAATAAATATGCCCCTGTCAAGAAATTAACAGTACGAAATGTGAGATCACCTTGGTTAGATCAAGAACTGAAAGTACACATGAAAGAGAGGGACAGAGCCAAAGCAGAAGCAGTAAAATCTGGGGGTGAACAAGAATGGAACAAATATCGTAAACTTAGAAACTTTGTAACAATGTTGAATAAAAAGAAAAAAAAATGTACTACCATATGGTTAGATAGTAAAGCAACCTGGAACATTCTTAATCAATTAATGGGGAAGAGTGGCAGATCCACACCATCTTATTTAGAGGTAGAGGGACAGTTCATGACTAAACCAGAAGATATAGCAAATTACTTGAGTTATTATTTTAGTGATAAAATTCAGAAGTTAAAAAATGGGATGGACGTGTATAATAGTGGGCCAGAGCTCTCATCCAGTCTCATTATGAACAAGATTATGAAGAATAAATGCTGTACTTTTCATTTTGATGATGTCCAAGTATCTACCGTTGAACAACTTGTACGAACCAGTAAGAATAAGCAAGCTGGCATTGATAATATGGATGCAAGGTTGCTTAAACCTGTTGCTAATGCTGTGGCGCCACCTATCTGTCATATCATCAATTTAAGTTTTGAAAATTCAATGTGTCCTGCAGATTGGAAAGTAGCCAAGATTATTCCACTGCCCAAGAATAGCAGAGACACATTCTCTGGAAAGAACAGTAAACCAATAAGTATTCTACCTTTGTTAAGTAAAATTATGGAAAGAATAGCATATGAGCAAATACAACATTACTTTTGTACAAATGACTTGATTACAGTACACCAGCATGCATACAGAAAGGGGCACTCCACAGCAACTGCACTTACTGATATGACTGATGAATGGTTGAAAGAAATAGATTTAGGCAAGATCATTGGTTCGGTGTTGTGAGATTTTAGCGCAGCCTTTGATATACTTGACCATATGTTACTGGTGAATAAATTACATTGCTATGGTTTTGACAGATGTTCTGTTGCCTGGATCAATAGCTACCTTACCAATAGGAAATACTGTGTGTACTTTAATGGCAGCTTCTCAGTTATGAGAGAGATGAACTGTGGAGTTCCACAAGGAAGCTGCTTAGGGCCATTATTGTTTTCAATATTTACTAATGATTTACCTTTACTAATGATTTTAAAGCAGACATCCATTGGTATGTATGCAGATGACTCTACTATTTATGTAGCAGCCTCAACATCAAAGGAATTAGAAAATATCTTAAATGAAGACCTTATAAAGGTAAAGAAATGGGTTGACTCAAATAAATTAGTTCTTAATATTGAAAAAACTAAATGTATAGTATTATGTTCTAAATGGGGAGGTAGATTAGAACCAAAATTGAATGTAAAAATAGATGATAAAGAAACAGAACAGGTCACAGAAGTGAAACTACTGGGTGTTTTGATTGATAGTAGGATGTCCTGGACGAGCCATGTTAATGAAATGGTAAAGAAGATGGGTAGAGGAATGGCTGCAATTAAATACTGCCGAAAATACTTGCCAGGCTGCTTAGTTAAGCAATTAATGCAGGCTGTAGTTCTGTCCCAGATGGACTACTGTACTGTGGTATGGTCTAATAC
This sequence comes from Alosa pseudoharengus, assembly GCF_046254945.1. NCBI lineage: Eukaryota > Metazoa > Chordata > Actinopteri > Clupeiformes > Clupeidae > Alosa > Alosa pseudoharengus. The sequence goes on from NW_027468657.1 coordinate 16,465,229, forward strand.
ATCAGAAAATAATTTCAACAAGTTACAGGTTGTTCAGAACAAAGCTACACGTATTGTGCTCAATTGTTCATACCAAACAAGAGTCTCTGAAATGTTAAATGCATTGAACTGGTTATCAGTTAAAGACAGGTTACACTATACCAGAGACCGTTGATAAAGTATTGTATATTAACCCTTAAAGGAGTACCGTCACACCGGTGTGATGGGAATGTTGAGAAATGAACGTTCTAAAGAATATCTGGGTTCATTGAATTCAACATAGAATTTTAGAACCTTCAATTGTTGCGGAACTTAGAATGTTCAAAAACCTACACCTTTAAGGGTTAAGGATCTTTGACTATACTCTTCTCAGTTTTGTAAGAAATGTAATTATGAAAAAGTGTCCAGCTACTTTATTTAATATTTTTGTGTTTCCCTGTAGTACACACACATACTCGACAAGACACTCAGTTGAGAAAATATTTTTGTTACCTGCGTACAGAACAGGGGCTGGACAAAGAACACTGCATTATAGAGGAATGGTTGCATGGAATTCTTTACCTAGTTTTTTGACTAAGGAAAACAATGACAAAGGCTTTAAAATGTATTTGTATGTACTTTACTTTTTGATCTGCCCTATTCATTTGTGTTAATCTTTTTTGCCCTCTGTATATGGTAAAAGGCAGTAATGGGACCAACATATAACCTTTATGAGTGACAAGCCTTCAATTCCTCTTTTGTGTTTGTTTTTGTTTTGTTTTGTGTGTAAGTCTTGTGTTTTTGTCCTCTGTTGTGTGTGTATGATTTGTAAAAAGTGAAAAAAGAAAGAATGTAAGAAAGAATATATGATTTGTTTGACCACAGGAAGAACAGTGTTCCTGTAAAGGAAAAAACTGATGTGTTATCAATAAACCAATCAATCAATAAATCTTTATGGTAGACTCCCACTTTCCCCATGACCCTCCCATGAATGCATATGCATGACACGGAAAAACGCAATTTGCCATTTTCAGCTCCCAGGTGCTGCACATACAGGTAACCCCACAGGTGCTGCACATACAGATACTGTAAACTCCACAGGTGCTGCACATACAGGTAACCCACAGTTGCTGACGGCTCCCATACACAGCTGCGTGCGGTGCGTTGTTGGAGACCTATCCCGGCTACTTTACATGGGCTTACGTCATCAGTTGCCGAACTGAATTGTGGGTCCGTTGCGTCCAGTGCTCCTGTCGCTTGCGTTGAAAAGTTCAACTTTTCAACCAGCCAATCAAATTACGGTTAGACTTCAAGTCATTTGCATAGCTACCATCGGGAACACCCACTGGCATGCGTTGACGGAATGCAACTGTGTGTGGGAGCCGTGAGGGATTCTCCTGGATGTGGTACATCACACCTGTGTGTGTGTGTGTGTGTGTGTGTGTGTGTGTGTGTGTGTGTGTGTAGGTCCCGGTGGTGATTGCGGTGTTGGTGGTGGTGGTGTCTGTGTACCTGGTGTTGGCCCCCATCATAGATAAGCCAGAGCTGGAGTATCTCTACTGCACCATCTTCATCATCAGTGGCCTCATCTTCTACCTGCTCTTCGTCCACTACAAGTTCCAGTGGAGTCACACAATCATGCGTGGGTACCACACACACACACACACACACACACACATACACACACACACACACACACACACACACACACACATTCACCAGTCCTTTCTTTTCAGGCATCTCTCGCATTCATAATTACTCCACCAATCCCATCTAGCGTTATTTTTCTTCCAGCCAATCACGTGTAACCTCACTGCCATGTCTCCCCCTACAGGGCCAATCACCATGCACCTGCAGCTGCTGTTTGAGGTGGTTCCCCCAGAGAAGATGGAGTGAAGAGCAGCACAACACACACACACACACACATACAACAAGTACACGCATGCACGCACGCACACACACACACACACACACACACCACACACATACGCACACACATGACACTCACATTGCAATGGACCTGATGCGCACACGGCACACACGGCACTGGACTTGTGTGTGCGTGTGTGTGTGTGTGTCTAAACAACCAAAAGCTGCATTACTGCTGGAGGTGACAAAGAAAATCCGTACCAGCAGAGATAGCTGGGTCTGGTACTAGAACTGGGTCTTGTACTAGAACTGAGTCTGGTAGTAGAACTGGGTCTGGTACTCGTTCTGGGTCTGGTACTAGAACTGGGTCTGGTACTAGAACTGAGTCTGGTACTAGAACTGGGTCTGGTACTCGTTCTGGGTCTGGTACTAGAACCAGGTCTGCTATCAGTGTTGATCCGTCCGCATCTGCAATCCAAAATCACATGCATTCCATTATAACCAGCATAGTCAGAACCATATGATTTCATCCAGCATAGTCAGAACCAGAGCCTTATAGATGCTTAGATCAAAAGCATATGATTCTAGAGTGCTAGAGCGCTCTGCTCTAAAATCTTAGATCAAAAGCATATGATTCTAGAGTGCTAGAGCGTTCAGCTCTAAAATCTTTGGTCAGAAGCATATGATTCTAGAGTGCTAGAGCGCTCTGCTCTAAAATTTTTGGTCAGAAGCATATGATTTTATCCAGTATAGTCTGAATCATGTTCTAAGATTCTGAAACCTTGAGAACCTTAGGATTTTTACCAGAATATTTCAGAAGCATTTCACTCTGTCCAGACCGTCAGCACTGTAGGATTGTGTCCAAATTATCCAGAACCACACAAGAATGTCCTTTTCCAATTGACCAGCTGTGTTTCCGTTGTGTTTCCCACTGACACTGACGTAATTTCAGCACTCCCAGGTGGGGTCAGTCAGCGGTGTGTATCCTAATGTATGTATTTACATCTCGTGCTGTGTCATGGGCTTGTACTTAATGTATGTAATGTAATTTGTTCTTTATCTTGTATGATCATTTTTTGAAGTGGAAAAAGAGACACCATTAAATATGGAACTCAGAGCAAAGCCTTTGATTTGACATTAATAGCGACTGTAGAGTGTTCATATGGGGAGTATCACCAGGGTGAGCATCACTATGGTAACTGACACCATAGAGAGCGTTCCTACCCAGGAGAACTGACTGCCCCACCAGGTGGAATCATTGAGAGGCTGATAAGTCAGGGGTTAAGTTACTATAGGAAATTTCTCCTCTACATTTTAACCATCAGGAGTAGTGTACTCACATACATACTCACACACAAACTCACCAGGAGGACACACTCAGAGAAACACAACTAAGCAGACTACATTAATGTGCCAAACTGCCCACTTGACAAGACTCCTCTTTGAAATTGTATTTTAGAAACCTGCCATTACATCTAATAACTAATAACAAGAATGCCTGATTCCTATAATCCATAGGCCTTCTCCCAAGCGGAATGGGAAATTGCACTGTACTACCTTTTGTCTTTCTTGTGTGTGCAGGTTTGCTATGTGTGGGAGGGAGGGAGGGAAAGCTAAGCCTGCACATTTTAGATAACTTAGGAGTCAACTTAGGGGCTTGCCTATATTACAACCTCAACACTGTCTGGTAGGCGGTAAAATAATCTCTAGGCTATACCTTGTTGTTGCGATGTCTTGTCTTGTCCGCATGTTACAGACCCCTTGGCTTAACTGAAGCCTCCAGACTCAAATGCATCCATTAAGTCAAGTCAAGTCAAGTTTATTTATATAGCGCATTTCATACACAGAGGTCATTCAATGTGCTTTACATAAACAAAACCAAACAATAATAACAAATAAAAGCATAGAAGGGCAATATAGTCAAAGAATAGTTAAAAGGTAAAGATCATAATAAAAAGAAAACATAAAACACAAGGTAAAATCATTTAAAAATAAAGAATAATTAGTAAGCAAAAACAAAGGCAAAAGTAGTAAAAAAAGTAATAAAAGACCAGGTAGAATAATTATCAAGGCAGATTCAGAATTTGTAACTCGGCACAGTTAGCAGAAAGCATCTGAGAACAGTTTGGTCTTAAGTCTAGATTTAAAACTGGCTACAGTTGGGGCCTTTTTGATGTCATCCGAAAGTTGGTTCCACAGCTGAGCCGCATAGCAGCTAAAAGCTGCTTCACCATGTTTAGTTCTAACTGTAGGTTTTACTAGCAGGTTTTTCACCTGGGACCTGAGAGGACGAGAAGGTGTGTACTGCTGAAGCATGTCTGACAAGTATTTAGGTCCTGCTCCATTTACTGATTTATAAACAAGCAATAGTGCTTTAAAGTCAATTCTGTGACTTACTGGAAGCCAGTGCAAGGACTTAAGAATTGGAGTAATGTGGTCAGTTCTTTTAGTTTTTGTTAGAATCCTAGCTGCAGCATTTTGTATCACCTGAAGCTGTTTAATAGTCTTTTTAGGAAGGCCTGTGAACAGTCCATTGCAGTAATCAACCCTGCTGGAGATAAATGCATGAATGAGTTTTTCTAAGTCATACTTTGACATCAGCCCTCTGAGTTTGGCAATATTTTTGAGGTGGTAAAAAGCTGATTTAGTTATCGCTTTCATGTGGCTGTTGAAATTTAGATCACTGTCAATTAATACACCAAGATTTTTAACAGTATCCTTTGCCTTCAACCCTTTTGTGTCAAGGAGAGTGGCAACCCTAAGTCTTTCCTCCTTTTTACCAAATATAATTACTACTTTGTTCAGCTGAAGAAAATTTTGAGACATCCAAGTGTTGATTTGTTCTATACACTGACACATAGATTCAAGAGGACCATAGTCGTTTGGTGATAGAGCTAAGTAAATTTGTGTGTCATCTGCATAGCTATGATATGAAATCAAATTATTTTGAATGATTTGTCCAAGTGGGAGCATATAGAGGTTGAATAATAGTGGCCCCAAGATCGACCCCTGGGGAACACCACAGGTCAAGGACGTTGGTGTTGAGGTACAGTTTCCAATGGCAACAAGGAAGCTCCTTTCTTGTAGATATGATTTTAGCCAGCTGATAACTATGCCTGTAAATCCAACCCAGTGTTCTAGTCTGTGTAGTAAAATATTGTGATCAACAGTGTAAAATGCTGCACTAAGGTCCAGTAGCACTAGGACTGATGTTTTACCTGAATTTGTGTTGAGGCGTATGTCATTGGAAACTTTAATGAGAGCTGTTTCAGTGCTGTGATTTGCCCGAAAACCAGACTGAAAGTAATTAAAATACCCATTTGATGTTAGGAAGGTGGTTAATTGATTATAGACTACTTTTTCAATAATTTTGCCAATAAAAGGTAGATTAGATATGGGCCTGTAATTGTTTAGCATGGAGGCATCCAGGTTATTTTTCTTGAGAAGTGGCTTTACAACAGCTGTTTTCAGTGACTTAGGAAAAGTGCCAGACAGCAGTGATACATTTACAATTTGAAGGACATCCGCCGCTATGAGGTGAAAAACAGTTTTGAAGAAATTGGTTGGCAGAGTGTCTAAGAAACATGTGGAAGAGCTGAGATTCTGTATTGTTTTTTCAAGTGTTTCGTAGTCTATCAAGCTGAACTCTGACATCAAGTTTAGTTTCCCTCTGTTTGTTGCTGGAAGTTCAGGTTATTGAATTTGTAATTGAGCAGATATGTTGAGTCTGATTTTGTCAATTTTACCTTTAAAAAAAGATGAAAACTCATTGCATTTATTAGTTGAGAGAAGTTCAGGCGCTAATTGTGAGGGGGGATTTGTTAACTTATCAACAGTTGAAAATAGAATACGAGTGTTATTTGAACTTCTATTGATAATGTTAGAAAAGAAAGACTGTCTTGCTTTGCATATTTCAGAGTTATATGTGCGGAGCATCTCTTTATGGATTTCATAGTGGATCTGAAGTTGTGTATGAAGGCGTGTATTTACGCCATTTTCTTTCAGTCTTCCTACACTCTCTTTTTAGAAGTTTAACTGCTGGATTTTGCCTCCATGGTGCTTTCTGTTTGTCCTTAACTTTCTTGAATTGTAATGGAGCAATGTCATCCATAATGTTTGCCATTTTTGCATTAAAGTGATCAAATAAGTTTTCAGAGTCTGACAGTTGACTTGACCTTAGTGAAAGTGTTTGCTCAAAGAGAGCACTTGTCTGATCATTTATGATTCTCCTTTTTACCATCATAGCTGTGTTTTGAGTGTGTGGGGACATAGACACATCAAAGAACACGCAGAAATGATCAGATAAGGCCAGGTCTTTAACAGCTGTAGAGACATCGAGACCCTTTGTAATAACAAGGTCGAGGGTATGGCCGAGAGAGTGTGTTGGCCCCTGTACATGCTGTGTTAGGGAGAATGTATTGATTAGTGCAATGAATTCCTTGGCATCATTGTTTTCAGGATTATCTACATGCAAGTTTAGATCCCCTGATATAATAAGACAGTCAAACTCTATGCAAACAACTGATAGCAGTTCACCTAGCTCTTCAAGAAAAACTTTAGCTGAATGTTTTGGAGGCCTGTAAATTGTCAGTAATAAAATCTGAGGAGAAGACTTAATACATGCACACAGATATTCAAATGAAGTAAAGTCACCGAATGACGACTGATTGCACTGAAAAGACGTCTTGAAAATTGTGGCTATCCCCCCACCTCTTTTATTTGCTCTGGTAGCACTCAAAAAACTGAAATTTGGGGGAGCTGATTCGATGAGAGTAGCAGCACTGTTTGCTTGATCTAACCATGTCTCAGTTAAAAGTAAAAAATCAAGGTTGTGTGTGCAAATTAGATCATAAATTAAGAATGATTTGTTTGAAAGAGATCTAATATTTAGGAGTGCTAGTTTTGCTGTAAGTGTTGGGGAAATATGATCCATGGGGGAAATCTGAGGTTGATGTGGTACGGGTAGGAGATTGGACTGGTTTACCCTATAAGCTCGATACATTTGAGTTCTATTTCTTGTCAATACAGGAATAGAGAATGTCATGGGCTTACTGGGTCCCGGCATGATCTCAAAACTACTGTCAGTACCATTTATATTGCAGGGACCCTGAGAATATCATGCAATACAGTCATCATATAATTGTCCCCTGCTGCTGCCATCTGTATTTTCCACTGCACATTCTATGCTATATGCCGGCTGAGAAAATGAACTAAGAGGTTGCTGCTGCTTAAGAGATCCTTCTAAACGGGGAGGGGGAGGGCGAGGGGGTGGAGGTGCCCTTCGCTTCTTTGGTGCTAATGATCTTAGGCTAGTAAAACTCTGCATGGCTACTGGTAGCAGTCTCTTCATTTTTGCAGGGAACATCATGTGCTTGGGTGGGGATGGTGATGGGTATTCAGGGGATCCTGTGGAGTTTGAGTGGGTGGTGGGATGACAGGCTGGGGATGGTGATGGGAGATTAGGGGGGTTTGGGTGGCCTGGGGAGTTTGATTGGGTGGGGACGTGATTGGGTGTGGGTGGTGATGGGAAATCAAGGAGGGGTTGAAAATTGATCCAGAGTCTCCATCTGCCTGCTGAGGTTCTGGGAAGACGCTCCGCTTTCAGCATGTATTCCAGTAGTGTATTCCATGTTGTTGTGTCTTTGTGGTGACAAGGAGTCGACGGAGGTGGGGAGGGGTATTGGTACTGGTGTTACAACATGACCCTTCCTTTCTGATAGCACCTATCAAAGCTGCTGAGAGGCTATCTCCTCATGCTCATCACATCCATTTGTTTGTTCCAGGGAGTTTGACGCCAGTGATTGACTCATTTTAGCAGCACCCATCTTATCTTGTCCAGTGGACATGGCTGGGCATTGTTGAGCTGGTTGTTTATGTTTCTCCAAGGTCTGCATTTCAGTGGAGGCTAGCGGGTGGTTACCAGAGGGCCCCACAGCAGGGGGGGTTGGGCATATCTCTGTTTCAGCCTGTGCAGAGTGTTTTGGTTTAGCTGAGTTGTTGATGTCATCCGCTTGTTCCGTCTGTATGGTCACTGAGCGCTTATCAGAGGCTCGGCAAATGTTGGGTGCAGGAGAGAGAGGTGATAGTATTCGGTTAAGATCTTGGCCCCAGTCCAACTCAGCTCTGTGCTATTTGGTCTGAAGTATTCCCTGCGATTCCAGAAAAGGTTAAAATTGTCATCCCAACTGAAAAGCATGTTTTTGCGAGCCAGGTGTTTAAACTGAATAGTCTGAAAAAATACAAAGCTTCCCTCTGCTGGGAGTGGGCCACTGACGAAAATTTGTATTCCAAGCTCATATAGGGTCGAGAAAAGTTCCTTGAAATCTTCTTTGACATACAGCTGTTCTCTGTAGATGTAATTTGCTCCAACATGCAACATGCATGATGCGCTTGGTAGTTGCATATTTTGACACCAGTTCTGCAAGCTTGTTTTTTGTGTCAGACACTGAAGCATTTGGGAAACAACATACAATCATCCTTTCCCCATTTATATGTCTCACAGCAGAGTCGCCTAGAACGAGGGTTGTGGGATGAATAGGTGTCGAGTGCTGCTTCTTGTCTGTGCCCATCTTTCTATTGTTGTGGTTTGATTGCTGCCTGCTTTGGGTCTGTTCCCTGGGAAATTCCTCTCTCACGTCCCGGAGGCATTCAAATCTGTTCCATAGTGTTAGGGGCTGTGGGCTTCCCTTAGGACCACAAGCCCTGTAGTAGTTTGCTGATCTGTCTGTATTTCTGATACGAGGCCTGAAGTTAACATCTGAATTTACTGGTGTTGAGGTAATTACAGTTCTTGTATTACGTTTTTTGTTTTTTGGTCTGGCACCTTGCCTGTGCCAAGGCTCTGTACTCACATTTCCCTTTGTGAGGTCGATGCATTCATCTGCTCTATTAGCAGTGATATTAGACTGCTGGGTTACATTCTCTGCATTTCCAGTAGTTGCTGTACTCACTTCATGAGATGCCTCTCGTAGTTTATCTGTCGTTGGTGGAAGGGCATGCATCTTTGATTCCAAAGTAGAAATCCTCTGTTCTAGCTCAGTACATTTTCAGTTAATTCTCGCCACTGAACTAAGCGCTACAGTTTCTACATTTATAGGGCGTCCTGGACCCCTTTTCCACCAAGGCAGTTCTGGTGCTGGCCCAGTCTCAGACCAGTTCTTTGAACCAGTTTCGGTAGGTGCTGGGAGCAGGATTCTCATGACGTTTTGAAAAGCCATTGGCAGCAAAAATGCAGCACAGCCATAACCAAAACAATTGTGCTAATCAAGAGTTAACAATGGCTAACATCATGCAAGTCTTTCTAGCGATTGCAATAAATACTGTACACACGCTGACCAAAAAAAATAGGGCATGTCCAGTTTTACTCCACGAATGGATACAGTGATACAGTTAAACTCTCTCGCCATATTGTAAAAGTACCAATTTCTGCCCCTTTCTTTCAAAAATTTAAAAACAAAGATATTTTTTAATACTTCAAAATAACATTTGATTGATGAACCTTACATTTTTCAGTAGCCATGAGTGTGTAGATTTGTACAAAATCGGCTTTGGTTCTTACTGGGAGCTTTTACTGCTTAAAATATTTTGTTTACCATGAGTTTGGTGCTGGGCTGGTGGGTGCCCTATTTCTACCCACTCACTTGGCACATCAACGGTTAGAACGAGAATTCTTGTCGCAAATTTTTGGTACAGAGATAATTTAGATACCCTTATGGGGTGGGTGTTTGCCTTTCTTTAGGAATCCGGCGTCTTGGTTTGTATGGAAATTAATATTAACTGACACATACACATAAAAGGGTGAAAATAACCTATGCAGTGACTAGTCTACACCACCTGGCTCCTCTCTGGCTCCCAGTCCATTGAACAGCAAGCTCGTTCTTCGAAAGTGGGCATGTAGAACCAGCACCGAACTGGCACAAACACTGCCTCCAAACCAGCACCAGAGCTGGGTTGGTGGAAAATATATTTAATTTTTATATATTTTATTAATCCTTTGTTTAACCAGGGCAGTCACATTGAGACAGAGCTCTCTTACTACTTTGTTCTTTCTTTTATATTTATATATTAGAATTACTTCCTTTTATGGTTTATCTCAGTAATTTTGCAATCTATACTGGCACTGCAGTGTTTAGAATCGGTTTTGACATGCATAATTCAAATACATTTCAAAACTCCTCTCACAAATGACTGGACTATGGGAGCTACCTGTCAGTCATTTTCTATTGTTTTGAGAGATAGTTTGGGTATAACACACACACAGACACACACGTCAGTAAACTGGCTTTATTGATTTAAGTTTTCTGATGCGTGGAATATAGAGTGATTCCTTCCTCGAAGCCGTACGTTAATAACTGGCCTCGTTGATCCTCAGAGTGAGAGTCTTTAATTGTTAATCAGTGATTTCCAGGCAGCTTTTTGATTAGATTAGATTAGGTTAGATTTCACTTTCCTGTCAAAAGCCCTTTGACCTTTAGAGGCTGGCCATCACAGCATCAGATTAATTATTGGCCCAAAGTGTTATTTCTCTCTCTATTCCTGTGTGTGTGTGTGTGTGTATGTATCTGGGGGAGAGGAGTACAGTGTGTGAGGAATGCCAAGGACTTTCTTCATGCTCAGCCAATGACTTTCTTCATGCCCCCCCACCCCCCCACACACACACACAAACATGTACACACACACACACACACACACACACACACACACACACACGCATATGCACACAGACACACACACACACACACACACACACACTCAGTTACTCAGCCCTGTGTGGACGTGAAGGCAGCACTCAGTAGATCTCTCCTCCAGCTAGACGGTGTTCTGCGTCTCTCTTGCAGGTACGTAGCAACGTCGTCATGCTTGTGATCCTCTCTGTAGGCGCAGGGAAGAGTCGGAGAACTACAGTTAGAATAGTGGCAGAGGTCGATGTGGAGAGAGAAGCTACGCTATGATCTGGCCTGCCACGTGTGCTCTCCGAGGAAGCCCCTCCGGATGTGTGTCTTATTTTCATTAGAGTAGAACCTCAGGATGTGTGTCTTATTTTCATTAGAGTAGAACCTCAGGATGTGTCTTATTTTCATTAGAGTAGAACCTCAGGATGTGTGTCTTATTTTCATTAGAGTAGAACCTCAGGATGTGTCTTATTTTCATTAGAGTAGAACCTCAGGATGTGTGTCTTATTTTCATTAGAGTAGAACCTCAGGATGTGTGTCTTATTTTCATTAGAGTAGAACCTCAGGATGTGTCTTATTTTCATTAGAGTAGAACCTCAGGATGTGTCTTATTTTCATTAGAGTAGAACCTCAGGATGTGTGTCTTATTTTCATTAGAGTAGAACCTCAGGATGTGTCTTATTTTCATTAGAGTAGAACCTCAGGATGTGTGTCTTATTTTCATTAGAGTAGAACCTCAGGATGTGTCTTATTTTCATTAGAGTAGAACCTCAGGATGTGTCTTATTTTCATTAGAGTAGAACCTCAGGATGTGTGTCTTATTTTCATTAGAGTAGAACCTCAGGATGTGTGTCTTATTTTCATTAGAGTAGAACCTCAGGATGTGTGTCTTATTTTCATTAGAGTAGAACCTCAGGATGTGTGTCTTATTTTCATTAGAGTAGAACCTCTGGATGTGTCCTATTCTCTGTGAGAATAGAACAGGAAAGTGCCAGCACAGCAAATGTTTTTACAGTAGTTACAAAAGTTGACGTAGATACTGAAATAGTTACAGAATTGAAACAAGTTCATAAAGATGTTACATTAATGCAGCTAGAGATGTTACGTTGATGCAGCTACAGATGTTAAGTTGATTCATCTAGAGATGTTAGAGTGTGGTGGTTGATGCATCTACAGTAGAGATGTTAGAAGATGTTAGGTTGTGGTTTATGCATCTAGAGATGTTAGAAGATGTTAGGTTGTGTTTGATGCATCTAGAGATGTTAGGTTGAGGTTGATGCAGTTAGAGATATATTGTGGTTGTGTGTTTTCATGTTTTTGACACGGAGTGCATCAGATTTCATAAATGCCTCTGGGGCAATTCAGACCTCTTATGAGGTCATACAAGGAGGATGCGAGTGACAGATATATATGTGTGGAAAGACACACAGTGCTCATGCTCAGATATGTGTGGAAAGACATGCTCATGTGTGGGAGTTTAAATAGAAATTTATAATCAAGAGAGAGAGAGGGTTTGGAGACAGATTCTAGCTGAAAGTGAAGAGATGTACCACACTTAACCAGGTCATGGACTGTAATCAGCTGTACACTATAAAGCAGTTTATGACTTGTTTTTTCTCCAGCAAGAGACCATAGATCTGTTAAAGATTTGTTATCACACAATCTTTATGAACTACTCAGAGATACTAACTGTGTGTGCTGGTGGG
>NW_027468657.1:16484933-16632433 GCF_046254945.1 Alosa pseudoharengus
TGTTAAATGTAAAGCCTAGCTTAATGTTACCTTTCTTGCCCATCTGAAATAACTCCTAGCTTTGCTCCTTCCCTCCTTTCTGTTTTTGTTGTTTTCAAAAACCTGTTATATCCGCAAAACTTTCCCCCCACGGACCACGGACCATCCAACGCATTCAAAAGTAACACATTCTATTAGCTATTCCAGGCGTCATGTTTAATAAGCTGCCCTTTTTTTGATGAACACATACAGAGTTTATAAATGATATCCTTTAATTTCAGGTTTCTATATCATTATGACCTGATTCGAAATTATGTATTTATTCATAAATTAATTACAAAAGATTTAACATTTTCATTTTACACCTGTCCGCCATAGCCCTTTTCATCTCGCGTACCCCCTAGAAGCAGCTCGCCTACCACAGTTTGGGAATCCTTGGTCTAGACCATTTAGACCCATATAGGTGTCTAGATCATTCAGACCCATATAGGTGTCTAGATCATTCAGACCCATATAGGGGTGTCTTGAGCATCCAGAGTCACATTAGCGTCTCTGTAGAATTCAGAACCAAACAATAAGTATTCTTCCCCTGGGCATATGCTCCTGGACACACAAGCTGATGCCAATCCCAGCACTCACAGGTTGGGTCTAGCAGTTCTGTGCATTCTAATGAATATAGTGACATGTTGTGTAATGTGTTCTTCATCATTTATTACCGTTGTTGAGAAAAGAAAGCAATAAATGTGTAAGGCCAAGCAGAACTCTTTGTAATTCTTCAGTCGACTTTTGAACTGTTTAATCGTCCTCCACTACAGTCAAGTTCACACAAACTATGTTTTTTCCCCCACAAAAACACATGTGAGAAGTGACAAAGGAAATGACAGTCAGTATGTGGTGACGTGTGGAAGGCTAGCTGATTCTGAATGGGAGATCCATGAAAAGGTCTTTTAAGTTCAAAATGTAAACTAGAGGAAAAAACGCTGGAAATCAATCCGGTTTATCCGAGGTATGGGTGCATATCAAGGCACCACAGGACCACATTCATACAGGGCCTCACTTATAAAGGTTGCTATGCACAAACAAAATGTGCACATTTCTACTCACCCTTTCATCCAGAGCTAGCCAATAAGGAACCATATTTACGTGTGCAATTCAAAATGTAGGCTATAATAGTGTAAGATAAGACATTTTAAATAATTTGATTCATAATCTCCACATTTTTTTAACACGCTCATACATGCATGCACAATTCAGGCCAGGTCAGTATTGATAATGAGAGGACTGCTTAAAGATGTGTGTTGCACGGTTTTTTAAATCAGAGTATTTTCAATAGTTGAACTCTAATCAAAACTCATTCAAGATATCTATAACTTGATAATAGATATCTACAATTAAATTAGGCCTATGACTATCCATAACTCCAGTTTGAGATATCTACAACGTCATTTTGACCAGTCATAATTCCAGTTACAGATATCTGCAACGTCATTTTGACTAGTCATAATTCCAGTTACAGATATCTGCAACGTCATTTCGCCGTCAAAACTTAATTCAAGATATCTGAAAAGGAACATGTAGATATCTTGAATTAAAGATATCTTCAACTGGAGTTATGACTAGTCAGAATCAAATTGATAACTATATCTAACTGGAATTACAGATATCTACAATTCAATGGCAGATATCCTTAATTCACATAGTGGATATCTGCAACTGAATTGTAGATATTCGTAATGATAAATCCTATAGAAATGAATGGCACACGTGGCGTCATTTGTCCTAGGAAGAATGTCTTTGTGGATATCTGAAATTACAATTATGGATAGGAAGAATGTAGTTGCGGATATCTGAAATGTTCATTTTGACTAGGCAAAACTGAAATACAGATATCTGCAACACATATCCAGTCTAGATGTTAAATGTTAAAATGGCTTGCCATAAACGCTAGCCTACACCTGGCTGAATGCAGTTTGCAGATTGGGACTGGGCTGAATGTGGGGCGGGGCCCCAGATTCGAAAAGCAGTGGAGTTTTGATTCCACCTTGCAATTTTTAGCCGCCAGGTGGCAGTGTTGACCGCATATCCTAGATTACACAGGCATTCACCAGCCCAGCAGTAGAACACTTGCAGGCACTCTTCACAGAATAACCTCTAGTTTAAAAAAAAAAAAAAAAAAGTGCTGAAAAGCTGCAGAAAAACATGAATAGGGACTTTTAAATTGTAATTGTTGCACATTTTCTGTGATGGATTTCTTTCCCCTCTCTCTGTACTATATGCTCTGATGCATAATGAAGAGCTGTGGTGAACACTCAACATTCGTATAAGCAAGCACACACACACACGCACACACACACACACACACACACACACACACACACACACACACACATACATGCCTCAATGTCAAGGCATATTTGATCTTAGTTCCTCTCCTGACCTCCCTTGTGTTATACAGCTACTGTAGATATTGCTATTGCTATATGGTTGTGCACGTTGGCAGCGTCGTGCGGGTGGAATGATAACGCCCTGTTGGATGCTTTTTTAAATGGCTTGTCTGATCCTGTCAAGGATGAACTGGTCTCAAGAGAATTGCCCTCAGATCTCTCTAGTCTAATGGATTTGGCTGGTCGAATCGATGCCCGCATCAGGCAGAGAGTAAGGGAAAGGACTCCCGCTCCTCTCCGGTTTCAACCTCCTGCCTGTCCTTCACTCACTGCTCCACCTGTGGAGCCCATGCAAGTTGACCGTGCCCGGATTACAGCAGAGGAGCGTCAACGCCGGCGGGACATGAAGGCATGCTTCTACTGTGGAAAGGTGGGCCATTTTTGTCAGGCATGTCCTTTAAAAGTAAATGCCCACCAGTGAGAGTAGGGGGCCTGGCGGGCACAGTCCAGCATCACTCCCCTATTAAGCGCTCCTATCTTCCAGTCACACTCATTCATGAGAATCAGTCCCATGTCCTTCACGCCCTCATTGACTCAGGTGCCGATAGGAATTTAATTTGTTCAGCTGCGGCCTACCGTTTTGGCATTCCTGTAGTTGCTCTTGATCAGCCCCTCACTGTCCAGGCCAGGGGTGGGCAAACTGCGGCCCGCGGGCAGGATCCGGCCCGCCAAGCACTTTCATCCGGCCCGCCGAGCATTTCATTTAGTTATCAGGCTGCTCGCTATTTTTTTCCTGCGATAGAGACGACGTTGGTTAGCTTTACTGCAAACTGCTTTTCACTCTCCTTAGATAACGTTTACAATGTCAATGTCAAAACATCATGTTAAATAGAGATAACATCATGTTAAACTAAGTTAACTCTTAGTTATCTCCTTTGCAGCAGATCTAACGTGAACATTATGCAATCCATTTAATTGGGAACGCGTCTGCACTCACAAGAGGGAGAGAGAGCCGCAGGTTCCAGCTGGCTTGTCATTGTTGATAATTGATATCTCCTTCTTATAAGAAAGTTTTAAAAGGAAATCATGAAGGCAACAGTAGTTCCCACTACTGACCATTTAAAAACTGTGAGAGGGCCCAGCCGTAGGTACAGCACTAGCCATAGCGGAGCAGGCAGAAGATCATTGAGAAATAAACGTGAATTAAAGAGACAGTGCACAATTTATACATTTGTTAAACAGCATACAATTAGCAGTATTTTAAAGCAATTAATATTTTAAAACAAATACCTTTCATACTAAATTATAGGCTATAAAAAATGTATTTTTTTATGCGTGTGCCGTGGGGGGGTTGGCCAATTTTCAAAACCCAATGTGGCCCTTGAGCCAAAAAGTTTGCCCACCCCTGGTCCAGGCCCTTGATGGTAGCTGTTTGAGTTTGATCACCCACAGAACAGTTCCTGTTTTGTTGAGAATTTCAGGAAACCATTCTGAAATAATATTTTTTCATGTCATTGAGAAACCCCATGTCCCTATTGTTCTTGGATTCCCCTGGCTGTCCTTGCATAATCTCCACATTAACTGGTCAGATAACACCATCTTGGGATGGAGTCCCTTCTGTCTGTCCTCCTGCCTCAAGTCAGCTTTCGCTCCTGTCTCTCCTACCCCAGCTATTGAGTTCCCTGACCTGTCAAAGGTTCCCCACGAGTACTTGGACCTCAAGCCTGTATTCAGTAAATCACAGGCAGTCTCCCTGCCCCCCATAGGCCATATGACTGTGCTATTGAGCTCCTTCCAGGCACCTCTCCACCTAAGGGTAGACTCTACTCCCTTTCTCCCTCAGAAGGGTAGACTCTACTCCCTTTCTCCCTCAGAAAGGGAGGCCATGAGCAAGTACATTTCAGAGTCACTGGCGGCTGGCATCATTCGTCCGTCATCATCCCCTGCTGGTGCTGGCTTCTTTTTTGTTGGGAAGAAGGATTCCTTCCGCCCCTGCATCGACTACCGTTGACTGAATGACATCACTGTTAAGAACAGATATCCTCTACCTCTCATGTCAACGGCGTTTGAGCTGCTCCAGGGGGCCCAGATGTTCACTAAGCTTGACTTAAGAAATGCCTACCACCTTGTGAGGATTAGGGAGGGGGATGAGTGGAAAACAGCCTTCAACACCCCGACACTATGAGTATCTTGTGGTCCCTTTCGAATTAACCAACGCTCCAGCTGTTTTTCAGGCTCTGGTAAATGATGTATTGAGAGATTTCTTGAATATTTTTGTTTTTGTGTACATTGACCTGTACCTAGGATCCATGTCAGGCAGGTTCTCCAGCGGCTTCTGGAGAACAAACTTTTTGTCAAGGCAGAGAAGTGTGAATTCCACAAGGACTCAGTCTCTTTTTTGGGCTACATCATCTCTCCCTCCTGGATCCAGATGGATCCCTCGAACCTGATGGCAGTGGTTGACTGGTCCACTCCTTCCACACGGCGAGAACTCCAGCGTTTCCTGGGTTTTGCTAATTTTTACAGGCGGTTTATCAGGAATTATAGTTTGGTTGCTGGCCCTCTCACTGCTCTCACTTCCACCAAGACCCCTTTCCACTGGAATGAGAGGGCAGAGAAGGCTTTTGCTGATCTAAAGCGGAGATTTCCTACAGCCCCTATTCTCACTGTTCCCGATCCCACTCTCCAATTCGTGGTTGAGGTCGATGCCTCTGAGTCTGGGGTAGGGGGCATTCTGTCTCAGAGATCATCTAAGGACAACAAGCTTCACCCATTTTTTCTCGCCATCTTTCACCCGCAGAGAGAAACTACGACATAGGAGATCGGGAGCTGCTGGCTGTTAAACTGGCTCTATAGGAATGGAGGCATTGGCTGGAGGGAGCTGACCCTCCTTTCCTGGTGTGGACCGACCACAAGAATCTTGAGTACCTGCAAACAGCCAAGCGCCTCAATGCGCGACAGGCCAGGTGGTCCTTGTTTTTTTTCCGTTTTAATTTCTCCCTCTCTTATCGTCCAGGATCCAGGAACACCAACCCAGATGCTCTTTCTCGACAGTTCTCTGTTCAGGACACGCCCTCCTCGGGAACAATCCTTCCTTCCCATTGCCTGGTGGGAGCAGCCTTATTGGATGTTGAGACCCTGGTCCGGGAGGCTCAGGATCAGGAACCAGGACCAGGTAAAGGACCAGCTAACTCCCTGTTTGTACCTTTCTCTATTCGGTCTCAGGTGTTGGAATGGGGGCATAGCTCCAGAATTGCTTGCCATCCTGGGGCTTCTCGAACCCTGGCACTGGTCAGACAGTGCTTCTGGTGGCCGTCCATGAAGAGGGATGTCCAGAGTTTTGTGGCAGCCTGTGACGTCTGCACCAGGAACAAGACAGGTAACAGGCCTCCTGTTGGCCTCCTAAGGCCCCTTCCCATCCCTCATCGTCCCTGGTCACATATTGCCATTGACTTTGTAACAGGGCTCCCTAGTTCTCATGGTAATACATGCATCTTGACTGTGGTGGACCGCTTTTCTAAAGCAGCTCACTTTGTCCCTTTGCCTAAGCTACCCTCCGCTAAGCAGACAGCTGAGTTGCTGGCCCTTCATGTGTTCCGTCTGCATGGCCTTCCTGTTGACATTGTATCTGATCGGGGCCCACAGTTCTCTGCTCAATTCTGGAAGGCGTTTTGCAAATTGATTGGTGCTTCTCCCAGCTTGTCTTCAGGTTTTCACCCCCAGGCAAATGGACAGACTGAGCGTGCAAACCAGAAGCTGGAAGTAGCTCTCAGGTGCATGACCTCTCAGGACCCTGCCTCTTGGAGCAAGACTCTTCCCTGGGTGGAATATGCACACAACTCTTTGCCCACATCTTCCACTGGTCTATCCCCATTCCACTGCTGTTTGGGTTATCAGCCTCCCCTGTTCCCCACCCAAGAGGAGGAAGTGGCAGTCCATTCAGCCCGGGCTTTTGTACGTCGATGCAAGAAGACTTGGTCTCGGTCCAGGAACCAGCTTTTGCGCTCAGTAGATGCCTTCAAGAAACAGGCAGACAGGCATCGTTCAGCTGCCCCGGCGTACAGAGTGGGTCGGAGGGTAATGCTCTCCACTCGTGATCTGCCTCACAAGTCCACCTGCCGCAAGCTGAATCCCAGGTTTATTGGACCATTTTCCATCTCAAAGGTAATCAACCCTTGCTCTGTTCGACTTACCTTGCCAACCTTTGCTTGGACTTTGCTTGCTCTTTGCTACCGACCTCTGCCTGTTTTTTGCCACTCTGGAGATCTGCTTGAGCCCTGCCTGTACTGCTGCCTGTGCTTTTTTCACCTACTAAGTTGACTCTGCCTACCAAGTGGTTTTGCCTGGCTGCCTATTTTTGTGTTCTTCACATTAAAACCTAATTAACCTTTAATCAGCTTCTGAGTCTGCTTTTGGTTCCACAGTCCCTTACCTGGCCTCACTGGCCCTGACACACGCACAGACATACACATTCAGGGTTATATTTTAACGAGCCGAAGCTCCTGGTAAATAAACAATTTTTACATATTTATTATTACCATTGGTCTCAGTGTTCATATCAGTTTGAAAAGTCCTGTCAGAATACCTTTATTTTAACAAAAAAGCAATTTGAGCAACCTTTAATTGAGTATACGCATATTATCCCACCGGTCACGGTAATAAAACTCACTTTTTCATCTACTTTTCTACATTTAAAAAAAAAAAGGGTTGCTAATAACACATGATTTGCATATTTGCATGTCTGGGAAAAATTTGGGCCTAAATGGGTTAATAATGTTCTGTTTTTAGAGACAATAAAAAAACGTACGTTTTTCGAGTAAGCGCTTCACGATGCTGTGCCGATAGTGGAATTTCCTGTTGTGCTGAAAGTAGCTTGACAATGCTGGTATGTGATGTGAGGCGATATTCCTCTCCTGGGAATGCTGTAGGGACAAGGTGTGTGAGAGAGAGTGTGTCTGTTTGTATGTGTGTGTGTGTGTGCGTCTGTGTGTTGGCTTCACGGAGGACTTTCTCAGGAAGTCCAATCAAGGACAGACTTGTCTCAATCTTTGGTTTGATTTGACGTGCCACTCCCTCTCCGTACCATAGGAGGCTTGGGCCCTCTCAGTGTTCCCTGCAGTAGCACAACCAGTCCTCCAGGCGGCATTCTGGTCCTCAGTTTCCACCTCTTGGGTGGCAGTGTTCTGCAACCTGTGTGCATAGCAATGTCACATGCTCATCTAATCATCCACACTCCAACCCACAAACCAGCACACGTGCCCAGACTGCCCACACACACACACACACATGCACACACGCACACAGACACACTTACACTCACACACAGGCACCATCACCCTTTGTGTAATCTTACATGCAATCTGCAATCCTGTCTTGTTAACACTTATGCCAATGCTGATATGCTGAAAAGTGTCTTGTAATATGTACAGCTCTATATTATTGAATTAATGACTATGTAAAGACAACGGATGCACTTTATTGTAATATCTTTTTTCTGGTACTTTGACAACAGAAGGAAGTGGGATGAGAGTTGGGGGGAAGCAGGACTTGTTTGGGCGTTTGGACGGGTTGAGTCTGACGGGGGAGACACCAGTTACAGTATGAAGGCTTCACTTTGTTGGAATTACGACAGCAAGATCACTGTTGCTAGATATAATCGTTTCTTTACCTTTCACTGTGCAGGATGCTCAGTCAATCTGTGTAAATGTCGGAGGCATCTTATACCTATACAACCTGGCCAGGATCCATCTCTGATCTGGCTCTGATCTGGCCCTCATCTGGACCCAAGTCTGTTAACTTCTCTCTCAGAACAACTGCCCAGTTCCATCAGGTCTGCTTCCACACCAATCTCTGACCCTGCCGATCAGTTAAAGTTGTGTTGCCCAGATATTTAGGGGTTAAATGTATTTTACAACCTGAGTCAGACTCGTCTTTTTGTCTTGCTCATTTTATTGAGGAACACTGGTACATTACACATTTTATTTAGGAACAGTGGAATTACAAATGCTTCCAATCGAACTGAAATGGTACTGAAATGGTATAAATGTATGCTTTCACTGCCATTTGATTGGATATAATGATCACTGATTGGTCCTTAGCCATGAACAGAATGTCTTATCATTCTATCAAAAACAGTAATGACCTCCTGCATAGTATTACTGTGCCAAGTATTATTAGGATTTCATAATACAAGATTGTCAGATGCAGTATAATCTGATGAGATGAAGAAATTATGTTTTTATAGTTAATCATATTATAATAGACAAGAACAAATACCAATAGCATGAGAAAACTGACAGAGTGATCATCTAATGACTTTGATATGCCTTTACAGTGTATTATTCTATATTACATAAGGATTTTTATTCAGGGTTTTGGGCATTCTTTATGCATCATTAATAAATCACACAGCTATGTTGGGTGGAGTCGCTATCATCAACTCAGGGCCTGGACGGTGTTCTGATGAACTGGTCAGTCACTATGGAGACAGACTGCAACATGCTTACAGTAAAGAGGAACAGGACAAAATTAACATATGTACACACACTGTAGGCTATATTTAGCCATACTATATAAATATAGTGAATTTGTATTTGACCAATGGCCAGATGGGGGATTCTGATTTAGCAGCTGGTCTTTTCATTTCAGTATTTAGAGGGCAAGTAGCATCAGATCTCTGAACACGTCAGTGCCATCAGAATGATAAGTGCTTTTGGCATTGCCATTTTGTCAGCCATGTTGACAATAAAACAGTTCAGACCTACTCTGCATATATCATCTGATGTAAACGATGGCTATGGATTGGATGATCACTGAAAATGCTCAGAGCTGCACTTTGTCAGTGTGGCATATGTATATTTCCAGTACAAGGTCCCAAATGACTGTGCAGTAGGGAGGGCTATGCATTTCCAAAATTGGTGAGTGGTTGGACTTGATGAATCATTCGAGAGTGTTTGGACTTTTTTTTAGCCATTTTTAGGATCCATTTTTTTGGAGTAGTGTCTAGTTATAACAATAACTTATTTTTACAATAACAATATGTTTTACAATAACAGCAGCAATACACTATGAATTAATAGGCTCAAGTAGGTGAATAAGGGAACATGTTTAACTGAAAGATATCACCATGAAACCTGTCCAGTTGTTTACTCACATCAAGACAAAGATTGTTTTTTCTTAAGTTTTTTGAAATGTTATGTTTCAATATCTCACAAATATGCACTACTTTGCATGTGTTTATAAAACAGAAACACTGGATAAAGTCAGTCAGTGCTGGTACATATTGACGGAGGACATATCTGGTTACCTGATGGATCTGGATAAACCTGTTTATAAAAGCAAATGCTGGTCATTTTGATAAAAAAAAAAACATTTACCAGGTGTTTCTGGCTGATGTATCAGGTTAAAACTGGCTATAAAAGCAACTGCTTTTGAGATCCTTTCATCAACAGGTGAGCATCACCCACCAACTCTACCAGAGTGATGCACAGTTCAGAGAGGAAATTTAAATAAAAAGAGGTAATACGAGTGAAAGTGAAATAAAAGGGTGGTCACTCCCTTCTTTACTGTCTAATATTTCATTTTAATCATCATCATAAATATAAATATTATACAATATGAACATTACATTAAATTCATAATATATATGGTTTTGCAACCAGGATGATGTCATGTCAGCAATGCAACTTCGAGTGCACTCTAGAATTTCTAAGGGATTTACCAAGACTAATTCACTTATTGAGTAAGAATAAGAAATTGTTGATAGCTTGAAAGTTGTCGGTTCGATTCCCGGCTTCCACCGTTGTGCCCTTGAGCAAGGCACTTAACCCCAAGTTGCTCTGGGGACAATGTAATATTAGTCTGGTCAGTTTGGGGCAAAAATGGGGTCTGCAAATCATTATTAACATTTGAGCCAATGTTTTTCTGTTCATATAGGGCCCAATAAAGAAAAAAATGCAAGGAGCCCAAAAAATTAGGTGGGGTAAGGCCCTGAAACGGCCACGCCCACTTTTTAGACCTGAAATTCTGTATCTCAGCTCCTGAAGGTCGCAGAGAGTTGGTTTTCGGCTTAAAAGATGCGGAAATGCCACATTTATATTAGTGTTATGAAGAAGCATAGGCCCTAAAACCTTTAATTTCTGAGATATTCGTGAAAAACCTTTTTTTATCACTGAATCAATCAGCGCCCAAGCCACCTTTTTCTGTAAATCTACTCATGAAAGCCATGCAGTTTGTTTGGGCAAAAACTCTAAATCTACTCATTGGGCATACTAGTGCTTAAGTTGATTATGGCTCTTTGTTAGATGAGGACCCCAACAACCTTCTAAGAAACAATGTAAACCAAGTGAAAGTCCAAAAATTATAGGTTTTTGTAAGGTGACGGCAGTTATCACACGTGATGAAGACCATGGAGCGACTGGTTTTGGGGATACTCAAACCCCAGGTACGGCATGCACTAGACCCGCTATAGTTTGCATACCAGGAGAAAGTGGGCGTGGACGATACCATCACATATCTCCTACACAGGACGCATTCTCACCTGGACAAGGGGAAAAGTGCTGTGAGAATCATGTTCTTTGACTTCTCCAGTGCTTTTAACACCATCCAACCCCTCAGACTGGGTGACAAGCTCCTGCAGATGGGTGGGGATGCTCAAAATATCCTGGATTGCAGACTGCCTGACAGAGTGGCCACAGTTCGTCAGATTGAAGAACTGCCTCTCTGACACTGTGATCAGCAGCACTGGAGCGCCACAGGGAACTGTGCTCTCTCCAGTCCTGTTCACCCTGTACATGTCAGACTTCTGCTACAACACAGAGTCATGCCACATGCAGAAGTTTTCGAATAATACTGCAATTCTGGGGTGTATCAGGGATGGACAGGAGGAGGAATACAGGAGCCTGGTGGAGGACTTTGTGCAGTGGTGCAAACTCCTACAACCTACACCTACAACTCAACACTGCTAAGACCAAGGAGATGGTGGTGGATTTCTAGAGGTCTAAGTCCGCTCTGCTGCCAGTCACCATTGAGGGGGTCAATGTGGAGGTGGTAAACACTTACAAGTATCTGGGGATACACCTGGATAATGAACTGGACAGGTCAGTCAACACTGAAGCACTCTACAGGAAAGAGCAGAGCAGGCTGTACTTCCTGAGGAGGCTGTGGTCCTTCAATGTCTGCAGCAAGCTCCTCTGGATGTTTTACCAGTCTGTTGTTGCCACAGCCTCTGCTATGCTGTGGTATGCTGGGGAGGAAGCACTAAGAAGAGGGATGCTGGGCGACTGGACAGGCTGGTAAGAAAAGCTGGCTCTGTCGTGGGAGCTGAACTGTAGTGCACTTTAATATCAGACAAAAGGACCCTGAACAAACTAATCAACATCTTAGACAATGACTGTCATCCACTCCAAAGCAGAAGAGCTTGACCAGTTGGAGACTACGCTCACTGCCATGTACAACTGACGGACTGAGGAAGTCATTTGTCCCAAGGGACATACAACTCTTCAATGCTTCACAAAAGGGAAGAGAAGAGATTGGCTTATCTGCTTAGTCTATCTGCCTCTCTACCCTCTTCTACACTTGTATGACCTTGTATTATAACAATGTTGTGTACGGACTGTCCACTCGCCCACTGTGTTGCTGCTTGCACTGTCTACACTATTTACGGGCTATATTAGCCCACATGCACAACCCCTCCCTCCACAGTGGACTGTGGTCTAACTTCATACTTGACCAAAGGCTGATATCCTATTACTTCAAATCACTTCCTCTCCTTGCACTGCTGCTATAATTCTTATTTAATTCAATTCAATTCAATTCAACTTTATTTCGCCATGTATACAGAGATACTAGGAATTTGATTTGGTCTTCTCCATGCAGGCAACACAAAGTGCAACAGAAAGACAAAAAAACACAATACAAGGACAGACAGGACCATTATGAGCAATAAATTAATAAAAAAAATAAAAATAAAATAAAGTGCAATGAAGTCCAAGTTTAAGAGTTATTTAGGAGGGCTATTGCCTGGGGGAAAAAACTGTGGCGGTGGCATGATGTTTTGGGTAGAAAAGATTAAACAGACTATTGGCTATGACCATATTTACATTTTCTCTTATACTGTCCATATAATAATACTATAACTATTACTATGCTTACATTTATCTCTTATATTGTCCATATTTAATGCTGGTCTCTTATATTGTCCATTTTTATTGCTGGTCTCTAGACTTTATCCCTGCACTGTTGCACTTATTTGCACTATGACACACACCTCATAGAGCACCTTACCACTGCATATTAAAACACAGAGTCAGTCCCTGCCCAGTCACGCAAGAGCCTCATGCTTAAACATCCTTCGTACATTCACGTGGATCCTTGATTTAGTATCTTTTACTGTCCTTATTAGTGGATTTGTTATTTTATCATCCTATTTATGTTGTAGTGTATGTTGTGGTGTCTTAAGCTACTGGAACCTTGAATTTCCCCTTGGGGATCAATAACGTATATATCTATCAATCTATATGTACAGTACCTTCCTCCAAGTTCCTGTGGTGGATTTAAAAATGAAAACGTTGCACACGGTGCTTTATTTACATGACATTTCCATGTCAAGCACATGCCAGTTCAGTCAAATGGGAGATCATCAAATCAGGGAAAAGCAGAACTTCACTGATTTTTTAGTAAACGAGTTAAACACAAATATATTCTGATAAACAATACAATACTAGCCTAGAAATCTAGACGCACCCTAGCGGCAGCAAATTACATTTGCTGCCAGGGCTAGTCTAGCAACTCTCCGTTGGCTTGTGAGCTCGAAAAATTAAACTTCTATCAGGCCAATCAAATCGTGTATAGAGTCGTTAGGCGGGCTTAACATAATGATTGATGGCAGAGTTGCAACGGTTGGGCTTGAATTCACTGCTACTTGAAAACAAATAAGATGGATGTTGCTGTTGGCGAACAGTGTGACACGAGTTAAGCTTTTATTAAGTTGGCAAAAGTTTGAACTAGCCAACTAGCTCCGCTGGTGGGAAACGCATGGGACTCGTAGCGCTGTCCTATTGCGTGCAGAGGGAATTTGAAAGACAACCGATTATCCCGCCCCTCGGACTGACCACTGCGAACGGTGAGTGCCCAGACCCTACATTTTAATGTGGGTCTGGATCGTCAGGCTAATACAATACAGCTGTTTCAAACAAAAATTCAACAGTAGAGGTCAACTACATTTCTTCTATCCCAGATTCATCTGATCCATCCAAGTAAATTAGTAACTCAGAATAAATTCCATAGATTTAGGTGGTTCTCAAAGCTAAAATACAGAATTTTGCGACAGTTTAAGTTTAATTTTTTGCATCAATATTTAAAATAAATTAAGGTCATTTAGGGAGTTTGGTGCTTCATAACATTGATATAAGATGAGATTCATACCAAAACCTAATATGATTCTCTACAACCTTCAGGGGCTGATACATGAAACGTGGCCTAGGTGCACAATACAAAAACTAATTTTTCGTGAATATCTCAAAAAGTAAAGGTTTTAGGGCCTATGTTTCTTCATAACACTAATATAAATGTGGCATTTCCGCATCTTTTTAGCCGAAAACCAACTCTCTGTGACCTTCAGGGGCCGAGATACAGAATTCTGGGTCTAAAAAGTGGGCGTGGCCGTTTCAGGGTCTTCCCCCACCTAATTTTTTGGGCTCCTTGCATTTTTTTGTTTATTAGGCCCTAAATGAGCAGAAAAACATTGGCTCAAATGTTAATCATTTTTTGCAGCCATTTGCCCTAAACTGACCAGACTATATGTGTAATATAGTTGACATACAGTATGTAAGTCACTTTGGTCAAGAAGTGTCTGCTAAATGTAAATATGTAATGTAACACAGACCTTATTGAGCACTAATGCATAAACATTTTAGTTATGTATTAATGGCTAACGTGTTCCGTAAAATAAAGTGTTATTGGAAAGGTTATATTATTTGTGATTGTTGTATTACTATGACTTGGTGTCCTCTGATAGGTTGGCCTTGACTTTGTTTTTCCTATTGGTAAGACATTGGTCATTATTGGCATTTTAGACTGTGTCAGTCTGAAGAAGAATTAACATCTAACAAAAAAGTAACTGTCAGTCAGTTGCATTTTAGATTTTTAATTCAACAATGTATTTCTTTTTAAAGTAGATTTTATAGTATCAATTACATTTACTCATCCACAGCATACAGTATGAATATGTCTCAAGGCACTGTACAGAACCCAGCTTGAACCTGATATCAAAGAGCTGGCACAAGTTGATAGGTCAAAAACTCTCTTACAGGAAAAAAGTTTGATTAGGTTAGCTGGTAGAGAGTTCATACACTAGAATTATTAACAAACATGCAATATAGGCACATCATGCACTCATGTGAACATAAAAATGGTTTATACATGATACATCCAGAGTTAGATGAAAATGGGCAACATTCAAAGTAATGGTTGTAGAACAGCATTAGTGGGTATATGTGCGGTGTGTTACTTTGACCAGAATGAGTAGAGTGATGAAGCAATAACTATACATGTATTTGCTTTCTATTTCACTTTAGTTTTATTTATTAAGATGATATTATATTTTACTCATAATTGGACGGCATGTTGTGTGAATCCGTTGATCATTAACAGTAATAAAATCCACAAACAACTTGGGAAAAGTTATTATCTGATTAATATTTTCAATACTGGCACCTGACTGGCATCCTGTTACAGTAGCTCCGTTACATTTGTACTGGCGATGGTGCTCCGTCACCATCGCCAGGTTCAGAAAGCGGCCCTATCGTCCGGCCTTGCCAGCTCTACTGCTCTCTAATGTAAGATCTATCAGGAATAAAATGGATCAGCAACTGGAAGTACAAGGAATGCTCTGCCATCTGCTTGACCGAGACCTGGCTGGATGAGTACACCCCGGATGCGGTATTATTATATATATTATATTTTAATATAATATATATAATTTCAATATACCGGGCAGACAGGTCAGCTAATCTATCACTCAAATCAAAAGGTGGTGGTGTTTGCTTCCTAGTCAATGATCGATGGTGCACCAACTCTACCATTGTAACACAGTTCTGCTCCCCGGATCTGGAATTTCTTATTGTCACATGCAAACCCTTTTACCTACCACGAGAGTTTGCGTCTATCGTGCTAATTGGTGTTTACATCCCACCACAAGCCATTTCCACCACACCTCAAATTATGTCCTTTATTTGCAGATTATACAATATAATTCATTATGTTACATTATATATCAGTTACCATGTCTATGACTACCTAATCATACCACATAACAAATCCTAAGACTTTGTGAACAAAATGTATATTGCTTGAAGTTGCTCAGTACAATGAATTATGTTTTTCATAATCAAAAATACTCTTTATTTAAAGTATACATAAATTATTAAAGTCACTCACATGTTTTTCTATTAATAATGAAGTATGGATTATAGTTTCTGAAAATAGTATAAGTCTATGTCACCTGGAATTATGTTTTATTCCCTTAAAACATATGTCGTGATGGTCATTTTGTGGTGGAAATGACTGGGGACTGTGGTAGAAATGACATTGCATCACTGTCTTGCTGACTTTGTGGTGAAAATGACCTCAATTTGTGATGGAAATGACATTCTCACAGTTTTCAGCCATATATAATCACATTCCATTGCCATACCCAGATACTTTGGGAGATAGGGCACAATGTATCCAAAATACACACAACTATGCTTTTTTTCCCCCACTTATTTTGCATATTTTGACAAAGTTACAGCTGTGGTGGAAATGACGTCGAATAAAAATACTCTATTCTCAAGTGATGGTTACAATGATTTTTCTTCAGTTTCTGATCACCATATGTCTCTGATATTTGCCATCAACCTTCCTCTTTAGTAACACTATGTTTTCCCCTGGTAAACAAATAAACATTTTTAGGTAAAAAAGTATATATTACTGGAAATAGGTTGTGTGGTGGAAATGACGGAAAACCTGGGGACACTGATGTTTTCCCTAAAAAATAGTATAACTATATTATTTGCATTAGAAATTGAAATGGTATGTGTTTATTTAACTCTTTCCTGCAACACACATGGTACAAAATCATCTAGGTTTAATTTGTTTTTAGTGTATTTTAACAGTTAAAGGTTACAAGTCTGGGTTGGGGACAAGCTCAAAACCGCCAAATCCACTGATAAAAGCCCCTCTAAGAGCAGTAAATCAGAATATATAGGCATGATTAATTTTTTATAGGATGCTGGTGATCTGGCCTTTGCAAATTGACATGATTGAAACAAAAATATTATATTTTTCCACAAAAACAACCACAAGGACACAAAAGTGCCTGTAGTTGGAGAATCACATATGGCAATGGTAGCCTAAACCCTGGTTCACCAAAAAGGTTGCTGCACTTTGCAGGAAAAAAAGCTCTGCATTCAAGAAAGGAGACAAGGAGGAGTATAAGACTGCCAAGTATGAACTTCATTCTGCTATCAGAAAAGCTAAAGCTGATTATGCATTGAAACTGGAGCATCAACTGGCCACCAACAACCCCAGGTCAGTCTGGAAAAGTCTGAAGGAGATGACCAATTTCAATAGAGGGCCTACTTCACCACCAGATGAGGACCCTGAGCTTCCTGATAGACTCAATGCATTTTATGCCCGGTTTGAGGACAATCAGTCACCAGCAGTCTTCCCCTCTCCTCCCACCTCCTCCTCTCCTCCCTTTGTCATCCAGGAGGCAGAGGTGTGCAAACTTTTAAAAAAACAGAAGGCCAGGAAAGCAGCAGGACCAGATCAGCTTTCCCCAGCTGTTTTCAGACACTGTGCAGATCAACTGGCACCTGTCTTCACTGACATTTTCAACACTTCTCTGCAGCAGTGTGTAGTTCCACAGTGTTTTAAAGCCTCTACCATCATTCCGGTCCCAAAGACAACAAAAACAACTGGGCTCAACGACTTCAGGCCCGTTGCCCTCACTTCAGTGGCTATGAAGGTGTTTGAACGTGTGGTACTCTCCCATCTGCAAATCACAGTATCACCGCTGATGGATCCCTACCAGTTTGCTTACCAGTCTAACAGATCTGTGGAAGATGCCATCAACCTAGGAGTTCACTCTATACTGCAACACCTGGAGTCAAGCAACACCTATGCACGCATGATGTTCATTGACTTTAGCTCTGCCTTTAACACCATTGATCCACTCATCCTCTTCTCTAGGTTGCAAGCCATGAACATCAACTCAGCTCTGTGTCACTGGATACTGGACTTCCTGAGGAATAGAATTCAATCAGTCAAGGTTAACAATACAAAATCATGCCCTCTGACCCTCAACACTGGAGCGCCACAAGGCTGAGTTATCTCCTCTTCTGTTTTCCATCTACACTAATGACATGAGATCTCACCATCACTCTGTCAAAGTATTGAAGTATGCAGATGACACCACCATCATAGGCCTCATTAGTGACAATGACGAGTCCCAGTACCACAAGGAGGTGAAATGGGCTACGGACTGGTGTACTGAAAATAAGCTCCATCTTAACGCCTCAAAAACCAAAGAAATGGTTGTGGACATGAGAAGGTGGCCTAACACCAAAGCCCCGTCTATTATAGGTGAACAGCCTATAACCTTGACTGACTCCTTTAAATTTCTTGGCTCACATATCAGCCATAATTTGAAATGGGACATTAACACCACCCACCTTATCAAAAAGGCGAATCAGAGACTTTATTTCCTAAGACAACTGAAAAAGTTTCATGTCAACAAAACCCTTTTGCTGCTCTTCTACAAAGCCATCATTGAAAGCATCATCACATCTTCAATCACCGTCTGCTATGGGAGCTCTGACAGTCGCAACAAGAGGAAATTAGAGAGAGTTGTCACCAAAGCCTCCAACATCACTGGCTGTGACCTTCCATCAGTCCACTCTCTGTATGCTGAACGCAGCTTGAACCGAGCAACCAAGATCATCAGGGACGCCTCACATCCGAGCCATGATCTCTTCCAACTTCTGCCCTCTGGAAGACGCTATAGATCTCTGAAGACAGGAACGACGCGCTTCAACAACAGCTTCTACCCTTCAGCAATTAGACTCCTGAACTCCTGAAGATTTGCAACTCTACTTATTTATTTATATTTATTTAATTTATCCCCTCCCGCTATTAACCCCCCCCCCCCAAACGGACTGAGCTACAAAAAATACCACCAACATTGTTGTGTGGCAATTAAAGTTTCTATTCTATTCTATTCTAATACATTTTGGATTACTTCACAGTGATCTAACTGAAGCCCCTTGTAATCACAGTTCCCCAGATGGCGACGGTATTGCAGATGTAAATGTGTTGGTTCCAGAGGAAATTCTTTACTCTCTCAAGAGCAGAGGAAAGGCCAAATCAGCCAAATTATCTTCATCTAACCAGAAGCATGAAGGTAGACAGATCACCTGACACCTAATAGCAAGATTCTTACGTGTTAGTAAAACATGTTTATAAATAATTCTGTCACTTCTTGGCATGGCCACCAGAGGGTGCAAGAGTATCACAGACAGCTTTCGTCCTCAATCATTATCTCAGTAATCACTTGAGTTTCTCCACATTATTTGGTCATTGCATTGGTGTTTATAAAAGGATGAAACACCTAAACATCAGGAGTCAGAAATGTTATTCAGATCTCATTCTATTCATATCTGCCCTTTTTTGTCCTTAAAGAGTCATTCATGTTCCCTCATTAAAGCACATGCTTAATAACAGTTTTTCTCAGTCACTTTGGTGCATTTCACGAATCATCATTAACACTACAGCACAACAGTAAGTACATTTATCAAAAACTATTTGTGCAAATTGCACCACACAGTGGAATACCTGCAAAAGCAGGTAACCTATTCAAAATGCTTAGTTTATGTCTCCACAGCAAATGTCATGCCAATCAACATGTCAGTGCCATCAGAATGAAAAGGTATTGTGCCCATAAAAGTTATTGGCCCTATGAACAAGATAGTCAAAATGCTTAGCCATGTCGTCAATATAACAGTTTACAATTTAAGGATTTTCTCATTGATTAAAGTGATATAGCTGAATGTCTGTTGATCAGGATTAGATAACTGCTACAGGTCTTAAGACTGAGGTTTGGGTCAGTCTGCACTCAGACTCAGCATCAGAGACAGTGGTATTTACAGTCCACATATTTATAGTAAGTGTAATATTATTAACTAAGTTAGCAACTTTGTTGGTTGCAATGCAATTTCCCATTGCCAACCAACTAAGTTGCTAACAGGTTAGCAACTATGCTTTTGGGAAACGCACCCCAGAATAGTAAATAGTAAATAAATGAAAAGAATGCAGATGATCACATAAGAATGAGTTCTTGTTCAGAAAATCAGAATAGGTCCTTTGGAGTCTGAGAATAATATTTGTAACCCAATGTAGGGTTATTACTTCAAACTCCTCATGTATGTTTGCATGTTTATATTTGTTTGTGTTTTGTAAATATAAACTTCTTCAGACTTAGAGTAAAGTGGGATCTACATCATTCTATGGTCCTAAACACCAAAACATAAATACCAACTTACAGACAAAAACAGAGGCAGATGACGAGCTCATACTACATGATACTTCATTTTCGGTATATCCTTCATATTCTATTAAATGGGCGGATCTTAAAAAATGATAAGATCCTTGCTGCCATCTCCTGGCTCTTCCTGCTGCTGATGCACTCCCTCAGTGCCACCAGTGGCTTCTCTCCTCTCACCCTCACTGCCACTCTCTCATAATTTCTGCCAACCATCCAATCTGTAAGTGACCAAAACACAAACAACATTTTCACATTTGTTACTTTACAGTCATCTGCACAGAATAACACTGAATAGCATTTCAGGTAGGTGTGTGTGTGTGTGTTTGTGTGTGTGCGGTCGTGTTATCACTGTCAAATGACGTCCCTTATTGTTAATTATCTATCTTTTAATGCTAATTTTCTAAACCCCACATATATAAAATATACATGCCTGGATAAGATACTAAATGGTTTTTTAAGCCCCCACCGTTGACTTCAAGGCAGTGCTGCGACCATCGACTTCAACCTAACCCTAACCCTAGCCCAACCCAGGTAAAAAAAAACTATTAAAAGTATACTTTTTGAATTCAAATACTTTTTTTGTGTACTAAGTACAGTTTGTACTTTTTTCGTCAAATCCAAGTGTAATTAAGTGTATTTAATTATGTATTAAGTTCAACTTAATACCAACTTGACTATACTTTGAGTGTAATTAGTGTGCTAAAATGGAACAACTTCTTTCAAACTTTAAGTGTTCTTAAGTACATTATACAAAAAGAGATTTTATGAGCATTCGGAACACAGTCGCAGTACAATTTTGTAACATCCCAAGTGTATTGGAAATGTACTTAAAAGGCATTACAGTATAACTAATAATAGTGTAGTAGTGTATTTTGAATACACTCTTATCATCCTCATTTCTATTCATTTGGCATGCTTCTGTAATATTTTAAATTAACTTCAAATGTACTTCCTGACTACAATAAGTGCCTTGAAGGTTTGCAGTTATGTTAATAAAAGTATAGTCTTAAGATACTTTAAGCATTATAAAGGCATGCAATTTAAGTATAATATTAGTGTGATTTAAAATTGTACTATTAGTACTCTCCTACCTATTCTGTTACATGACCAATTACACTTTGATTATGAGAAAAACATTTTATTGACATGAATGAAAACAAAACATAATATTCATCCATAACAAAAGTAAAACATTTTTCTGAAAGTTATGGATCTCTTGAGCATTTCTTTTCAAGTTGGATGTGGTAACGCGATAAAACATGCATTTGGGCGTATTATATTATTTCA
The DNA here is from genome assembly GCF_046254945.1 of Alosa pseudoharengus. Taxonomy (NCBI): domain Eukaryota; kingdom Metazoa; phylum Chordata; class Actinopteri; order Clupeiformes; family Clupeidae; genus Alosa; species Alosa pseudoharengus. The sequence goes on from NW_027468657.1 coordinate 16,506,165, forward strand.
CATGCATAGATTTTTCGAGTGGCTGTTTGGAGCGCTGGTCAGATTCCTCCTCGCTCACAGCATTTTCTTCCATGCTTGGGGAGCAGTTTCCGCTGAGTGTGCACGCGCAGAGAGAATTTGCGCGCACACATTTAATATCTACGTGTGTAAAATAATATATAATATAATACACCCGAATGCATGTTTCATCGCACAAGTGCTTTTTGCCACTATTGTGTCGTGATACTCTACAGCCTCATTGGTAGACCATCAATTCAAAATGCAGATTTCATGAAAAACAAAAGTTGTTTACCCTCCTAGGTGAGAGAATTTGCCCTCTAAACTTGAAATTATTTACTGGACACCCAGCCTACAAGCCAACAACTTCTAACATGGCTAAATTTGTAATGCATGATCATTTATTGCTTATTTGTTTGCAAAGTCTTCTGGCCCAGAAAGAAACCCAATGGTGGTTACGGATCATAGCTGAGGAGGAAAGGTACAGCTGGTAGAGTTGTGCAGTGAGTGAACTTCCCTCCCAACACTGAGATGTGGTGGCAAAAGCTGTGGTAGCTAGCTTCCTTACTAGCACACCATCTTCCAGTCCAAGATGCATAAAGTTTTCGGTGGCAACCCGGGGCTGGACAGCAGTCAAATGCATTGACCTTGGTATTAGAGAATTTGTCTCTGTTGTCTGTGAACAGAAAGAAGATGGACAACATTTTACAAGATAAACAATATTTTACACAGAAATCCATTGGCAATGATGAGATTAATACAGATTATCTGTACCTATTTGACATTTATCGTATTTACTTTTTATGGGTCAAATTGGTATTGACACCATCTGTTTGCCATCCTGGTATGGGTAGACCTGGCCAGGTAGTCTTTCCTTAAAGCATTGTGCACCTTGGCACCGATATGAGTGCAACCACCCTGTTTTCTACATTTGATTACCTTAGATTCCTTTGTTTCCAATACAACCGTATTATCGTTTTCGGGTCAAATGGCATTTTAAATGGGAGTCGTAGGGGCACTAGCCTACTATTTTGATGCATGAATCAAAATTATCATGCATCAAAATAGTTCTGCCCCTACGACTCCCATTCAAAATGGCATTTGACCCAGAAACGACAATACAGTCAAGCTTAACTCATTGAATGCCAAGCTGTTTTCGGGAGCTTTGTCCTAGAGTGCCAGCAATCTAGACCATTGTTGATGATTTTTGTACAGCCACAGCATATTCTGTGTTATAGCTATGAACACGTAGAATAGCTCGATTAAAAGGTGATACTTTAAGCTCTCGGTGGGTGCAAACCGTGTATTTCTACACGCCTCTGTTCCTGAGAAATCCCAAGCTAAACAGTGGCTGGTTTTCATCAAAATCGCTGTTTTTTTTTTCTAGAAATGGAGATCTAACGTCTTTCATGAAATATGAAGTGTTGCCTGTTACTTACTTCTGTAAACATTCCGGGAAGTGATCAGCGAGACCTGGCGAGACTGCCACCAAGTGATTGACCCACGAAAATGGCCTGGTTTTGACCGATCGTCATATATTTCATTTTTTATTCATCACAGAGTTCCCAAAATCACATATAAGGTGTATTAGAGTGTCTAGTTTCGTAATTAAAAAAAAAAGCTAAAAACTTAATATTACGTTTTTGGCACTCAACGCATGGGAAGGAAAAACGTAATATTACGTTTTTGGCACTCAATGAGTTAATGGTGGCGCTTCTGACTTAATTATGTTTTCAAACGAAAGTTTGACTCAGGTACATTCACAAAAAGACCCTAGGTTGCATTTTGGCTTGAGTTATGCTTTAAGAGTAATGGGGCAAGGTCCTGGATGAAGAATATTTACCTTTACTGCTGATTATTTGAGGTGTTTCGACATCTCTGTTTCAAAACTGTCCAGGAACACCTGTAAAAACATAGTTAGGCTACAGATTAAAACTAGGTAAATTACAAACACTACCATGAAATGAACTTGAATGCTCTGTCAAACACGAATAATTAAAAAAATCTAAATCTATCGCATAAACCAAGGCATAATATCAATCATGTAGCCTAAGCTTCATAGCACTAACTTAGTAGAACACCAGGTTTAATTCTCCCTCTAATATCAATGGTGGAAAAAAAACGTTCTACTTCATAAAATGCATGTAATTTGTCCTGTAGACTCATTTTAAAATATGTCTCCACGATTAAAGAAAAAAACAGCTACAATATCATTAGCATGCCTAGTGAATGTGAAGTGTGACTAGCCTAGCACCATCCTCCTTTCTGTGAGGTAGCCTAAACAACACATAATATTAAAGAACATTGGTGAACTTTAGGCAAACGTTGCTTAATAAAGAACACACTTTCTTCCATCATAGTTTGTCTAACGTTAGTGCTAGCCAATGCTTGTCAATAATCCCACAAACACAAAGCAGGCTAATGTAGTTTTCTTCATCTGGGTCGACGTTTATGACGTTAACGTTAGCTAAATTAGCTAACGTGATCTGGCATTGCTAGCTTGTACTAGCAAGGATAAAAACAAACTCTTGAAAGATTGCTAAGCCATTAATTGAACTTCTCCAAAGACTACCGAAGGTCATAAAGAGTAAGCTACATCATAATCATTTAACAATATGCTTTGGGACTCACCTGATAACGAATAACTTGGCACTTTAGATCCAACTGGCTTCAGCCCTTGTTATCTCATATGAGGAGTCCTTCTGGTTCTGTAGGACCAACGTCTCTGGCATTACTAGAATTTATGGTAGGCCTATCTTTAATTTGGACAAATCTGTAACCTTATACGGACTGCAAACGTATGCATTTTCTGGTCTCTACAGTCCATCTGTCTTGCAGATAAAGTTACAAGCATAGACTGCATAAAATAACGTTAATGTTTGCTCACACCACGTTTTGCTCGAAAGCTGCACAGATCCGCCCACTCCATTTCAAATTCAAACAGCCATGTTATTGGTCAACTGGACTGCCTATACATTTAACTGTGTTGCCTATAAATTTAACAAAATGCCACATTCATCCTCTCACAACCTCTACTACATCACAAACATATAGGCTACTACCTTACTAAGACACAAAATCAACAAAAGAAAATATATTATTTGATGAACAAAACTGATAGATCAGTGTGTCTAGGCTAGGTTATTGCACATTGACATATCAGGCCTAAAAGCTACACACATTGGTATTTTATTGATGACTATGAAACTATACCAACAATGTATTAGGCCTACCAAAAAAATATACTTTCCATAAGTACACTATATTACAACACTAAGTATTAGCAATTTAATACACTTAAACTAAATAAACTTCTTTACCATTTAAAATACACTAACAACAAAGTACACTTTTAAAAAGTACATTACAAAACACTTTGAATATTGCATAATAAGTATATTTAATTTTAGTACACTGAAGTTGAACTTAATAACATCTACTTTGAAGTATACTTTCTAAAAGTACACATTAAACATACTTTACATAAAGTACAAAAAGTGTAAGTGTAATACTTGCTTTATCCTTGCTTTATACTTCATGTACTTTAATCATATTTCTAACACACTAAAGTATACTACTTTTTTACCTGGGAACCCTAGTGCCTTCCATGCAGCGATGCCTGGGAGATGACGTTGGAGGCTTAAAACACCAAACACCGGAAAAGACTCAGAGTAAATCCTCAGCCATTACATAGGAACTGGCATAATCAGTATATAATGCCCCCTGTGTTTAGGAGAGTTACTTAGTGCACTTATAATGATGGTCAGAATGCTTGAAAATATATACCTGCATATAGATTCAGTTTTATTACTGCATCTTAATTTATATTCACACACACACACACACACACACACACACACACACATATATATATATATATATATATATATATATATATATATATATATATATATATATATATATATTCAGAGGACAGGCGGGTTCGTGCAGACAAAGGCATAATAAGGAAGGTTTCTGCCAGACAAATTCATAGGATTAAGAGAGCAGCTGCTAAAATGCCATTGCAAAGCAGCAAACAGGTATTTGAAGCCGCTGGTGCCTCTGAAGTCCCGCAAAGCTCAAGGTGTAGGATCCTCAAGAAGTTTGCAAGTGTGCATAAACCTACTCTTCGGCCACTCCTAAACAATGCTCACAAGCAGAAACTGTTGCAGTGGGCTCAGGAATACATGAAGACTCATTTTCAAACAGTTTTGTTTATGGATGAGTGCCGTGCAACCCTAGATGGTCCAGATGGACGGAGTAATGGATGGTTGGTGAATGGCCACCATGTCCCAACAAGGCTGAGACGTCAGCAAGAAGGTGGCGGTGAAATGTTTTTGGGCCGGAATCATGGGGAGAGAGCTGATAGGCCCCTTTAGGGTCCCTGACGGTGAGAAAATGACCTCGGCAAAGAGTTTCTGACTGACCACTTTCTTCCGTGGTACAAAAAGAAGAACCGTGCCTTCTGTAGCAAAATCATCTTTATGCATGACAATGCACCATCTCATGCTGCAAAGAATACCTCTGGGTCATTAAACTGCCCCCCATCTTCCCCTGACCTCAACCCTATTGAGAACCTTTGGTGCATCATCAAGCAAAAGATCTATGAGGGTGGGAGGCAGTTCACATCCAAGCAGCAGCTCTGGGGGGCTATTCTGACATTCTGGCAGCTCTGGGAGGCTATTCTGCAAAGACATTAAAGCAGAAACTCTCCAAGAACTCACAAGTTCAATGGATGCAAGAATTGTGAAGGTGATATCAATGAAGGGGTCCTATGTTAACATGTAACTTGGCCTGTTAAGATGTTTTTGATTGAAATAACTTTTGATTTAATTTATCACCTCCTAATGCTGCAAATTCAACAAATTACCATTTTTAGTTCATTACAACCTATAAAATGTCTTGAAACTCTGTTGTACTGTACATAATAATTTGGAACAGTGCATTTTGAGTTTTTTATATTTGAAAAAAATACTGTCATCATTGGGAGGTTTGTTCAATAAAATTCGAATTATACTCGGTTGATGACTTGAAAATTATGCTGACTGTCATTTGCATCAACTATTTAGGAAAATCTGAGAAAAATGTAATTTGCATAATAATTTGGATTGCAGTGTATAATGATGGTCAGAATGCTAGATAAAATATACCTGCATATAGATTCAGTTTTATTACTGCATCTTAATTTATATTCACATAAAAAGAGTTAGGGTTAGGGTTAGATTTTTGTTTTGTTTATGGATGAGTGCCGTGCAACCCTAGATGGTCCAGATGGACGGAGTAATGGATGGTTGGTGAATGGCCACCATGTCCCAACAAGGCTGAGACGTCAGCAAGAAGGTGGCGGTGAAATGTTTTTGGGCCGGAATCATGGGGAGAGAGAATCATTTATATTCACATAAAAAGAGCAAAAATCATAGGTCTTGTCCCGCTCTTGACCTGCAGCAGCTTAAAACAAATAGGAATATTAGGTGGTGTTTAACAGCCGGATTGCCTGGTGGAAGGCAAGCCTCCCTGAGCCTGCTGGTCCTGGCTCTGAGGCTGCGGTATGCAGCTGGAGAAGACCATTGTTGGGATGGCTGGAGTCTTTGATGATTTGAACTGCTTTTTTCACACACCGGTCCCTAAATATGTTCTGTAGGAGCTCACACCCACAGATCTTGGGTACTGCCTTCACAACCCTTTTGTATTGCTCTGTGGTTGTGAGCAGTGCAGTTCCCATACTAGGCAGATATAAGTATAAGTGTATAAGTATATATACTCTTTTGATCCTGTGAGGGAAATTTGGTCTCTGCATTTATCCCAATCCGTGAATTAGTGAAACACACTCAGCACACAGTGAACACACAGTGAGGTGATGCACACACTATCCTAACGCAGTGAGATGCCTGCCACAGCGGCCCTCGGGGAGCAGTGAGGGGTTAGATGCCTTGCTCAAGGGCCGTTCCTGCTGGTCGGGGTTCGAACCGGCAACCCTCCAGTTACAAGTCCGAAACGTTAACCAGTACGCCACGGTTGTATATGAAGTATAAGTTTAGTCTCCTTAGGTGGAAGAGGCGTTGTTATGACTTTTTTAACTTCCCCTGTGTGTACGTTCCATGTGAGGTCTTCTGTGATGCCCAGGCACTTAAAACAGCTTACCCTCTCCATCCACAGCAGCACCCTTGATTGTAATAGGGGCCAGCTCTGCACCCCCCCCCCCCCAAAAAAAAAGTCAACTACCAACTCCTTTGTTTTGGCCACATTGAGTCATAGGTGTTACTCCTGGCACCACTGTGACAGGTTGTCCACCTCTCTCCTGTAGGTCGTCCCATCCCCATCACTGATCAGGCCCACCAGAGTTGTGTTGGCAAACTTGATCACTAAATTGACTGATGTGTAGCAACACAGTCATATGTGTACAGGGAATAAAGGAGGGTGCTTAGGACACAGCCCTGAGGGGCTCCTGTGTTCATGGTCAAAGGAACAGAAGTGGAGCCCATCCTCACCACCTGTCGATGGTCCGTTAAAAAGTCTAGAATGAAACTGTTCAGTTTGGGGGTGAAGCCAAGGTTAGTGAGTTTGGTGACCAGTTTGGAGGGGATTATTATATTGAACTATAAATCAACAAAGAACACTCTGGAATTTGAGTTCTTATTTTCCAGGTGGGTGAGGGTGCTGTGGAGTACAGTGGATATAGTGTACGCTGTGCATCTGTTTCCACGATAGGCAAACTGATGATGGTCCAGTGTAGATGGAATTGAAGTGCATATCAGGGTTTCCATTGTCCGGTAATTACCGGACATTGGCTGGAAAAAAAATTAAATGTCCGACAAAATTAAATCTCTCCGGTCAAATTGTCCGATTTAAATTGGCTAATAATCCCGTCCCCTAACGCAATCTGAATGTGAGAATAAGCCTTACTAGGTAAGCCTATATTATACGTCCTCTGGCTATGTTTTTAAATGAACAGGCTCTACCGTTTGAAAAGTAAGCTATTAAATGAACAGGCTCTACCGTTTGAAAAGTAAGCTATTAAACAACACGCATAGCCTGCTGCATTTCAAATAGGAAGCGCACGCTTAAAACGTCCATGTTAAATACGAACAAATGAGTGAGGCGGTTCAAACATGGCCAGGCCCAGGCAGAGCCTTAAAAGTTTTTTCAGAGGCCAGGCGCGATGGATGATGATAAATTGGTAACGTCTGAAGCCTCGGATGTCCAGTCAACTCCACCACCACCAGATAAAAAGCAGAAGTGTCGGGCGTATCTGTCAGAATCAGTGACATTGGAAGTGGAGTTGCGGGGGGTGCGGCCGCTCCAAGACACTGTCATTCTCCGTGTACACTGGACATGCAAAGTGTTCTTTACCCAAAGCATACAGTAGGCCTATGCGTTCTCTGTCTATGATCTGCAGGGTTAGGGCCTCCTCGACGAGGCGATTACTGGTCAGCGGATAATTTCTGGCACAATTAAACGGTATCATTGAACCGCGGCCGAAAAAAAAAAAACTAAACATTTCCCAGAATAGGAAACATTTCTTAATTTATTGTTATCAAATAAAGAGGCCTAGCATTAGGGGGTAGTGGTGTGAGCGCTCATTCTTGTGTGTGCGCATCTGTGTAAGTTAAACAGTCACCACTGGAGATAACGTGGGTAGCAGCAACAAACAACGTAGCCTTTTTAAAACAATGAACGAAGCGGACTCTTGCTGTCCATTAAAATATACTGGCTAGATCTTGTTAGGCATGTTTAAGTTGGGCTAATGAACATATTGCATTCTATACAGCCTGATTATGTCATTCTTTAAGCTACATAGCCTGTCTGCAGTTTTCCTAAATTTGACTAATTAAGAAGGGATAATAGGATATTTGACCGGCATATCATCAAAATGCCCGGAAAACGAAACCTCTGCCGGTCACTTTGACCGGCACCATTTTTTTCTAGCGGAAACTCTGGTGCATATATAATGTTTTTATATGCCTCTCAAAATACTTGCTTAATATAGGGGTCTGGGCAACAGGACGCCTGTCATTCAAACACGTTACCTTGCTTTTCTTTAGTACTGGCACAATCATGGAAGACTTAAAAAGAGGGAAATACACAGAGAGAGGGAGAGGTTAAAGATAGATGTCTGTGAGCACGCCCGCCAGCTCTGCTGCACATGTTCTGATAACTTGGCCAGGGATCCCATCCAGACCTGCTGCTTTTCGGGTGTTTACCTTCATCCTCAGTGATAGTCAAAGCAGTGGACATGGTGGTATTGGCGGAGGATCTTTCTGGGAGTATGGTGTTAGTGGTTTCAAACCGGGCATAGAACTGGTTTAGCTCATCTGGCAAAAAGGCTGAAATAGCTGCTCCGCTAGGTCTCGCCTTAAAGTCAGATACAGTATGGAATGAATGCCCTGCCATACACTGTGTGAATCATTCCCACTGAGCTGATTCTCAATCTTTGTTTTGTATTCCCTCTTTGCTGACATAATTGCCCTGCAGAGATTACAGCGTGTCTCTTTCTCCTTCTCCTTTTTACCTGAAGCAAAGGCACTGTCCAGTGCAGTGAGGGCTGCTCTGACTGTAAACCAGGGGCGCAGGAGATATTTTGAAAGTGAGGGGGACCAAATTGTGAACACAAACCCATAGTGAGATCAGATTTCCAGATACCGGATTGCCACCTCTGGCCCACTTTCGACCATCATATTTTAAACTTGCCAGAATATTAAGATAATACCATTGATTGTTTTCAAACAATTGTTTTCACTACTTGGGCCAATGGTAGAATACTGGTCACTACTTGGGCTAATGGTAGAAAAAAGCAACATGGAATGTTGATATTTTATGAAGCCATGAATGAATCATCATGCCTATGATCCAAACATAGACTACATGATCAAATAGCCTAGTTAGACCTACTTAAATTGTCTGGTATAAACCAAATCAACTCTCCACTGTGTGTTTGCAGTTAATATTTATGCAACGTTAGAACTTAAGAAGTGTTGGCTTAACAAGTTACCAGTCCAGAACACACAGAAAATTGCAACAGAAAGTTGCCTTTATAATCAACTATTTGTTCCAACAGCATTTAAACAAAGCATTTATAAAATATCCCAAGCTTCAAAGAGCTCCCCATGTCTGTGACAGGCAGACGTGACACCGCTAAATTCTCAGCTTGTTTATACCCCAAACTGAATGCATAAGAACGCTAGGCCCATCACTCTGGGGTGTGGTAGCCTACTCTCTGGGATTTATGCACCAAGGTAACTGAAGTATCCAATTTGTGTCTTGAAATTATGTTTGAAATAAATGTCTAAGAACAAAAACGTTGATAGACTTGTATTTTATAGTTAGGCTAGTGAAAACGAGTTGATAAGTAGGCTAGTTGAGTTTGTTATCATAAACATAACAACGTCATGTTGAGCAGGAGGAGTTGAGCACCAGGCTACCATAAATCCTCAAATTATGCCCGGGATTGATTCTATTTATAGCAGGACAAATAAAGGCAGGTTCCCATATACAAGACGGGGTAACAATTGCCTACCACACCAACAATTGCCATCAGTCCACTATAAGACATTGTTCGATTTAAGTCAATGAAATAACCTCTTCTTAATATTTTATTATATGTTGTATTGTATTGTATTGTGTTGGTTGGATTAATAGCCTACGGTTGGCAAAGAAAAGTCGTTTTCCTACCATGGGTCTCCAACAAACGTTCTCAAGCTCATTCTCTTGCCGCCCCTTTCGAGCTAATTGCCAGAGGCTGAAGCCTACTACATTTAAACACAATTGTTGCGACTCAAGGCATTCCAGCCTACGAATTTTATTTAAAAAAAAATACTAAATCATGCATAATTAAACAATAACTCAATTTAGGCTACTTGGCTATGCAAAAAGGTTTCCATTACAGCACAACCCCTATTCAATGAAGGGCTGCCTTGTCTCGCAATAAACAGCAGTGGAAATCCCGACACTTTTTCAACTGTATGAAATTTAACAGTGAACCATCAAATATCTTCCAGATTTCAGTGCCCATCAGTCCCAACATTTAGCAATATAATCAAACAGTCCAAAAGTACATTAAATCCCAAACCAAACCGAAAATGCTTTTGATAGCCTACGGGTATGCATGCCACTCCAAACGAAATGCATGTCTAAAGCCTGCCTCGAATACCAGCCTGCCTCAAATAAAGATGATGATAAATGATTTATGCTAAGCAAGTAGCCTGGATTATTTTATGATTGTTAGTAGACAAACTGGCTTCAGATATCCAACAGAGTGAATATGAGATTGTGCAGTCTTACAGTACTGTAGATGGCTGTGGTCAGGGGCGTCATGCAAGCCAAAATTCAGAGGGGGCACAATCAGGCAATTTTTTTCGGGGGGGGGGGGGGTCATGTTAGAGGGGGGCCGGAGATTTCTCCCCCTGGACATTTTGAAATTCTGGCTGCTAAACATACCATTTCAATGCAGTTTGGAAGGGACAGAAAATACCTTAACAGAGCAAGCAGCAACCCTCATCTATCTGAGGAGAAGACTAAGCTAAAGTATCTATTTTGTAAGTTAATGTAAAACACATAGGTTGGTGAAAGAACTATAAGATCAAATTCAGCTTATTAAAGTGTAAGCTCATTAAAGAATGTTTAGACACACACATTTACACTTAGGCGTACTACACATGATTTTAAAAACAGTACCATTGCAGTTGTTATGATTTGATTGATATGTGACCTAAGAACAATCGTACATTTACAAAGTTGCTGAGGTCTGACTTTGTGGTGCTCGGAAATTAAATTAGTTTAATCTTAATTCATGTGATGAAGGACTTTGAACGAAGTTTGACAGGTTTCAGTGCTGAGTAAGGTTAACATATATATTTGAATATTTTACTACTAGTAATATATTTTTCATTACCATTATGGCAAGCAATAGGCTAGGCCTACCTCATTTGTAAGTTGCTACCTGCAAATCATGAGCAAGTGACCTGATAACCTAAGTTATGAGGACATGAGAGAGACTATTATACTTTCTTGCCCTCTACATCACGGTCATAGCGATCCTATTTATATAAAACAACTTTAGGCCTCCTTTTAAAAGGGTATCCCTTTTCACAACATGGATTAGCTGCCACATACGTGAAGAGAACAAGTGGAGATTGAGAAACATCCAACGCAATGCCTTGGTAGGCCTAATGTTATTAGGCTGCAAATTTAACACCCTTGTTTCTATGAAACTGGAAACAATTGAACCAGGACACTTTGCCAAATATTTGTAATATGTGTATGAGTAGCCTAGGCTACGTTACACTGACACCATGTAGGCTAACGTTAACGCAATGCTCTGAATTCGCGGCCAACATCAAATCCATAGTTCTAACTATTTGATCGCCAAGTCAAAATTTCCTGGTCAACCACAAATAATTCCACTACTTTTTATTGCTTAGCTAGACTACTTACCACTTCAACACCATTGACTGTATCTGTTTAAACTGTAACTGTAACAGTTCAAACTGTAGCGTTAACTGTAACAGTTCAACACAAGCAAAACATTGCGAGCTCAATGCGCGTGTGAGTTGTTACGGGAACATACACAGACACCAATTTTAGGAAAAGGGCTGATGTTGACCGGTCTTCTGCTATTTTGGTACGGTTTATTACACATCCAGAAAAATGCATTTGAGTCGTTATAGGCTCTGGCTTATTATGGAGCATAATAGGAACAAAGTTATGATCAAAAAATCCGAGGGGGCACGTGCCCCCTTTATTTCAATGGGCATGACGCCACTGGCTGTGGTTAGTGATGTGATGCTGTTAATGGGGAGTTTTACAGTTGTGATACATGAAATGAATTTCCCCTTGGGGATCAATAAAGTATCTATCTATCTATCTATCTATCTATCTATCTATCTAAATGCAGTCTAGTGACTATAGACCGGTTTCAGGTCCCTAAAAAAGTTTAAAACGCCTATTTATATTTACCAGTATTTCTGTACACTATTCCACATTACATTATGTCAAATACTTGTACTCACCACAGGGTCTATAGTTTATAGTTAGGATCTTTCTCTAGAGCAGATATCCTCTTAACTGAGTCTCCTAGTTTATTCTTTTTCAGCTGCAGCTCTCTCAGGTCTGAGACGTTTAATGTCCGAGATGAATCACGAGCAGCACAACCTTCTTCTGTTATGTTGGTGTAATTAAGCCTGTAGAGAGGGACAGAGAGGGAGCAGAACAAAAACAGTGAAAAAAGTTTTAAGATGTAAAAAATCTATGCACGCAAACAAACCAAACACATGCACACCACACACACACACACACACACACACACACACACACACACACACACATATATTTTCAAAGCATGATCCTGTTATCCAATGAGAGAGAGGGGGGTCAGACAGGTCGCTAAAGAGACAGAAATGACAGCTTGACCGAAGGGTGGACAGAGGAGGGGTTTATATGCATTGTGGAAGTGATCCAAAGTGTTATTACCACGACTTTTCATCTGGATATGCTGAACATATATTGGAAGCACGTTCTTTAAAGAGGCCTGGTTAAAGTCTCCCATTACGATGGAAGCTGCCTCTAGATGTTTATTTTCCATGTTGCTGATGGATTTGTCCAGTACTTTCAGTCCTGATTACTACATTGTAAGCATCTCTAAGTCCTGTAAGGCTTGGCCTGTTTATCGTTGTTCTTAGTCCATACATGCCCTCCTTTGTGCATTTTGGATAATGTTCCAGATTAAAATGCACATTCATCTAGCACCTCTCTGTATCTGAGACATTTGTCTCCTAGCACTAAGTGGACTGTGTGTCAGCCAAAGGTCTATAAATGAAGCTGTTGGTTAGCTGCATGCAACTAGTCACTAGACTGCATTTCATGTATCACAGTAATGAATGCTGGTAGTAAACATATTCTGTTACATATTAGGCATAGAGGAGAATAGTCCACTTAAACTTTTGTTTTATGAGTTGCTGTGTTATAGCCCTACAACACCAGGTTACATTTACATTGTAATTATAAACTTTATTAAGTTGTAACCAGAGGGTTGAAGCAGAGCAGTTAGTAATCAAGGATCTTTGTTGTAACCCTCCACTGCTGTTTCTTTGGTTAGACACTGGGTGTAATGACTAAGGATAAGGGGTTTGCTCTTTGAAACACAGTTTCTGTCATGTCAATGTGAGTCTGGGTTAATGGGTAGTAGTACACTTGAAAGAAATGCAGGAAAAGTAAGTGTACTACCATCAATATTTCTGTTTCATTACTCACTATTTCATATTCCATTATTTTACTTGAATGCCATCAGTATTTCTGTACACTATTCCACATTACATTATGTCAAATATTTGTCCTCACCCCAGGGTCTGTAGTTTATAGTTAGGATCTTTCTCTAGAGCAGAGATCTTCTTAACTGAGTCTCCTAGTTTATTCCTTTTCAGCTGCAGCTCTCTCAGCTGTGGGACGTTTGATGACAGAGCTGAAGCAAGAGCAGCACAACCTTCTTCTGTTATGTTGGTGTTACTAAGCCTGTAGAGAGGGACAGAGGGGAAGCAGAAAAAAACAGTGAGTATTTAAGACGTAAAAACCCTATGCACACAAACAAACCAAACATGTGCACACCACACACACACACACACACACACACACACACACACACACACACACACACACGCACACGCACACACACACAGACACACACAATATATTTTCAGAGCATGATTCTGTTATCCAATGCGAGAGAGGGGGTCAGACAGGTCGCTAAAGAGACAGAGAGGAGAACAAAAAAATTCTATGTACTAAACTCTGACCTTATAAATGGAAAAGTATTCTGGAAGACACCTCTGGTACTATCATTGTGTGTATTTTCTTTAATTGCATGCTACTGTACATGCTTTAAAGACTAGGTACGTCTATACTGGAATATCCTGTCTGTCATTTTGACTATTAGGTTATGTTTTTACTACATCATACACTCATCAGTTTACTTACAGCAGTTTGTGCATTTTCTTTAATTGCATGTTACTGTAAAGCTGTGCTGTATAGAATAGGTACATCTATACTGGAATTCCCTGTCCCGCCATTCTGAGTTTATTTAACTAAATCATACACTCATCAGTTTACTTACTGCAGTTTCTGTAGTTTACAGTCTGGATTCTCCAGCAGAGCAGAGATGTGCTTCACTCCTGAGTCTTCAAGTTTATTCCAACTCAGATTTAGCTCTATCAAGTGTGAGGGGTTTGATGTGAGAGCTTTAGTCAGATGAGCACAGCCTTCTTCTCTTATGTTGTTGTAATAAAGCCTGTAGGGAGAGAGGTGGGGTGGGGTGAGTGGCATCCATTACTGACTCCATATGTAGAGTTACGACTCGGCAGAAAATGAAGACTTCAGAGTATTCTGATTGTTCAGCTCTCCTTGATGATGCACCTGTAGGGAAACATTCCTCTCATTAATAAACTGAAAAGTAAATATTGGTGATTGTTGAAAATATGAATGTTTTGATATGTTTTTCCTTCTAAATAAAACACTGTATCACTGTATTCATTACTCTACTGCTGTAATGTTTAGAGTGTTCTCCCTACAGGGATGCAAACGCATGTGTGGTGAAAAAGGAGAGTACCACGGTTATGTTCATGGACTTTGATTCAGTTTTCCTACCGTTTTAATAAACAACACATGCAATTGCGTGATTAAAATGAGGAATTGTTTTCAGTAATTTTCTTGGAATTCCCACATAGATACTACGCCTAGGTTACATAAAAAAACATTGTCGGTTACTATGTCTATGACTAGTTAGTACTTTGTTACTGATAAGCTCATAGGTTAGGCGTAAATAATTTTATTATTGTACGGTTCTGGATGATCACAGGCAGATGGCAGCGCCAGATTTACTGCAGAGGTAAGATAGCCTAACCTGACTTTCGCCAGATGAATTTCGTTTCGCCTAGCTCCGCCTAGCTCCACTCACATCCATCTGGGATCGCTTCCATTGGGAGTGATTTCGGCACCAGATTTTATGGTAGAGCCAATTAGGACGCAGGGCGTCATAGATGTGACGTATCCAAATCATATGCATGGATTTTTGATAAGGCCCAGCCTTCTGAAACACCTCTCCAATGGATCGATCCCAGATAGATGAGTGGAGCTAGGCGGAACTAAATTCATCTGGCGAGAATCAGGTTAAAGATAGCCTAGTGCGAACTGAGACAGTTGCTTCCTAACGGAGTGAGTGTGAGAGTGTGAGCCTATATTTTCTTAGCTGCTACCAGAGAGACAGGCTACATCTACAGCTCCTTTGCTACATGATGAAATATTATCATGAGAGACAGAAGCACCGGACATTAACCAGTAGGCCCTTATGAGAAACGCTGCTGTGGTTCCTCTGGTAGCCTGCTTTAAATGACGTGAAAAAATCGCCAGAAAGTATCCCTGATTATCAGACCCTCTCAACCCCCCCCCCCCGCAAAAAAAAAAAAAAAAACTCTTTGGATCTGCATGATTCACACAAGTCACTCAAACTGACGTTAAAAAAGCGGGAGGTAGGGCTGGGATAAACAATTATTTTTTAAACGATTCATTTTTATTTTTTCGAAGCATCAATTAATCTAACGATTCATGTTTTTAGTCCGATTTGATTTGATTATCTTCCCATTAATTGACTAATAGCAATTTATACATGTTGATTTACATATCTGAATGAAAAAAACTTGAATTCCTTAATACTGCAATATATGTTTATTGCTCTTAAAATTCCAAAATAAAAGACTATACAAGTGCAAAGTAATGCATTCTTAGTCAGAGGTAGCATTCAAAAAGTTCAGTAGTGTATAGGTCTAATTGAGTGCCTGTCACTTTAAGATGTTCGTGAGGGAACCCTTGCAATTTAAACACAGTTAAATGGCTGTGCTGATGTGTGGATGCAATTCATAATGTAGTTAGTTCAAATAACAGTTCATACTTCTCCTTGGGACAAGCACTTTTGAGTCTTGGAAAACACTTTTCCATTTACATCGGGATTTTGCACTCATTCAGTGTCAGAGTCAATAAAATGAGCCCTGCACGAGTAACGAAATTGATAAGCAGCTGTAAGTAAGCACGCTAAACTCGACATCCAAACAGTATTCTAACGTTAGCTTTGAGATATTGCTTGATTGCATAACTTAACTTAGTTTAGTCTCCTCAATGTACTATGTTGTGATAAGACCTTAGCAGAGTTAACTTTAATGCAGCAGTTTTGAAATTTGAGCAGCATGGTCATGATGCTAAGCGGATTTAACATCTGCCATCTGTATTTTTCTGTGTTTTCCCACCAGGCTCTTTTATGCATAGTATGCTTAAGTATGCACTGGTTAGATGTCATTATGTGCAAATCAATGCAAGTTTTAGAATGACAAATATTAATACTACATCATTTCAAGGCTAGCCTAGGCCTATTTGATGTGCTATCTTTCCACGCTCCCACGTTTTACCCTGCATTCTTTCAAAACACCTGCTGCATCGTATTTACGTTCATGCATGTCAGAAAGATTGTGATTAACTTTGCATGAAAATCATTTGTATATGTCAAACAAATGCCCATTTGCAGCATTGCTTGCAGCTATTTCTTGAGTAACATGGTCAGTTCGCGTTTGCTGGAGAGGTTTATGTTACTCTTGTCTAGAGTCTAGTGCAAAACAGCATGGTGCTTCATAACAGCTATCGCGGTTAAATTATAGGATATTGAGTTAATTTTGCGGTGATGGCTTGTTAGAGTGTGCTGGTAGTGTTAAGCTACACAACCATTATGCTACTGAACTCCGGCACAAACAACCTGTATCAGCTGTCTGTGTTTTTCCACAAAGCTCTTATGCAATCCATGCATAACTATGCATTGGTTAGATGCCATTCTGTGAAAATCCATTACCATCATTTACTTTCTTTGACATTGCATTCAAATATGTCTGACTGTTTGTAGGACACCTTTGATGAGACACAGTTTGAGAGTCACAGAGTTGATGGTGTTAAGCAGCTCAAGCTGAATGCCATCCCAACACTGTTCGTCTTTACCCCACCGACACCGCCCAGCAGACCCACCAAACGAATGAGGACCTCCACTTCCTACTGACACACACATGATGTAGAACACACATGCATGAGGAGCTCCACTCACTCGCACTCACATGATGTAGGAACACACACACACACACACACAAGGACCTTGACTCAGACCGCATAATCGTAGGCCTGCCACTCTTCCATGTCACCTGAAGAAGTACCAAGAATGTATTCAGAATGTATTATACCGGTATGCTATATGATTGTCTAATACAAAATGTATACTTTTACCATAATATTCAAGATCTGTTTAATGGATCTTCCCTGATTTTACTGTTGTAATTTAAATAAGATTTTTCCTGTTGGAGGATCTTCCAGAGTCTCTTGTTTAAATGTTGTACAAATTATTGCGTTATGCTAGGATTTGTACAGTGATCTGACTTATGTCTTAAAGATGGCGCCCATGATTTCAGTTTTCGGAACTCTCTCTATATATGGCTCTGAGGAAAGGCTGTGTGCATAAAAAGCGCAGCTCAATGAAAGGATTTTATCTTATCTTTAATTGAAATAGTACAACAAAGAACATCAATACGTGGCGGCCGGTTATGCGTGACGAATATGCGTGACGCATATTTTGTGTCGACGTATTTTTTTCGTCGACGTCATCGATTATGTTGACGCATTGTCCCAGCCTTACGGTGGGTTTCCACACAGCGAAACACCTCGCAATTTTCGGCCAGCGAAATTTCGCCTCGGGGGCGTGACGGCGAAACCGCTAACCTTTTGACTGCAGTGTCTAGCCAGTGGTGGCAAGCGAGCTAATTAGGCTAATCAGCTAATTCAAACGTTTAAGTACTTAATGAAGATATCCAGGAGTCTTTATGCCTCGACTAAGTTGATGTTGCCTATAAACAACAATTCATGTTCATAGACCAACAAGGTCAATGAATAATATATTTCATACCTGTGTTGCAGCATGTAGCCTAGCTGTCTAGCTAGGTTTACAATGCAATCCATAGTCCTAAAATACTAGCATTTCGCCTGTCAGCTAGCTAAAAAGATTGAGTGCTTAAACTAACATATATAGTGGTCTATTTAGTGGTGTATGTGCTCTGACTAAGTTTGTGTGTTCGTGTAGAAACATTTTAATCACATACAAATTTTCATGTTACAGCTCAGGTAGTCTCCGCCATCTTGGTCAGACTTTTTTGTAACTCCCGCCTCTAAACACAAAGACGCGGACCTGATTGGTTCTCGAATGGTCCTCATTTAAATAAAGTTAAACTTTGGCCAACTTTGTTTCGCCTGCCTCGGCGATTCGCAACCAGGGCGAATTTCGTCTCCTTTCAACCTTAATTAGAGCGACGTGAAATTTCGGTGTGTGGAAACACACCGTTAGCGGGTGGTGCCGAAAAGCGCATTGTTCCCTCCCTCCCCACATCCCTGTCCCTACTAGTACATAAGACTGTTTTTCCTTTTCACTGAATTCTAAGCCTAAAAAAAACCTATGCACACAAAGAAAGAAACAAAACGATCACACACACACACACACACACACAAACACACTTCTGGATGGAGTTTTGCATGAGATGTATGCTGCAGTCTTCAGAGCATGGTCCTGTTAGTGATCCAATGAGAGAGAGGGGGGTCAAATAGGCCGGCAGAGACAGAGAGGAGAAAGAGACACATTCTGGGCCAGATGTACGTACATTTGCAAACGTAGCGGTACCTGCGTCATGGACACACCGCAGATTGCGAACGCTGTCAGACCCAAGTTTCCGTCGTATTTATCAATCGTTCAATCCTTAGTGTAAACTGCGCCTTTCTCTGCCTTTCTCTGCCCATAAGCGCAATTTATGAACGTCCACAACTGAATGGCAGCGCCTACATACAAGCGCAGTTGAATGAAGTTAACTGATGACGACATTAAAAAGAATCAAACGTTTAGCGAACATGAAATAATACCATACATGATAAGATGTAAACAAGCAGGGAGATAATGACGTGAAAGTGAAAGTAAGACATTCGAAAGGCCAACGAAAGTTAAGGTTCCTTTTGATAGTACAAATACTTTCACCACAAAAACTGGTGCTCTAAATAGCGATTCTGATGTCTTTGAAAGGTTCTCTTATTGACACATTGAACTGCAATTTGGATTAACACCTGCTTTTACAAGGCGGAAGTATTTATGCGCAGAATAGACATGCGCTTTCAGGAGCAGTCTTTGTACATACCGCGGAATACATAACTAGGCGCTATTTACTATTCCCCTCCCATCTTTTTACGCTAAACTCCCACTTTCCCCTGGATCCTCCCATGAATGCATATGCATGACATGACAAACGCAATCTGCCACTCTCAGCTCCCGCGACAGGCAGTTTGTGCTTTTGCATCATTGCGGCCTGTTTGTACATACCTCGCAATGATTTTACACGCACATTGCGAAACAAATACGCCTGAAGTGGGCGCAAAAGCGTCAGTACATCTGGCCCTCTGTGTACTAAACTCAGAATTTAAAAATGCAAATGCTATTAAAGGGTTCTGTAAGACACAGATGCTACAATCAATGTGTATTTTCTTTAATTGCATGTTACTGTAAATCTGTGCTGTATAGAATATGTACATCTATACTGGAATTACCTGTCCTGCCATTCTGACTATTAAGTTATGTTTATTTTACTACATCATCAGTTTACTTACTGGAGTTTCTGTAGTTTACATTCTGGATTCTCCAGTAGAGCAGAGATGTGCTTCACTCCTGAGTCTCCAAGTTTATTCCTACTCAGATTCAGCTCTATCAGGTGTGAGGGGTTTAATGTGAGAGCTTTAGTCAGATGAGCACAGCCTTCTTCTCTTATGTTGTTGTTATCAAGCCTGTAGGGAGAGAGGTGGGGTGGGGTGAGTGGCATCCATTACTGACTCCATATGTAGAATTACGACACGGCAGAAAATGAAGACTTCAGAGTATTCTGATTGTTCAGCTCTCCTTGATGATGCACCTATAGGAAAATATTCCTCTCATTAATAAACTTGAAATTAAATATTGGTGATTGTTGAAAATATGAATGTTTTGATATGTTTTATATGTTATGTTATATTAAAACACTGTATCAATATTAATTACTTTATTGTGATGTTTTGAGAGTGTTCTCCCTACTAGTGTACAAGACTGCTCTTCCTTTTCACTGAATGAAGCCTTAAAAGCCCTATGCACACAAAGAAACTAAACGACCACACACAACACACACACACACACTTCTGGATGGAGTTTTGCATGAGTTGCATATGCTGTACTCTTCAGAGCATGGTCCTGTTAGTGATCCGATGAGAGAGAGGGGGGTCAAACAGGCCGTCAGAGACAGAGAGGAGAAAGAGAAACATTCTGTGTACTAAACTCAGATGCAAATGCTACTAAAGGTCTCTGGAAGACACAGCTGGTACTATCAATGTGCATTTTCTTTAATTGCATGTCACTATAAAGCTGTGCTGTATACAGTGGGCATTACTTTCAAATGGGCACTTCAGACGCGCATTACGTGACCTGAAGGTACGTGAAACTTTAGTACCACTTTCAGCCACTGTGCATCGCTCTGCCACTGTACGTTGCTCTATCAGTAGCCTGCCTGCCGCCCCTTCTGAAAAAGCAGGAGGCTACCTTTAAACATAATTGTTGCCGAGAGAAATCCCAGCTACGAATTCAATAACAAAATAAATCATGCATAATTAAAAATGACCTCGATTTAGGCTACTTGGGTATGGCATAAGGATTGGCTACACAGTGGTTAACGAAAATCGAAATCTGCTTTTGATAGCCTACCGGTGCCGCTCCACAAAACAAAAAAATATCTTAATTTGCTGTCTACGTTATTGTCAGTGTTGGGGGTAATGCATTACAAAGTACAATACAAATTTCAGTAATTCGTTACAGTTACTGGATAACTGTAATGTCCATTCCTGCGTTACTCTTGATATCTCTAATATATTGACTTGTTGTTTCCATAGGCATGCAGTGATTGCTTATTGAAAATATAGATTAGCCTAGACACATTATTTCATTGTAGAGATATGCGCATGATAGAGCACACATTCTCTCTTTGCACCGCTCTCCCTCAAACAGGTTGGCTTCAGCCCGCACCTCCCCTACGCAAATCAAAACAGTGTCTTCACAAACTGTTCATGCAGACTACAACTGGTGCGGTGTAGCCTACACAACTTTGTTAAAAATAGATGCATTCAAGTTAAATTTGCAAAGTTAGTGTTATAGCCTACTTATCACAACGTTGAAGAGAAAGCACCTTTTTGATAATTGAGCCAGTAGAGAAATAACTGTTCAGAACTAATCTGTAGCCTAGGGTAGGTTTCTGCAAAAAAACAATGTTGTTGGCGATTTAATACTATCTAGCAACATTTTTAACAGGCTACGCAATAGAGGTTTTGACTATGACTATAACTATGACCTACGTTTTGGTTTCTTAAATTAATTTGCCCTACTTCTTGACTGCAATGTAGTCAATTGACTGCTTGACAGGAACGGGCACATCTTTGGAGAGAATGTACGCACACAAGAATCTGTAGGCTATTTGTGGCAGGTTACCATGTTTAATGCATCAAGAACTCAAACTCAAAAAAAAAAAAACTAAAACTCAAGACCTCAAACGTTTTCTAAACAATAAAAACAGAAAGGATGCAGCAGGCAGCAAATGTAGAAGAGTCATTTCCAGTGGAAGAACAAAATGCTGAATGAAGTCCAAAGATAGATCCTAAGATACACCCATTTCTAATTTCGGGCCTAGAAATTTCATATCACAGAGGTACAGGTGAATTACAGGATAATAGAAGTAGATTTCCATAAACCCCTCAGTAATTCTTTTCCCATCTCCCATGAAAAAATATTTTGAGCCTGGCTTTATCAGACAATCTGATTTTGTTTTTTAAAATGTATGCAAAATTAGCACATTTTTAACTCATTGAATGCCAAACTGTTTTCGGGAGCTTTGTCCTAGAGTGCCAGCAATCTAGACCATTGTTGATGATTTTTGTACAGCCACAGCATATTCTGTGTTATAGCTATGAAAACGTAGAATAGCTCGATTAAAAGGTGAGACTTTAAGATCTCAGTGGGTGCAAACCGTGTATTTCTACACGCCTCTGTTCCTGAGAAATCCCAAGCTAAACAGTGGCTAGTTTTCATCAAAATCGCTGTTTTTTTTCTATAAATCTAGATATAACGTCTTTCATGAAATATGAAGTGTTGCCTGTTACTTACTTCTGTAAACATTCCGGGAAGTGATCAGCGAGACCTGTCGAGACTGCCACCTAGTGATAGACCCACGAAAATGGCCTGGTTTTGACCTGACGTGCATGCGTCACTGATTCGACCCAAAGCGGCAACCGAGTTATGATAAAATGTCCAGATAAAATTTCCAGATTGTGAGTTTCACGATCGTCATATATTTCATTTCCATTCATCATAGAGTTCCCAAAATCACATATAAGGTGTATTAGAGTGTCTAGTTTCGTAATTAAAAAAAAAAAGCTAAAAACGTAATATTACGTTTTTGGCACTCAACGCGTTTTTGGCACTCAATGAGTTAATGAGATAAGGCCTAATTTGCACTTTCAATACATTTTTTTCTTAGCTTAACATGAGTAATCAACTGAGAAAGTTTCATGGTGATATCTATCATTTAAATGTTTTACCCCATTCACCTGTAGTGTCACAACATATTACAGAGGTCAGTGACCTGTGTCTTTTATTTTGTTCTGTCTCAAACAGGCCCGGACTTAATTGCCTGTTAAGATGTTGCACAGGACTCCAATTCCCAACATGCCGAGCTGTGCATAAAAGTGGCCACAACCTGTGCGTCATTCTCTGCTTCCTCTTCCAAACCTGGTGCAAATGGACGTAGTGCTTAAGCCAGCAGTGTGAGAGACTGCCAATGCTCAGCACGAGACTTACGTCACGCCTTCAGCGCTTTATTTAAAAGGGACTGAACCTTATTTTGTTTTTCTCCAAATTTTTGTAAACTTCAAATAAATCTTTTGAAGAGAATTTTCCATGTCCGACCTCTGAATCCTCTACATTTTTGGTGCCGAAACCCGGGAAAGAGGGAATAGAGACGAAAGAAAAAGACGAGACGAAAGAAAAAGATTCCCTACCTGAGACAGACGTGGATTGCCTGAGTGATTGCAGGTGAGGACCGAAGAGAACAATGGAGAAGCTTTCAAGATTGAAGAAAGTGCGAGGCGCGATAAGAACAGCAGTGACAAAATTAGTTAATAGAATTGCTGAAGAATTACGGAAAGACGCGCCAATATGTGGATGAGATTAAATTGACTTAGATGCGCACAAGAAAGTTCTTGGAAAAAATCAAGGAAGACGAAAGCGAGACATCCTCGCATACGACAAATCAGACGCACAGAATTCCCATGATGAAGCTGCCAAAACTATCAATTGAACACTCCAGTGGAAACCTAAGTAAGTGGCAGAATTTTTGGAGTCAGTTTACAAGTGCAATACATGACAATGAGCATTTAAGAAAAGCTGATAAGTTTAATTATTTGAAATCGTTTCTTTCTGGCAACGCTGCGAAAGTAGTTGCAGGCCTATCATTGACCGAAGAAAATTATGATAGTGCAATCAAAATGCTAATGAATAGATTCGGAAGAAAACATCTGATTATCAATGCTCATATGAATACACTGCTAAATTTGACTCCAGTTAAGAGAGCCACAGACATTGTAGCACTACGAAATTTGTATGATGAATGCGAAGTGCCTAGACGCAATGGGAGTAGTGTCGGATGCCTACGGCTGTTTACTCTGCCCTATTCTGATGAAAATGATACCCGAAGAAATCACACTGGAATTCACACGACAATTGAAAGAAGAAGAAGTTTTGAGCGTAAAGGACTTAATGGAATTCTTGCAAAAAGAAGTAGTCAGTCGGGAAAGAACTGCCCATGTATCCCAGCGACAAACAGGCTCTGTGTCCTTAAGAGACCGTGATAAAAGAATGTTCAAGCGAAGAAAAAGCTATGCTCCAACGTCAGCCACATTTCATGTGTCCGCTCGAGAAGAATCACGATGTTTATTCTGTAATGAAAACACACACAAGTCAAGAGAATGCAATGTGCATACTAGTATAGAAGCAAGGAGAGATAAGCTGCGCAAATAAGGCCGGTGTTTTGTATGCTTAGGCGCCAAACATATCGTGCGCAACTGCAGAGCGCAAGGCATTCAGTGCGAAGGTTGTGGCAGAAGACATTACAAAACGGTATGCTCCCAACCTGCCTTAAGCAGTGTAAATGTAACTTCACAAACACTAGAAGTAGGCTTATCAGATACATTAGTGCAGTGTTTCCTCTAGGATTTTTTTAAGCAGTGGGGGCAGGCCCGTCCGAACACCCCCCACCCCCCCCGTCCCAGCACCACGGAACTGACAACTGACACTTCGCTGCAACACAAACAATTATATGTATTAACCTCTATTCACACACTCTATTCAATGAGGCATTATTTTCAGTTGTGATTGAACTGTATTTTTGGAGAATCTACAACAGGTCTGCAAAATGAATTTTACAAGAAATTCTTCGTGGGGAAACCAAAATTCAAAGAAGCCTTGCTGTGCACATTTCATTTTTCTTTTGGAAAAATAACTCCAAGGCTCGGTTATAGGGGAATTCAGAAAGAGGTGGTCCATTGATGCTGAGTAGCATACATGCTGTTAGATCAGGGGTGGGCAAACTTTTTGGCTCAAGGGCCACATTGGGTTTTGAAAATTGCCGCACAACAACCCCCCCCCCCCCCCCCCACGACACATACATAAAAAACTATTGTTTTTATAGCCTATAATTTAGTATGAAAAGTATTTCTTTTAAAATATGAATTGCTTAAAAATACTGCTAATTTTATGCAGTTTAACAAATGTATAAATTGTGCACTGTCGCTTTAAGACAGTCGCTTTAATTCACGTTTATTTCTCAATGATCTTCTGCCTGCACCGCTATGGCTAGTGCTGTGCCTATGGCTGGGCCCTCTCACAGTTTTTAAATGGTCAGTAGTGGGAACTACTGTTGCCTTCATGATTTCCTTTTAAAAGTTTCTTATAAGAAGGAGATATCAATTATCAACAATGACAAGCCAGCTGGAACCTGCGGCTCTCTCTCCCTCTCGTGAGTGCAGACGCGTTCCCAATTAAATGGATCGCATAACGTTCACATTAGATCTGCTGCAAAGGAGATAACTAAGAGTTAACTTAGTTTAACATGATGTTATCTCTATTTAACATGATGTTTTGACATTGCAAACGTTCTCTAAGGAGAATGAAAAGCAGTTTGCAGTAAGGCTAACCAACGTTGTCGAAAAAAATAGCGAGCAGCCTGATAACCAAATGAAATGCTCGGTTTTGCCGACCCCTGGCCTAGGCTAAGCATTCTGTAGCCTAATTCGTTAGAAAATTAAAAAAATGGTTGCACTTCTTTTTGCCAATTTATTTTCACATTTAGCAACAAGGGTAACAAACGTTTAGGTCGTGCAGCCTTTGTGCGTCTGTGTAGCCCAAATTATTAAAAAATAAACTTTTCCGTGTCATGCAACACAACTATTTACTTTAACATCATTACATCTATTACTACAGCTATAGACTATTTCCAATTTGTATTATATTAGTGACTCACATATCGTTTTAATGTTTCCAGATGTTTGATATCAGGACGTGAGCTGTCAGAACTGACAAGTTGAACGTTGTCTTATGAAAACGGACCCACCGCGGTGACGTTTTTGGTGGAGGTGTTGTTTAATAGTGACTCGTTTGGACAATAAGCACATCAACACACTATGTGGAGTTAAACTGGACAGCCCCAAACCTCTGAATAGTTCTGCTTGTTGTTAAATTGCAATGTTAGCGGCCGCCAACGGGGGTGCATAATGTCGGCAGGATCATTTAAAAGGCAACTGCGACTATTGTGCGTCTGCCCCATTTCTGATACCGTGGGGGAAGAAAATTAAACCGTGGCGGGCCGCCACTACCAAATCAACATAGAGGAAACACTGTAGTGTCTGTATCCCCTGTGCAGTCCAATCATAATGGCACAACATTCTTGCAGACCGCCATAGCCTGGATTGAAACTCCTATGCAAGACCAGCTTGTGAGATGTTTACTGGATGGTGGAAGTCAGCGAAGTTTCATACAAGAAAATCTATCTAGATCCCTCAATCTGCCAGTTATTGGTGAAGAAACTCTCAATCTGCACACATTTGCGTCAGCGACTTCAAAACTGATAAAATGCAGAAAGATACAAGTGCGACTGAGAAATATTAAAACTGAGAAGAACGTAGTTCTAGAGTTATTAGAAACCCCACATGTGTGCACTTCCAAATTGCAAATTGCAGATCAGAAAGACATTGGAAGCCAAAGGAAGTCAAGTGGCAGATGTGCCGATTCGAGGCATGGAGACCGAGGAGCTCGGAGTTCTTATAGGAGGTGATTATTACTGGAAAATCGTGACTGGACAATTGGAGCACATAAGTGAATCACTGGTAGCAATAGAAAGCAAGTTCGGATGGCTGCTACAAGGGACGGCGACAGTTCTGAAAGTCACAGTGGAACTTTTGGACATTGAAGTGCTGCATGTCAGTGTAGCTGAAGACGTTTCACTTTCCAATCAGCTGCGCTGCTTTTGGGAAACTGAGTCCATCGGATTACACCCAGAAAAAGAATCATGTGTCATTGAAAATGAGGCCATTCAAGAAGTTTCAGAGAACAGTGATCAACAAAGGAGGCAGGTACGAAGTGAGTTTGCCTTGGAAAGAGAATCACCGTGAATTGGCATCGAATTTGGCTGTAGCTAAACGCAGATTCATTAATCTGACAAAGAAATTTAGCAAGGAACAGTCGCTCTATGAGAGATATGATGCAGTGATGCAAGACTACTTGCGAGAAGGAATCATTGAAGAAGTGACCAGTAAGAATTCAGCCAATGCAGTAGGTCCAATTTACTATATGCCCCATCACACTGTAGTGAAGGAACAAAGAGCTACAACCAAAGTGCGTGTAGTGTTTGAAGCGTCTTCACATGAGAATAACAGTCTGTCTCTTAACCAATGTCTTTTCGCAGGCCCAAATCTGAACTCAGAACTTTTAAGCATACTTTTAAGATTCCGT
This sequence comes from Alosa pseudoharengus, assembly GCF_046254945.1. Taxonomy (NCBI): domain Eukaryota; kingdom Metazoa; phylum Chordata; class Actinopteri; order Clupeiformes; family Clupeidae; genus Alosa; species Alosa pseudoharengus. The sequence continues at coordinate 16,533,334 of NW_027468657.1, forward strand.
GAACATAAAGTGGCATTCTTACAAATTTCATTGAATGAGCAAGATCGAGATGCTTTGAGATTTTTATGGACTAAGGACAAGCCAAGTAACAGTGACAAAGTCAATCTCATCACCTTAAGAATTAAGAGTCCCATTCGGAGTAACATCAAGCCCTTTCCTGTTGGCAGCAACGATCAGACATCACCTAGAAAGGTATGAAACCATTTATCCAGAAGTGGTAAAAAATTATGAAAGACTGTCTTTATGTTGATGATTTGATTACTAGAGCTGCAGATGTAAAATCAGCAGAAAACCTAGCGCTCAAAGCAAGAGAAATTATGTCGACCGCCGGAATGATGCTTTGCAAATGGAAAACTAACGCTAAAGAATTGCAAGAAAAATGGCTACACATGGAGTTCATAGAAAAAGCAGAAATCAAAGGCCAATTGACATTGAAAGTGCTTGGAATTGTATGGAGAACGGACAATGATGAATTTACATTTGAAGTGGATGACTTAGTACAGTTTTTGGCGAAGAAAGTCAATTCTAAGCGTGGAGTGTTACAATCAGCTGCTAGACTGTTTGACCCAATTGGATTTTTATCCCCAGTCACCATCAGGATAAAATGCCTTGTTCAAGAGTTATGGCAAAGAGGAGTTGATTGGGATGAGGAACTTCCAGAAGAACTGAGTGATAAATGGGAACAGTGGTGTGCAGAGATGCCAACTTTACAAAAGTTATCAGTGCAACGACGTTATGACGCCACTCTGCCAGAAGGTTAGCCCATTCAAGTAAAAGAAGTTCATGTGTTTTGCGATGCTAGTCAAAACGCCTATTGTGCGGCAGCGTATATGCGCATAGTCAATGCTGACGGCTATTGCAGCAGTAGTTTAATCGCAGCCAAAACACGAGTAGCTCCATTAAAGCCAACACTTTACCCAGACTTGAGCTCTTAGGAGCAGTAATTGGAGCTAGACTAGGAACGTATGTCATAACACATTTGAAATTAGATAAAAGTAATCTGAAACTCTGGACAGACTCCATGATAATGCTTCATTAGATAAAGAGCAACGCAAAACAGTGGAAACCATTTGTAGCCAATCGAGTGTCCGAAATACAAAATTTGACATTGCCAGAAAATTGGAAACATTGTAAAGGACAGGAAAACCCAGCCGATCTCGGTACAAGAGGAATTTCTGTGCATTCCATGATTGAAACCGACCTTTGGTGGCAAGGTCCGCAGTGGCTATGCAGGCTCGAATCGCATGAGATGGATATGGAGTATCCAACAGACAAAACGGAGATTGCAGAAAGTGTTTCTCAAAATCAAGTCACAGCAAACAAGGTGAACGAAAACATCATTCAAGAACCAATGTTTGATTTAAATCATTATAGTGATTTGCAAAGAGTATTGAGAATAACGTCATGGATTAAACGATTCATTCATAATACGAGACATACAGAAAAGTTAAATGGAGAATTGAGTGCAGAAGAAATGAAAAATGCTCAATTGTATTGGATTTTGAACACACAAAACACACTCAAAGCTTCCCTACAGATATGGAAAACTTGCGTGCTGGAAAAGAACTTCTACGAACATCTAAACTGCTAAACCTTAACCCCTTTCTTGACAACACAGGAATCATGCGAGTTGGAGGCCGCTTGCAAAAGAGTGCGTTTCCACATGAGGTGAAGCATCCCTGTATTCTTCCAGCAAACCACAGATTTTCAGAATTGATTGTGAGAAAAGCTCACGAAGATGTACTGCATTCTGGAGTGAGAGACACGCTAACGCAAGTAAGAGAATCAAGCTGGATTTTGCGCGGACGGCAACTGTCCAAGAAGGTGGTGCTGAAATGTCTGATGTGCCGCAAGTCCAAAGCCAAGCCGAGGCAGCAGTGCGAAGCTCCGCTACCCAAAGAACGTATCACCGAGGCCCAGCCGTTTGAGGTAACGGGTATTGATTTTGCTGGTCCATTATTTGTCAAACCTATTCACAGGAAGACGTACATAGCCTTATTTACATGTGCTGTAACAAGAGCTGTGCATTTGGAGTTAGTTTCAGACTTGACCACAGAAGCTTTTCTAATGGCATTTAAGCGGTTTATCGCAAGAAGAGGAATATGCAACACCATTTATTCAGATAATGCAAATAATTTTAAAAGAGCTGACAGAGATCTTAAACTGATGTGGCAAGTAATGAAAAGCAAGGATCTGCAAGTTCTGTTCGCAGGAAAACAAATAACATGGAGATACATCGTGGAGAGAGCAGCTTGGTGGGGAGGATTTTGGGACCGAATGGTACGATCCATGAAGACCTGTATTCGGAAAATACTGGGTAGAGCATGCCTGACGTTTGAAGAACTGCAAACAATTGTTATTCAAGTGGAAGCAGTAATTAATTCACGTCCATTGACCTATCTGTACCCAGACAGTGAAGAATTGTTACCTCTAACCCCTGCTCATTTCTTAGTAGGCAAGAGACTTACTACCTTACCCCCACAGCCAAGTCCAACAGATGTCCAAGTAGCGAATGCGGAAGCCTTGACCAAACGGTGGAAATACCGACAACGGATCGTGGACTCATTCTGGAAACGCTGCAGAAATTAGTATCTTCTACAACTAAGGTCAGCACATACAGTGAAGAATGTTAATCCATCCAAATTTAAAGTTGGAGATATTGTGTTAATTCACGAAGATAAGGTTCCAAGACGTATGTGGAAATTGGGAAAAATTGAACAACTGTTTATCGGAAGAGACTGTCACGTAAGATCTTGTCAAGTAAGAACGATCTAATGTTCTGACTAATATTTTGAGAAGACCTATACAGTTGTTATACAACTTGGAACTGTAAATTGATGAACATTGCTCTCTGACCTAGTTCATCGGGCCAGAGTGTGTTGTGTCTTTTATTTTGTTCTGTCTCAAACAGGCCCGGACTTAATTGCCTGTTAAGATGTCGCGCAGGACTCCAATTCCGAAAATGCCGAGCTGTGCATAAAAGTGGCCACAACCTGCGTGTCATTCTCTGCTTCCTCTTCCAAACCTGGTGCAAATGGGCGTAGTGCTTAAGCCAGCAGTGTGAGACTGCCAATGCTCAGCACGAGACTTACGTCACGCCTTCAGTGCTTTATTTAAAAGGGACTGAACCTTGTTTTGTTTTTCTCCAAATTTTTGTAAACTTCAAATAAATCTTTTGAAGAGAATTTTCCATGTCCGACCTCTGAATCCACTACATGACCTCTATCTGACCTCAGAGGTCAAACTGAGGATGCCTCCAGATCTAAAATGAAAGCTTAGGGCATAAAGAACAAACTCTGTTTCATGCTTCTTTCAAAAAAAGCAAGATCACCCCTATTTTAAGAACTCAATGAGTGCCAAAAACGTAATATTAAGTTTTTCCTTCCCATGCGTTGAGTGCCAAAAACATAATATTATAAACTAGACACTCTAACACACCTTATATGTGATTTTGGGAACTCTGTGATGAATGGAAATGAAATATATGACGATCGAAAACTCATGAAAACGCACTGGACATTTTATCTGAACATTTTATCATAACTCTGTTGCCGCTTTGGTTCGAATCAGAGACGCATGCACGTCAGCTCAAAACCAGGCCATTTTCATGGGTCTATCACTAGGTGGCAGTCTCGCCAGGTCTCGCTAGGTCACTTCCCGGAACCTTTACAGGCAACACTTCATATTTCATGAAAGACGTTATATCTCCATTTCTAGAAAAAAAACAGCGATTTTGATTAAAACTAGCCACTGTTTAGCTTGGGATTTCTCAGGAACAGAGGCGTGTAGAAATACACCGTTTGCACCCACTGAGAGCTTAAAGTCTCACCTTTCAAACGAGCCATTGTATGTGTTTATAGCTATAACACAGAATATGCTGTGGCTGTACAAAAATCATCAACAATGGTCTAGATTGCTGGCACTCTAGGACAAAGCTTCCGAAAACAGCTTGGCATTCAATGAGTTAACAGCCCCACTAAAAGCCCTCCTTACACTGACAGACTTTGGAAAGATTTGCAAAGATTTGGAAAAGATTTTTGAAAGACTACAGTCTCAGATCCTCTCACATCTAAAGACAAGTAGTAGAGTTTTAAGTCACAGACTATGATTTTGCAATTGTTTCATGTGTGACATCCCTAACCGATATAGAGTCGTTCTGTCACGTGGAAGAGCCGACTAAATATGTATAAGAAATGACAAATATTATAAGAATAACAAATAATAATATAGGCTACAGCTGTCGCCTACTTTGCCCCTTCATGTGTGGTGTTGGAGAGAGGTCACTATTGGTTTTTATAGTTCACGTCACTATTTGCATGAGCCATGACTAGAAAGACTTGCGATAATATCAAACATGTTTGATATTTTTGTAACGGCAAAACTAGAAAAGGACTGACTCCGACTGACTTAAAACTGTTAAGATTGGCACCATACACTTAACGATCTAATTGAAGGGAGCGCGCCGCGATTCCAGTACAACTTCCATGATTTCAGTCCGACTTTGGAAATTTAGTCGCCGACTATGAAAACAGACCAAAATCGTAGGCACGAGCGCATCTGTGAGGCCAAGCCTCACCAAGTAGCCCGTTTGTTTACAACTAACATTACATTTAATTAAACTGCTTATAGGCTATGCCGAAATACAGTGGGCATCGCTTTCAAATGGCCGTTAAGTCGCGCATTACGAGGCGTGAAGCTGCGTGAAGCTTTAGTACCACTTTCAGCCACTGTGCGTCGCTCTGCCACTGTACATTGCTCTGCCTGCCGCCCCTTCTGAAAAAGCTTGATTTACCTCGATTTAAGCTACTTGGGTATGTCTTAAGGCTTGACTACACGGTGGTAACGAAAATCGAAATCGAAATTTGCTGTCTACATTAATTGTACGTGTTGGGGGTAAATCAAAACAGTGGTGTGATAATTGAGCCAGTAGAGAAATAACTGTTCAGAATTAATCTGTAGCCTTGGGTAGGCTTCTGCAGAAAACAATGTTGGCGATTTAATACTATATCTAGCGAAATTTTTAATGAGGCTTAGACAACTATGACCCACGTTTTGGTTTCGTAAATTAATTTGCCCTACTTCTTGACTGCAATGTAGTCAATTGACTGCTTGACATGTCATTTTTATTTTTCTGTACAATAAACAAATACATCTGCTTTATGCCGCCGAATTACATTCATATTTGGAACTTTCATAGTCCAATGCATCGTTACACTACGTTAGTGTTTCCCAAAACCATAGTAGCAACGAACGTTCGCAACCACTATCGTAAAGTTGTGTAGTTACAAATACACCTCTCGACCTGTGGTAGAATGCTAGTAGAAGCATAGTTCCGGGGATCTTTATGTCAAAGATGTCACTGACACCAGTTATTTGTTTGCAAATTAATAATTATAAATATATTTAGGTTTCTAATTGATATTTACACTTCTAACCACCATACATCTATATTTTAAAATGCCTAAGGCAGAAAATACATAAATTAAAAGTCAATTTGCAGCCATGTGCACGTAAGTAAAAGTCACACACCTGCAGATAATAATAAGGTGGTGCGCACTTTTTGGCGAGTCAGTTGAGAATATGTACCCAGTAAACAAAATAAAGTCCTGGCGACGTCCCCTAAAGGTCCCCTGGCGAACGTCACCTCCTCGACATTGTGTAGGGTTCCCTTTACGTCCCGCGGACCTCTGTTTGGGAGGTCTAAAAGACGTCCACGACACTTTGAGAGGACGTCCTGTAATGGTCACCGCGACGTTATGCGCGCAACGTTTATATTTGCGCGATTTGGTATGGTATTACATCCTGTAAGTCTCAGCGCTGCTAGGAGAGAGGTAGATGGAACATGAACACACATTAATGACTTGTTCTACAGCTACACAATCAACTTCACTCACCTCATATTTTCACGCATGTATGAAATCACGTCCACCGAATGCATTACACTACAGATGAGTAGACATGGAAATTTATACCGGGATGTGCTGCTTTCACATCTACGGTGTCATTTTCTTAATAATCTAATACGACGTTTTAATGGGTATATCCCGTAGCATATTGTTCAAAACATCATCAGAGTAGGCCTAGGCTAAGATAAATTGTTCAAACCATATTGTTTCAAAATATTAAAAACTAATAATAGCCAAAAATACTAAATGAATCGCAATGCATGCTGGGAAGTAAAACTCAACATGAAATAAAGTAGGCTACATGAAACATAACTAGAATGCATTGACGTTATATCCACTCGTTTACTTGGACCTGTGATCAAACAGGGACAGCCTATAAATGTAAGCCTATCTTCCTTGAACATTGCATATAAAGAAAAATGTATCGTTTTCTCTAGGCTATGAATGCTCTTTAAGATGAAATAAATAGATTCCAGATGTTTCTATTCTATATCATAGTTTTATTAATAAACAGTAGGCCTAAGGCTCTAGTGAGGCAGAGAGCTTGCTCCTCGTCAGAAATCTCATCGGATATGTGCACTCTTTGCTGTTTCCACATGGAGCTGCTGTAACATCGGGGACAGCTATGCGTGACACTTAAACGCGAGCATGCGTCAAATAAATTACAATGACATTTAAACAAGTCATGAAGAAGCAGTATCCCTAATTCTTCTGCAATGTAGAGCTAGATTTTTGCTTTGCGTTTTGCTTTACAAATTAAGTAGTCACTTCTGTTGCTAGACAACCCTAAAGAAATGCTACGTAGTCTGTTCAGACGTTCAGTCCCAATTCGGCCGTGTGTGTGTTTATAAATAAAACACATAATAAGTACGTGACTACGTTTAATAAACCACTGCCTATTTAGAGCATGTTACATGCATCACGTAATGGGTTATCTGAAGAAATGCACATTGTAGGCTAGAAGCTAAGAACAGCGACTTTGCTAACATTACACCAAGCGCCACAGAATTACGTGCAGGTGCCGGTTCACGTGCTTCTAAACGTCATTAACCACCTTAGTCCAGACTACTGAAGTTTGGAAACTATCATGGAAACTGCCAAACTTACAAAGTAAGTAAGTTTTGGGAAACAGTCGTAACCTAAATGTTGGTTAGTTGAACGATGCATCCTGTTAGTTGTTGTACCTCAGTAGTTGTACAGGAAACGCACCTCAGATCAGCTTGTAGGCCATTAGCAATCTGTTTATTTTATTTTATGAAGCCTATATGCCACATTCTCACTTTCAATAGACAGATGCAATAGCCATTGGTCAAGTATTGAGTATAAAGCAATTAAGATAGTAGCCTATACAAAAAGTACTTCATACTATCATAAAAAAATTGTTAAAACGAATAGCATTTTGCAACTTGACAAAACACTGGATTAAATATCGTAGGCACAGGAGAAAACTCCTCCTGGCCTCCTCATTGGCTCGTGGGGAGATCACATGCCAGTTGCCTCTCCCTTCAGTGCTATGACTCTGTTGATGACTTTGTCCAGATGGTCTATGTATTTATTGCAACGTTCGGCTGTGAGTTTGTTTCGCCAAAAAAAAACTCTATTGCAGATATCAATGCGTCTTTGTTCATGGGTTTGGCCTCACAGCAGAGGCTTAGGCAACTATGACCCACGTTTTGGTTTCGTATATTAATTTGCCCTACTTATTGACTGCAATGTAGTCAATTCACTGCTGCCTGCTGACAGGTTATTTTTATTTCTCTGTACAATAAACAAATACATCTGCTTTATGCCGCAGAATTACACACTTGGCCAGACTATAGAACGGGGACATTTTGGAGAGAATAGAGAATGTACGCACGCAAGAATCTGTAGGCTATTTGTGGCTGGTTACCAGAAAACAATGTTTAATGCATTAACTCAAGACGTCAAACATTTTCTAAACAATACAAACAGAAAGGATGCAGCAGGCAGCAAATGTAGAAGAGTAATTTCCAGTGGAAGAACAAAATGCTGAATGAAGCCTAAAGATATGAAAGTTGTTGTTTTTTGAAGATGTAAATGGTTGGGCTATAGGCCTAGTTTGCAAGAAGGAGACATAAACCGTGTGCATGCCACACTATCCACAGCTGTGGTAGTGGGGGGTAGGAGGATTACTGTTAAAGCGCAGGATTTATATAAAATTCTTCAACAGAAGGCCTGCCTCGAATGCAGGCTTGCCTAAAAAAAGGCCTGTGGTTTGCGCAGCCTACAATAAGTAAGTCTTAGTGAGTTAGGAGTCCTCTCGACTTCTTTTAAGCTGTCTCAGAGGTGGAAAGTTGCGTTCGTTGGAGGCAGGGCCGGATTCATAGACCCTTGGGAACAAATGTCTGATGGCCACCCCTGCCCCCAGCCAACGTGAATCGGGCGGTCAGTTAATAGGCCTACATCTTGAAGATTTTTATTGCCATTTAAGGCACGAGCGCATCTGTGAGGCCAAGCCTCACCAAGTAGCCCGTTTGTCTACAACTAACATTACATTTAATTAAACTGCTTATAGGCTATGCCGAAAAAGTTTAAACATTTTGAATATCAGTGTCGGGTGAATTAGGAAATGTTCTCAAAGTAGCCTTGACATGATGCACGTCACTGACATAATGCGCAAATAATATAGCCTAGATATTCCAATATATTCAAATACATGTGTTTATTTTAGAGGGGATATTCAAACGTCATTTTTGAGGAATTTTGACAGCCCTAGTCCACTGTAGGCTACGCCAATCGTCTATTAACACCTTCCACCTAACCCCGGTGAGTGGGGGTCGCTAAAATGCGTGTGAAATAGCACCATTGAGTAGCCTATGCGAAACAGCCTTAAAATCGTTCCGGTGTTGTGTGCCTTCTGGTTTCTCCGATTTTTGTAGAGCCACAGCGTATTCTATGTTATAGCTATGGACACATACTTTTGTTTGAAAGGTGAGACTTTAAGCTCTCAGTGGGTACAAACCGTTTTTTTCTACATGCCTCTGTTCCTAAGAAATCCCAAGCTAAACAGTGGCTAGTTTTCATCAAAATCCCTGTTTTATTTCTAGAAATGAAGATGTAGCGTCTTTGATGAAATATGAAGTGTTGCCTGTAAAGTTTCCGGGAAGTGACCTAGCGAGACCTGGCGAGAGTGCCACCTAGTGATAAACCCACGAAAATGGCCTGGTTTTGACCTGACGTGCATGTGTCACTGATTCAACCCAAAGCGGCAACCATCAAAAGCAGAGTTTTAAGATTAAATGTCCAGATTGTGCGTTACCATGGGTGATCCGTCGCTCGAGCCTACGGAAAATATCAAGCACCCACGTGTGCCAGCTTATAGTCCCGGCTAAATTTACATTAATTTAAAATCAAACATCGCAGTTGATGTTAAATTCAGCATCTCTCATAATGTGATTGGCTATGTTGCTGTCAATCCCCTACTCCATATTCTAACCACCAATGAGAGCATCTCTCGTATGAAAATTCCTGACACTTCCCACCTGAAGAATTAACACAAGGCTCTGTCGGGTCTTCAGCCCCGAATGTTTAAAATGTATAGCCCTGAATATCATTTTAAAAGTAGTCTGACAAAGCTTATTGTTTTGTGACACAGCTAAACACTGGTACCTCATAGAACATCTATAACATAGCTTAGGTGGTCGCAACTCGCAAAAGTAAAGCAGATAGAAAGAACTCGCGCAAATCTAGCCTACAACAAGCAGACGGCTTCATGCGAAGGGGATAGAAAGCGTGCGCACAGGTGTTTTATGATTGTTGGCTTCTGATGGTATATTGCTAATTCACTGAAGAAAGACTTATGGATAGAAAGAACATCCTGAAAAGGAAAGTAGTAAGGCAATGAGGAGCAATGCTATAGTGGAATTCTCATGTTGCTGTATCAGCGGATGAGAAGGACCTGAGAGTGTCACTGACGACGTGGCTGCCTCATAGGCTCAGAGGTTGGTGAAGGAGAAAGTTACATCTAGAAGAGAAGGCACACCATTCATAGGCCTAAGAATATCCCTGGCAGACCTTCATAAAAAATTATGCAATGATACAATATCCGCCTTTTACACCAGTGTAGGATATGGCAAAGTTTGAGAACCACTGCCTCCACTTACTGTCGGCTAATGCGCGCTTCTGGATGGATAGGCTATATCTCGTATTTTTAACGGCGTGATGTAAACACAAAATATAATTTCTGTTTATAAAAACAAAGCAAAGTGTTTTTCCTTTTAGTTTGGGTTAACGCAATTAACCTTTTGAGTTACGTAAACTGTTCAGGAGTCAAACGACGGATCATGAGTGATTTAGGCGTAGTGTAGGTGACTGAAAGTGCACAAAAATTGTGCCTTTGCTTAACTCATTGAATTCCAAGCTGTTTTCGGAAGCTTTGTCCTAGAGTGCCAGCAATCTAGACCATTGTTGATGATTTTTGTACAGCCACAGCATATTCTGTGTTATAGCTATGAACACATATAATGGCTTGTTTAAAAGGTGAGACTTTAAGCTCTCAGTGGGTGCAAACCGTGTATTTCTACACGCCTCTGTTCCTGAGAATCCTTTCATCAAAATCGCTGTTTTTTTTAAATGGAGATATAACGTCTTTCATGAAATATGAAGCGTTGCCTGTAAACTTTCCGGGAAGTGATCAGCGAGACCTGACGAGACTGCCACCGACAAAACCGACAAAAATGGCCTGGTTTTGACCTGACGTGCATGCGTCACTGATTCCAAAGCGGCAACCGAGTTATGATAAAATGTCCACATAAAATGTCTAGATTGTGCGTTTTCATGAGTTTTCGATCGTCATATATTTCATTTCCATTCATCACAGAGTTCCCAAAATCACATATAAGGTGTGTTAAAGTGTCTAGTTTCGTAATTAAAAAAAAAAGCTAAAAACATAATATTACGTTTTTGGCACTCAACGCTTGGGAAGGAAAAAACGTAATATTACGTTTTTGGCACTCAATGAGTTAACAGCATTTAATAAATGTCCTCGGGGGTGATGCCCATAGACTCCCGCAAACTGTATTGGCATTTTGTGTGTCGGCCACTGTTGATTTCCTACAGTGTTGAAGTGCATACATTACTTCTCAAAAACCGTAATGCAACAATACACATGGGCGTTGGTATCGGGCATTTAATTGTTTGAGCACCCACTGGCAGAAACATAAATTGGCGCTTATGATGAATGATACTTCAAGTATGTGTTATTTTAGATAGATTGCTGCTAGGCTATATGTCTTGGTTCATGTCTGTTAACAACTCATTGGCGTCATGGTGAAGCACGTATCTCGCGGTTATGGAAATAGCATGCACCATAGACATAGTCTCCTGCCATAGACATTTAGCATTATAGGCTGTTTTGCATCCATTACAATGACCAAATATTTCTCTATTAGGGCAGGGCAGGCATATTTCTGGCTATTAAATTATTTCTAAACCAGTCTCCTAAAGTCTGTAGTGAAGTCTGTGTAGGGTTTTCCAGGCTCCATTTATTTTTCGAGAAACCCTGCTCACCAGAGCCATCTGGCGGTTGTCTGAGTTGTTGCAGCGTCGGCGTCGTTGCAGCGTCACTGGAGAAATACGAATTAAAGTTGCGTGATCCCGCGTGAGGTCACGTGCGAATCTCGAGTAAAGCTGGCCAATTTGAAGTAATGCCCACTGTAGAATGTGTACTTCTATACTGGAGTTCCCTGTCCCGCCATTGTGACTTAAGTTATGTTTATTTAACTACATCATACACTCATCAGTTTACTTACTGTAGTTTCTGTAGTTTACAGTCTGGATTCTCCATTAGAGCAGAGATGTGCTTCACTCCTGAGTTTCCTAGTTCATTCTTACTCAGATCCAGCTCTATCAGGTGTGAGGGGTTTGATGTGAGAGCTTTAGTCAGATGAGCACAGCCTTCTTTTCTTATCTTGTTGTAATCAAGCCTGTAGGGAGAGAGGGGGGGGGATTGAGTGGCATCAATTACTAACTCCATATGTACAATATGTTTCTGCTCGCTCAGACTCTCATTTACTTTGCAAGCAGCGTGTTCATCCCACTTCCTGTTTTGAAACTACACGTGGCACGGATTTGTGGGTAATTTTGGGCTACACTCATTGCCCAAAGTTGTCAAAGGACTTCATTACCCATTAGGCTTGGGTATCGAATATCGAGTATTGGTTGGAACCGGGAATATCTTTGCGATTTTCCCGGAATCGTTCAAAAGTTTAAATTTCCATTCCTAGTTTCGATTCCCAGTCCGCCGACCGGAAGAAGAAACGGCTGAACACCAACGAAGAAGCGCATAGTTCATAGAATTAAAATTCATGGAGAATGTCAGACTATTTCATTCAGAAAGCAGGGTTCCCGCGGATCCTTAAAAAGTCTTAAATACAACTAAATTTTTTGAAAGAGAGGTATTAAATGTGCGTATGGGACCGCCAGCGAGTGCAAGAGAGCAGTGATGTCTCCATCCAGTTTCGTGTATTTAAAACGCAATTGACCTGTCGCTAAGCGCCTGCCTTAGAACGCTGATGAGCCAATGACAGTCCAGCCTCAACGGGACTCGGACATCAGCTCGGACAACTCCATAGGAAACAACAGGGAGGAGGCATAAAATGACAAATTAATGGTTATTTATGGAGTTTATTAACTCAAAAAAACCCGACGGATAACCATGGTCAAACTTTTGCATGGGAAACGTGTAATACTGATAGCCGGTACCCCGAGAGGCTAGAAAACGGGGTATATTTTCATCAACAGTAGCCTACAGGACGTCTCTCGCGTTTGCAACAGCTCGACGTAATGTAGGCTACTAAGCCAACAATGTGGGCACAGGTTCCCTGTTAAATCCCAAGATGAAAATGCTCATTAACCAACTATTATATTCTTACTACATCAAATATTAACGTAACCTAGCATATCTTAGTATCAATCTTCCACTAGCTAGCTAGCTAGCATTAACGTCAGTGGTTTTTGCACAGTGATTTGCACGGCTACTCGCCACAACTGCTTGTCACCTTGTATGTATTCTAAAGTTTTGAATACACCCCTCCATAGCATAATTAAGTCCCTTTTGATAGCTTCTGGAGGAAAGTAAATCCTTTAACCACCAAAACGTCCTCAAAGCCTGCTTTCATATACTGTCAGCTGCCATTGTCCACAATGTATTTCTAATCAAGTCTGGTCTGTTTGTCCGAGTTTTCACACGGTAACAATGGGGGGCGGGGCTTAGCGACAGGTCAATTGTATAAGTGACTAGGCTATTAGGCTACGGGAGGAAGTGTAGTGGTTGCAGAGTAAAGATGTTTTTCACGGGTTTGGTTAAAGATGTGAAAACGGTAATAATACAGTAGGCCTATGTACAAAATAATATGCCTGACGTTTTCGTGGTGTAGCTGAGGCCTGAGAGATAGACAGGTAGCCTACGTGGAATGAGGGAGCCTATGGTAGAATGAGCGGGAAAAAGAGTTGGTAAGCCAGTTAGCGATAGGTTGGCCATATGTTCGAATTTAGGCTGGACATATGGATTTTAAAAGCCCTGTCCGGCGTCCGGCGCAGGCTGAAGCCAGACGCTAATTTGTTCTCCTTTTTGGAGTTGCGCTTGGCATCTAAAGTCTTTGCTCGGACGCAGCATCGTTTCACAAACTATGGACGCGAAGACAGCTGGTCAAATTATGTGCAGTGCTTCGCAATCAGGAGGAAATACTGTATATGTTAAGTTGATCTGTTTGCATCTTTCCAGCGTGTGTTGCTGGCCTAGCCTAGGGAAGAAAATATCTGTCTAAGTTATAATAGCCTACCTGTAATATCTGCCAGCAGCTAGCTTGCCAGCGTTTCCCAGTAGGCTAGGCCTACTTCGCAAAAGTTGTGAAATATAACCGCATATTTTTTGAATGTCGGCGACTGCTACATAAAAAAATATGTGCGTGCTTGAGATGAAACCAGCAGTTTTCACCAGGATCATGCGAGGAGGACCTGTCTCTTAATTAATTTAAAACAAGTCAATGGTTTTACAATGTTTCAGTCAAGCTTTGGTTGGTTTAGAATTAGGAAACATGGCATTAAATTTCATTCTTATGCAGACGATACACAACTATACCTTTCCATAAAACCTGACCAATTGACTCCGTTAGCCAAACTTGACACATGTATACGAGACATAAAGACATGGATGACAAACAATTTCCTGCTTTTGAACTCCGATAAAACAGAAGTCATGGTTTTAGGTCCTAAAAAGATGAGGGATATCCTATCCTCATCACAGGCTACATTTACTGATCTCCGACTATCCTCATCCACATGTGTTAAAAATCTAGGAGTTACAATTGACCAAGACCTATCACTAAGTAATCACATAAAACAGATTACCAAAGTTTCATTCTATCATTTAAGGAACATTTCAAAGATAAGGAAGTCTTTATCCCTACCAGACGCTGAGAAATTAATCCATGCTTTTGTCACCTCAAGGATTGATTATTGCAATGCTCTATACGCTGGCTGCAATAACACCTGTCTAAAGAGCTTACAGCTTATACAAAATGCAGCTGCTCGCACACTCACTAGAACTAAAAAATATGAACATATTTCCCCTATCCTGGCATCTCTACACTGGCTGCCTGTTAGAAGTCGCATTGACTTCAAAATATTACTTCTAACATACAAAGCCATTAATGGCCAGGCACCAGAATATATTAAAGATCTCCTAGTTCCATATAACCCACCCAGACCGCTACGATCACAGAATACTGGCCTTCTTGTAATTCCAAGAATCTCAAAAACTACAGTAGGAGGCAGAGCTTTCAGCTATCGCGCACCCCTCCTCTGGAATAATCTTCCTACCTCAATTCGACTAGCAGACACCCTCCCTATTTTTAAGTCTAGACTTAAAACATACCTCTTTACTGCCTCCCATAGTTAGGTATGGTGCGTGGAAATTCACCCACCTCAGGGTTTTTTGGAATGGACCACCCTGCTGAGTCCTCGTGTGACTGGCACCCCAGTCGCACGTGCGATGGTGGTCACTGACCATACCTGCGCTGGTGTCGACTACCCCTCACCATGCCTTAGTTATGCTGCTATAGCATAGTGCTGTCATGGACTTTTCATGTGTCACGCCGTACAACCCCCCCCCCTCTCCTCTCCCCCCTTCTCTCTCTCTCTCTCAACTCTCCCTCTCTTGCCTATTCCCACCATGGTATACTGTAACAATATATAGTACTACTGATTACTTATTGACATTAACCATTCTGATTTTCAGTAATACTAACCCACTCTACATCTCTCTTTCTTCCCCCTTACTGTACCTCACTTGTGAGGTATATCATCACCAGTCATCAACCATCCGTGTGTTGGCCCTCCTCTCACCCATCTCACCTGAAGTCCCATCCTCGACTGCCCTATTACTGCCCCCTATCTGGACTCCTGGCCTGTACAGCCTAGCGACCCACCACCAGCCTATGACAACTCTGCCCGGATTACTGGCCCATCCACCAACCCACCACATGCCCCTCGAAAACTCCCTTCCCCTGGACAATCCCAACGCTGGACTATTGAACTTTCTGTCACTAAATCAGGAATAACGAATTACCATAACGGATACGTAATCATCCCACCTCTTGTAACTTTCAGCTCAAGTGCTTAACACCATGTCTTATTCTCTACACCCGACTATCATATGCATTTGTCATGTATACAGACCTTACTGTCATGTACTGACCCTAGGCAAATGGGTTAGGCCCTTGAGTCGTGGATCTGCTCGAGGTTTCTTCCTATATATATATCTCCAATTCTAGGGAGTTTTTCCTCGCCCCTGTTACCCATGGGCCTCTCTCTTGCTTTCCTTTTCTTCCTTTCTTTCCTTCTTTCTCTGATTGCCTACATTCTGTAAAGCGCCATGATACATGTGTTATGTTTTGGCGCTCTATAAGCACAATAAATTGAAATTGAATTGAAATTGAACTGGTATGCAAAATGTAAAGTAGTGGATTAACTTTAATTTGCTGTGCTGCATATTGGACAATAGATGCACATAGTAAATTATATAAAGTAGGCTTATTAAAATATGTAAATAGCTTAGTCCAGTGTTTCTCAAACTTTTTTTCTGGGGACCCACTTTTTTAAAATGACAGACTATCGCGACCAGGGTAGGAATTTCACAGCGGCCACGACGGCCATGGCCGTCGTTGCCTCTTGCGTTGCCCGTGAGGCCCCTTTGAAAATCAGAGGTTTACAGGCCACGGTGGCCTTGGTGCCCCCTTCTTTCAATATTCTGCTTTGCGTCCTACTAATAGCAATTTTTATTTAGCCTGTGTGGCCTGTCAAAATAATCTTAGCATTCACAGCGCAAATTAATTGAGTATTTTACGCAGTGGAGAAAGTGACAGCGCAAGAAAGAAAGTGCGTCCAAATTCCATTCATCTCAGTTGAACTACTCGCGAAGTAGCCTATTCATCACACAGACATCACAAGTATCACATAAAAGAGCTTTTTCTCAGCTTTTAAACGATGTTACCCGATAATTGCTTAGTTGAACGGTTCGCGAGAAAAGTAAATAATATAATTCAATTTAATCATACATTCTACTGAAGGTTTTGTGTCCCATGATCTCCCAACCCATTCATCTCGGTGGAATACTTCACGAACCCTTCTTTTAACACACGACAAACCATATATCAGAATAAACAGCAGACCTTACCGAACACAAAGGTGTAAAGCAGTCCCTTGTACAGTTTTAACCGTTCCAGAGTAATCCAGTTTTGAATTTGCAGTAAATTTCGACATGCATGGATGTCTCCAAATTTGGGCTTTAAGTTTTACAATGTGTTTAAATTGTTCCACATGATTTCATAACGGGCCAAATACAAAATAAATGTTACAAATATCGCCTAGATATTGGTAAATCAGAGGACAGCTGACTGAGTTTGTGAAAGTAGCCTTAGCCTAAGGATCACAAAATGCTAAGCATGCATCTAGGCTATTTGTGTTTCTTAAAGCTGAGCTGTGGTTAAATTGTTCAATACATGATTTTATAACAGGCCAAATATAGTTTCATACAGTGATGCAGTATAGTTAAAGCGATGGTTCGGAGTAATTTCACCCTAGGGTTCTTTGCACCATGACCCCGAGCCAAACACCCTCCCAGAACCTTTTTTCCCTTGGTCGAGCCCTGGTCGAGTAGCGCTGTCAGAAACTAATGACGTTTTGCAGTCATGATGGGACCAACTTTTATCTCGTAAATTACCCCACTAATAATGCCCTGAATGGTACGAAGCTTCTGCAGTAGTACAACTACGACCTTTAGTCCAATAACGAGGCATTAGAAAGTTTGTAAGTGCACCAGGAGCCTTAAATAAGACTTGCCTGATTATCTGCTACTATACCGCTGCGTCAACGTTTCTTCCGTGATTTGGGAAAAGCCTGTAAAAGTCCTTCCAGCCCAATGTCTTTGGCAAGTAGTCCTAGGCTACTACAGACACAGGTGAAGAACAGTCAGCCTCAGCAGTAAGCAAAACCAAATATGTACAGCCAGCTTCAAAAGCAAGCAGCCCAGACCCTAAAATTGGGCATTTATAGCTGTGAAGGTAATTCACACACAATTATTTTTCTTTCGCCAAAATATATTTGGTAACTTCTGTAGACATCCAAAATGGGGTGGGGGTTAAAATTAGTAGGGAAAAAAAACTATTTCATAAACAGTCATATATATCTTTTTGTTGTGGTATAGTCTTAATTTTCATTTAGATGTCTTGAAAAGGTCTTAAAAAGTCTTTAAATTTGCACTTGGAAAATGTGCAGATACCCTGAGAAAGACCGTTGGTTAGCTAGCTCATTTAAAATATCCTAAACTTTTTTTGACCCTGCCTTTAAAAAAAATCGGAATCGAGAATCGTTAGGAACCGGAATCGAAATAAGAAATCGGAATTGGAATCGGAATCGTTCAAATTGAAACGATACCCAACCCTATTACCCATACATCTACTGCAACTTAAGCACGTGACAACTTGGTCGTTTGTTTGACAGTTTTTACTCTTTTGTTTTTCAAAATCCAGCGCGAAATTAAACACTTGCTATAGCAACGATAGTCTGTAGAGTAGCCTTATGTTTGATGAAGGGATTTCCTTAATGTTAAAGAATAATTTGGCCCTTGCTGCTAAAACGATGCACAAATTATTATTATTTTTTTCATATTCACTCAGACTTGGAACAAAATAGGCCCAGTTCATTGATATGTAGGCCTATTTTGTTCTTGTAGGCTATATGAGAAAAGGCCAAGATTGTCTTAAGCACTGTTTTATTTTATTTCGGTATTGTCTTACCTCAACAATAGGCTACAGCTCCTTGAAAACAATCAGATATAACTCTATAAAATCTATAAAAATGTATTTTTATGTTGTATTTGGCTGCTGTGTTTGACTGAAATGTAGACTATTCTTTTTTCATTTCAATACAGTATATGATACAAACCTCAGTTTAGATAATCATATTCACACATTTGTTTTTGCCTAATTGACATGACCATGATAATTGATAATATAAAATTAATGTGCACCTTAAGCAAATAATAAAAAAAAAAAAAAAATCTTTCAGAATGCTTTCCATTCTTCAACTGCATCGAATCGCATCGCATCGAATCGTACTGAATCGTTTTTTATGAACATGTATCATTTCTTGTATCGAATCGTGCCCATGTATCTAGATGTGAATCGTATCGTCTTTTACATGAGAGATTCACACCCCTAATACACACACACATATATATACATACTAAGGCTGGGCGATATATCGATATAAAAGATATATCGATATATTTTAAAATGTGATATGGAATTAGACCATATCGCATATATCGATATAGTTCAAATTTGCGCCGTGATCCTTACTCCACGCAAGCTGCTGACCGGAGCTCTCTGCACCGCTCCCCGCCCCTCCTCTTTCATGCACAGAAGGGGCAGGAAGAGACACTCTGGCACTCTTCAAGAAACATGGAGAAAGCAACAATGTCTGAGCATGCAGAGGGGAGTCTCTTGGTTAGTAAAAGAAAAAGTAGTAGCTCAATAATTTGGAGATGGTTTGGATAACAAAACCACGCTATATGTAGGGAGTGCCATAAGTACGTTGCAGCCATTGTAAAGCAATTTGCAAAAGATTCACTGAACAAAAATGTTGATGTGGTACATGAAAATTTAGCTAAAAATGTGGAGAATGTAATGCAATCAAGCATTTTGGGCGATGTGGAGTGACAAGCCGGCAGCAGATTAAATGCCCACGAGAGAGAAAAAGATGCGTTTTAAAAAGACGTGCACAGACCAGTTTTAATAGGACGTGCAGACCAAAGCTGCAGCAAGCAGGTGATATTTAGACATTTATTTCACAAAACAGACAGATGTAACTGGACACATAGAGTCCAAAAATATTGAGAATTCTACAGGGAATGTTAATGAAGACGGAGGAGTGAATAGTGGCAAGAGGCAAGCCGAAGGCTGCTGACGAGTGCCCGCGCTAATTGTGAAGCAATTTACAAAAGATTCACTGAACAAAAATGCTGATGTGGTACATGAAAATTTAGCTAAAAATGTGGAGAATGCAATGCAATCAAGCATTTTGGACGATATATTGGCACAAGCTAGCAGCAGAACAATTGCTCGGCTGGCCACCTCCGAGAGCGAGAGAAAAAATATGCGTATAGCCTAAATTTCAGAGCGGGATTGCGGGTATTGCGCATAAGTTATTAAGTATTGAGCATAATAATACAAGTCCCACAACTCCATCATAATGAGAGAAATTCCCACACATGTTACAGCGCTGTCTGATAACGTTAATCTAATAACGGAGCGCCTGAATGCGGGACTATTGACTGGACGGACCAACTCTGACTTCAATTGAACCCCATGCAGAGACACACACACGCGCGCATGGACCACTTTGCCTCTCTCTCTCCCTCTCTCATCGCTGAAGTCAAATTATAGCTTGGGAGGTGCTTCTACATCAACCGCGATCGACAGGAAAGGAAAACAAACGTTTAGCATGACCGCCTATACGCGAGAGACCATGGATGTGTTCTCCATTTGAGGAACGTTATAATCGATTGCGGACGTGAACAGACAGATACAGACACGGACCGCATAGTAGGCCTACTTTCAAATATTAGCCTACATGGCAGTGAGTTTTGTTTTCAAATGTTTTCATGCATGTCTAGATAACGGATGAGGAATGTTTAGGAGACAGACTATTGTAAATCTTCAAATTATGGCTGGGGTCTTTTTTATTTAAGCGCATGCGCAAAGCACAGCACCTTTACTGTATTTGGGGCATGGCTTACTGTTTGATTATATTGCTAAATATCAGGACTGATGACCACTGAAATCTGTGGGGTATTTGATGGTTCACTATTAAGTTTCATGTATGATAGGGTGTTGGGATTTCCATCCGCTTATTGCGAGATAAGGCATCCACTTTCATTTATTCATGGAACGTGAGGTGCTGAAATAGAAACCTTATTCAGCCTAAATTTATTTATTTATTTAATTAAGCATGATTTACTTTTTTATAAAATTCGTGGGCTGATGCCTGGCAGCAACAATTGTGTTTAAATGTAGGTTACTGCTTCAGCCTCTGGCAAGCAGGGGCGGCATACAGCAACGTGTCAGAGAATCATGGTGTAAGACAATGACTTTTCATTGGCAACAATATTAAACCAACCAACAATATAAAATATTAAGAAGAGCTCTTTTATGAGTTAAATTGAAACAAAACTATTACTGGCCTTTATTTGTCCGAATCTGAGGCCCAAACAGAATCCTGGCCATACCGGTAATTTGAGGATTTAGGTATGCACGTGTGTTTCAGGCATAGCGCAACCACTAATCTCTGACAAAGTGCACAGAACTTGTGCATTTGAGAGCGCTCTCTCGCGGCTAGACAGTAATGTTTCATGTAGGGTTCATGTCAGTTAATATGAATTAACATTTAAAAGCATGTTCAATTATATATTTTTTCATATATAAGTCGCACCTGACTATAAGTCGCAGGGCCAGGCAAACTATGAAAAAAGTGTGACTTATAATCTGGAAAATACGGTACTCATATTTGACTGGTTTGTTTTGGATGAACTAGAGTGGTGGACACCGAAATTTTGATGATTGGTCCTGTCTCAACTTTTCTGACTCATTTTGAATCGCCTTTGACTGCTCAGAGTGGTTGCCAACAGGCATTCTGTAGTAGGCTACTCAAACATGTCCTAAAACAACCCTTAACATTCGTTTTCAAAACTGCGCAACTCACCGAGTGGTTAGTAGTGTTCGTTGATTATTAAAAGCATATTGGCACAATGTATGATTTCCAGCCGTCTTATTTGCTTTAGTGGAACTATTTATTCAGACATCTCACAACCGCGTATAAACTTCCGCTCAATATTTGAACCTGAAGCAGTAATATCAACGTGCAATGAGTCTTCCAACAGAAATCAGTGGGATTTTACAAAATGCCAAATAAAAACATGACAGAAACTGTATTTTGCTACGCTACTTGTTTAGGAACATCAACTAACACCACTAATCACTCGGTGAGTTGCACAGTTTTGAAAACAAACGTTAAGGGTTGTTTTAGGACATGTTTGAGTAGCCTACTACAGTATGCCTGTTGGCAACCACTCTGAGTAGTCAAAGGCGATTCAAAACGAGTCAGAAAGGTCGAGACAGGACCAATCGTAAAAATGTTGTTGTCCACCACTCTAGTTCATCCAAAACAAACCAGAAAAGGGACACAAAGTGCTAAATACTGGAATTTTCCTTCAACTACATCATTTACACATCAGTTTACTTACTGCAGTTTCTGTAGTTTACATTCTGGATTCTCCAGTAGAGCAGAGATGTGCTTCACTCCTGAGTCTCCAAGTTCATTCTTACTCAGATCCAGCTCTATCAGGTGTGAGGGGTTTGATGTGAGAGCTTTAGACAGATGAACACAGCCTTCTTCTCCTATGTTGTTGCTATGAAGCCTGTAGGAAGAGAGGGTGGGGTGGGGTGAGTGGCATCCATTACTGACTCCATATGTAGAATTACGACACGGCAGAAAATGAAGACTTCAGAGTATTCTGATTGTTCAGCTCTCCTTGATGATGCACCTGTAGGAAAACATTCTTCTCATTAATAAACTGGAAATTAAATATTGGTGATTGTTGAAAATATGAACGTTTTAATGTTTTTTCTTCTAAATTAAACAATGTATCAATATTCATTACTTTACTGTTGTTCTCCCTACTAGTGCATAGGACTGTTCTTCCTTTTCACTGAATTGTAAGACTTAGAAACCCCATGCACACAAAGAAACTAAATGAACACACACACACACACACACACTTCTGGATGGAGTTTTGTATGAGATGTATGCTGCAGTCTTCAGAGCATGGTCCTGTTAGTGATCCAATGAGAGAGAGGGGGGTCAAACAGGCCGTCAGAGACAGAGAGGAGAAAGAGAAACATTCTGTGTGCTAAACTCAGATGCAAATGCTACTAAAGGTTTCTGGAAGACACAGCTGGTACTATCAATGTGTATTTTCCTTAAGTGCATGTTACAGTAAAGCTGTGATGTATAGAATATGTACATCTATACTGGAATTTCCTGTGCTGTCATTGTGACTATTAAGTTATGCTTTTTAACTACATCATACACTCATCAGTTTACTTACTGCAGTTTCTGTAGTTTACAGTCTGGATTCTCCAGTGGAGCAGAGATATGCTTCACTCCTGAGTCTCCTAGATCATTCTTACTCAGATTCAGCTCTATCAGGTGTGAGGGGTTTGATGTGAGAGCTTTAGTCAGATGAGCACAGCCTTCTTCTCTTATGTTGTTGTAATAAAGCCTGTAGGGAGAGAGGGTGGGGTGGGGTGAGTGGCATCCATTACTGACTCCATATGTAGAATTATGACACGGCAGAAAATGAAGACTTCAGAGTATTCTGATTGTTCAGCTCTCCTTGATGATGTACCTATAGGAAAACATTCATTAAATATAGCCGCAAGCGGCAATGGCGGGCCCGAGCACCTGCGGGCCGCAACCCGTGACATGTCGGAATCCAACAAAGCACCGACGTGGTGCGTTTGTGAAATGTACATATTTGATGCGTGTGCTATTTGTTTTTTTATTTTATTTTCTGCCACATGTACTTGCTTGGCCAGGTGGGGGCGCAATGCAAGGCAGGCCCATTGGGTGTCATCATAATCATAATATATATTAACCTGAGAAATTTCAGACCATTCATTTTAAGCAAAGAACATTTCTGATACACTTTTTGGTTGGCCAGATGGTGGCGCTATGTTAGGCATGGAAATTAGACATGTGAATATCATCACAATAATGATATCCAAAATTTGTGTAAACTTTCAGATCAATCACATTGTCCATTTCTGGCACATTTCCTGCTTGGCCAGGTGGTGGCGCTATGGCAGGCAGGCCCATTGGGTGTCTGGATATCAACATAATCATAATATCTATTAATCTGAGAAGTTTCAGACCATTTATTCAAAGCATAGAGCATTTCTGGCACATTTCCGGCTTGGCCAGATGGTGGCGCTATGCTAGGCCTGTGAATTATGCATGTGAATATCATCACAATATTGACATCCAATATTTTATAAAGTTTTAGATCAATCACTTAAGGCATTGTCCATTTCTGGCACATTTCCTGCTTGGCCAGGTGGTGGCGCTATGCCAGGCAGGCCCATTGGGTGTCTGGATATCATCATAATCATGATATCTATTAACCTGAGAAGTTTCAGACCATTCATTCAATGCACTGTGATTTATGAAACATTTCCTGTTTATGTGGTGAGATATTAAAATCATATCAAATACATTACAACATTCAAAAATCCATTCACAATTTAACATCAGCGACATCTTGGCATAATGTTTGCCAAATTTCAAATGAATCTGACAAACCGTCTAGGAGGAGTATGTTCAAATTGATCATGTGAAATCAGCATAATTGCCATTCTTTCTGTTGCCAGTTGGTGGCGCTATGCCAAACATGCATTATGGGCATGTGAATATTATCATTAACATGGTCTTTAATGACCTGTGAAATTTAAAACATTTCAAGCCATGCATGGTGAATTATGACACATTTATTGTTTATGTGGAAGGGTATTAAAATTAACAATTTCGCCATTTTGTCAAATTACAACATATCAAAAAAAGGCTTCACAATTTAGAATCAGGAACATCTCGGCGTCATGTATACCAACTTTGTCATGAATCGGATCAACCGTCTAGGAGGAGTACGTTAAAATTGATCATGTCCACAACCCACAAATTCTCAATTACCTCACTTCCTGTGGGCGTGGCTAATGGCATGTTAATACAAAAGTTGTTTGTTTTTGGGAGTTACATACACCCCCCAAATGTGGTGTGTGTATCTAAAACTATATGCCAACCACAAGTCACTGTGATGTAAGGGGGCGCTATGGAGTTCCTGGGCAACGCCCAGTGCCAAGCTTTTTTACCTAGCTGCTTTGTGTGACACCTGATGTGTGTGTCAAATTTCAAGACTTTTCGACCATGTTAACTACCTCAAAATATTTGCCAACCACAGAATCAGTCACCTAAGGGGGCGCTAGCGAGTCCTTGGGCCACGCCCGGGGTCAAGTTCTTGTACCTAACTGCGTTGCGTGACACCTGACGTGTGTGCCAAATTTCAAGAGTATTCGACCATGTGAACTACCTCAAAAACAGAACAGCAAAAAAGTAGAATAACAATAATAATAAAAATAATAATCCTTACAAAAACAATAGGGCCTTGCGCCCTTCGGTGCTCGGGCCCTAATAATAATAATAAATATAGCCGCAAGCGGCAATGGCGGGCCCGAGCACCTGCGGGCCGCAACCCGTGACATTTCAGAATCCAACAAAGCACTGACGTGGTGCATTTGTAAAATGTACATATTTGATGCGTGTGCTATTTGTTTTTGCATGTTATTTTCTGGCACATTTACTTGCTTGGCCAGGTGGGGGCGCAATGCAAGGCAGGCCCATTGTGTGTCATCATAATCATAATATAAATTAACCTGAGAAATTTCAGATTTTTCATTTTAAGCAAAGAACAGATACACTTTTTGGCCAGATGGTGGCGCTATATTAGGCATTTGAATTACACATGTGAATATAATCACAATAATGATATCCAATATTTTGCAAAGTTTCAGATAAACCAATATTGGCATTACCAATTTCTGGCACATTTTCCTGCTTAGCCAGGTGGTGGCGCTATGCCAGGCAGGCCCATAGGGTCTCTGGATATCATCAAAATCATAATATCTATTAACCTGAAAAGTTTCAGACCATTTATTCAAAGCATAGAGCATTTCTGGCACATTTCCTGCTTGGCCAGAAGGTGGCGCTATGTTAGGCCTGTGAATTACGCATGTGAATATCATCACAATAATGATATCCAATATTTTATAAAGTTTCAGATCAATCACTTAAGGCATTGTACATTTCTGGCACATTTCCTGCTTGGCCAGGTGGTGGCGCTATGCCAGGGAGGCCCATTGGGTGTCTGGATATCATCATAATCATGATATCTATTAACCTGAGAAGTTTCAGACCATTCATTCAATGCACTGTGATTTATGACACATTTCCTGTTTATGTGGTGAGATATTAAAATCATATCAAATATATTACAACATTCAAAAATCCATTCACAATTTAACATCAGCGACATCTTGGCATAATGTTTGCCAAATTTCAAATGAATCTGGCAAACCGTCTAGGAGGAGTATGTTCAAATTGATCATGTGACATCAGTATAATTGTCATTCTTTCTGTTGCCAGTTGGTGGCGCTATGCCAAACATGCATTATGGGCATGTGAATATTATCATTAACATGGTCTTCAATGACATGTGAAATTTAAAACATTTCAAGCCATGCATGGTGAATTATGACACATTTATTGTTTATGTGGAAGGGTATTAAAATGAATAATTTTGCCATTTCGTCAAATTACAACATATCGAAAAAAAACTTCACAATTTATAATCAGGAACATCTCGGCATCATGTATACCAACTTTGACATGAATCGGATCAACCGTCTAGGAGGAGTACGTTAAAATTGATCATGTCCACAACGCACAAAATCTCAATTACCTCATTTCCTGTGGGCGTGGCTAATGGCATGTTAATGCAAAAGTTGTTTGTTTTTGGGAGTTACATACACCCACCAAATTTGGTGTGTGTATCTAAAACTATATGCCAACCACAAGTCACTGTGACGTAAGGGGGCGCTATGGAGTTCCTGGGCAACGCCCGGTGCCAAGCTTTTATCCCTGTCTATTCACTGTACCACTTGATGTGTGTGCAAAATTTCATGCGTTTTCGATTATGTTAACCACCTCAAAATATTTGCCAACCACGGGATCAGTCACCTAAGGGGGCGCTAGCGAGTCCCTGGGCCACGCCCGGGGTCAAGCTCTTGTACCTAACTGCGATGCATGACACCTGACGTGTGTGCCAAATTTCAAGAGGTTTCGACCATGTTAACCACCTCAAAAACAGGAAAGCAAAAAAGTGGAATAACAATAATAAATATAGCCGCAAGCGGCAATGGCGGGCCCGAGCACCTGCGGGCCGCAACCCGTGTCATGTCGGAATCCAACAAAGCACCGACGTGGTGCGTTTGTGAAATGTACATATTTGATGCGTGTGCTATTTGTTTTTGTATTTTATTTTCTGCCACATTTACTCGCTTGGCCAGGTGGGGGCGTAATGCAAGGCAGGCCCATTGCGTGTCATCATAATCATAATATATATTAACCTGAGAAATTTCAGACCATTCATTTTAAGCAAAGAACATTTCTGATACACTTTTTGGTTGGCCAGATGGTGGCGCTATGTTAGGCATGAAAATTACACATGTGAATATCATCACAATAATGATATCCTAAATGTTTGTAAACTTTCAGATCAATAACTTAAGGCATTGTCCATTTCTGGCACATTTACTGCTTGACCAGGTGGTGGCGCTATGCCAGGCAGGCCCATTGGGTGTCTGGATATCATCATAATCATAATATCTATTAACCTGAAAAGTTTCAGACCATTGATTCAAAGCATAGAGCATTTCTGGCACATTTCCTGCTTGGCCAGAAGGTGGCGCTATGCTAGGCCTGTGAATTACAAATGTGAATATCATCACAATAATGATATCTGATATGTTATAAAGTTTCAGATCAATCACTTAAGGCATTGTCCATTTCTGACACATTTCCTCCTTGGCCAGGTGGTGGCGCTATGCCAGGCAGGCCCATTGGGTGTCTGGATATCATCATAATCATGATATCTATTAACCTGAAAAGTTTCAGACCATTCATTCAATGCACTGTGATTTATGACACATTTACTGTTTATGTGGTGAGATATTAAAATCATATCAAATATATAATTTATCAAAAATCCCTTCACAATTTAACATCAGCGACATCTTGGCATAATGTTTGCCAAATTTCAAATGAATCTGACAAACCGTCTAGGAGGAGTATGTTCAAATTGATCATGTGGCATCAGTATAATTGTCATTCTTTCTGTTGCCAGTTGGTGGCGCTATGCCAAACATGCATTATGGGCATGTGAATATTATCATTAACATGGCCTTCAATGACCTGTGAAATTTAAAACATTTCAAGCCATGCATGGTGAATTATGACACATTTATTGTTTATGTGGAAGGGTATTAAAATTAATAATTTCGGCATTTCGTCAAATTACAACATATCAAAAAAAACCTTCACAATTTATAATCAGGAACATCTCGGCATCATGTATACCAACTTTGACATGAATCGGATCAACCGTCTAGGGGGAGTACGTTAAAATTTATCATGTCCACAACGCACAAAATCTCAATTACCTCACTTCCTGTGGGCGTGGCTAATGCATTGTACATACGAAAGTCGTTCATCTTGGGGAGATACAGACACCTACCAAATTTGGTGTGTGTAACTGAAAGTATATGCCCACCACGGGATCAGTCATCTAAGGGGGCGTAAGGGGGCGCTAGCGAGTCTCTGGGCCATGCCCGGGGCCAAGCTTTTTTACCTAGCTGCTTTGTGTGACACCTGATGTGTGTGCCAAATTTCAAGACTTTTCGATTATGTTAACCACCTCAAAATATTTGCCAACCACGGGATCAGTCACCTAAGGGGGCGCTAGCGAGTCCCTGGGCCACGCCCGGGGTCAAGCTCTTGTACCTAACTGCGATGCGTGACACCTGACGTGTGTGCCAAATTTCAAGAGTTTTTGACCATGTTAACCACCTCAAAAACAGGAAAGCAAAAAAGTGGAATAACAATAATAATACAGAAATATAGCCGCAAGCGGCAATGGCGGGCCCGAGCACCTGCGGGCCGCAACCCGTGACATGTCGGAATCCAACAAAGCACCGACGTGGTGCGTTTGTGAAATGTACATATTTGATGCGTCTGCTATTTGTTTTTGTATTTTATTTTCTGCCACATGTACTTGCTTGGTCAGGTGGGGGTGCAATGCAAGGCAGGCCCATTGGGTGGGCCTGCCTTGCATCATAATCATAATATATATTAACCTGAGAAATTTCAGACCATTCATTTTAAGCAAAGAACATTTCTGATACACTTTTTGGTTGGCCAGATTGTGGCGCTATGTTAGGCATGGAAATTACACATGTGAATATCATCACAGTAATGATATTCAATTTTTTGTAAACGCTCAGATCAATCACTTAAGGCATTGTCCATTTCTGGCACATTTCCTGCTTGACCAGGTGGTGGCGCTATGCCAGGCAGGCCCATTGGGTGTCTGGATATCATCATAATCATAATATCTATTAACCTGAGAAGTTTCAGACCATTTATTCAAAGCATAGAGCATTTCTGGCACATTTCCTGCTTGGCCAGATGGTGGCGCTATGCTAGGCCTGTGAATTACGAATGTGAATATCATCACAATAATGATGTCTGATATTTTATAAAGTTTCAGATCAATCACTTAAGGCATTGTCCATTTCTGGCACATTTCCTGCTTGGCCAGGTGGTGGCGCTATGTCAGGCATGCCCATTGGGTGTCTGGATATCATCATAATCATGATATCTATTAACCTGAGAAGTTTCAGACCATTCATTCAATGCACTGTGATTTATGACACATTTCCTGTTTATGTGGTGAGATATTAAAATCATATCAAATATATTACAACATTCCAAAATCCATTCACAATTTAACATCAGCGACATCTTGGCATAATGTTTGCCAAATTTCAAATGAATCTGACAAACCGTCTAGGAGGAGTATGTTCAAATTGATCATGTGACATCAGTATAATTGTCATTCTTTCTGTTGCCAGTTGGTGGCGCTATGCCAAACATGCATTATGGGCATGTGAATATTATCATTAACATGGTCTTCAATGACCTGTGAAATTTAAAACATTTCAAGCCATGCATGGTGAAATATGACACATTTATTGTTTATGTGGAAGGGTATTAAAATTAATAATTTCGCCATTTCGTCAAATTACAACATATCAAAAAAAAACTTCACAATTTATAATCAGGAACATCTCGGCATCATGTATACCAACTTTGACATGAATCGGATCAACCGTCTAGGAGGAGTACGTTAAAATTGATCATGTCCACAAAGCACAAAATCTCAATTACCTCACTTCCTGTGGGCGTGGCTAATGGCATGTTAATACAAAAGTTGTTTGTTTTTGGGAGTTACATACACCCACCAAATTTGGTGTGTGTATCTAAAACTATATGCCAACCACAAGTCACTGTGACGTAAGGGGGCGCTATGGAGTTCCTGGGCAACGCCCGGTGCCAAGTTTTTATCCCTGTCTATTCACTGTACCACTTGATGTGTGTGCTAAATTTCATGCGTTTTCGACTATGTTAACCACCTCAAAATATTTGCCAACCACGAGATCAGTCACATAAGGAGGCGCTAGCGAGTCCCTGGGCCACGCCCGGGGTCAAGCTCTTGTACCTAACTGCGATGCATGACACCTGACGTGTGTGCCAAATTTCAAGAGGTTTCGACCATGTTAACCACCTCAAAAACAGGAAAGCAAAAAAGTGGAATAACAATAATAATAATAAATATAGCCGCAAGCGGCAATGGCGGGCCCGAGCACCTGCGGGCCGCAACCCGTGACATGTCGGAATCCAACAAAGCACCGACGTGGTGCGTTTGTGAAATGTACATATTTGATGCGTGTGCTATTTGTTTTTGTATTTGATTTTCTGCCACATGTACTTGCTTAGCCAGGTGGGGGCGCAATGCAAGGCAGGCCCATTGGGTGTCATTATAATCATAATATATATTAACCTGAGAAATTTCAGACCATTCATTTTAAGCAAAGAACATTTCTGATACACTTTTTGGTTGGCCAGATGGTGGCGCTATGATAGGCATGGAAATTACACATGTGAATATCATCACAATAATGATATCCACATTTTTTGTAAACTTTCAGATCAATCACTTAAGGCATTGTCCATTTTCTGGCACATTTACTGCTTGACCAGGTGGTGGCGCTATGCCAGGCAGGCCCATTGGGTGTCTGGATATCATCATAATTATAATATTTATTAACATGAGAAGTTTCAGACCATTTATTCAAAGCATAGAGCATTTCTGGCACATTTCCTGCTTGGCCAGATGGTGGCGCTATGCTAGGCCTGTGAATTACGAATGTGAATATCATCACAATAATGATATCTGATATTTTATAAAGTTTCAGATCAATCACTTAAGGCATTGTCCATTTCTGGCACATTTCCTGCTTGGCCAGGTGGTGGCGCTATGCCAGGCAGGTCCATTGGGTGTCTGAATATCATCATAAACATGATATCTATTAACCTCAGAAGTTTCAGACCATTCATTCAATGAACTGTGATTTATGACACATTTCCTCTTTATGTGGTGAGATATTAAAATCATATCAAATATATAACATATCAAAAATCCCTTCACAATTTAACATCAGCGACATCTTGGCATAATGTTTGCCAAATTTCAAATGAATCTGACAAACCGTCTAGGAGGAGTATGTTCAAATTGATCATGTGAAATCAGCATAATTGCCATTCTTTCTGTTGCCAGTTGGTGGCGCTATGCCAAACATGCATTATGGGCAAGTGAATATCATCACTACCATGGTCTTTAATGACCTGTGAAATTTAAAACATTTCAAGCCATGCATGGTGAATTATGACACATTTATTGTTTGTGTGGAACGGTATTAAAATTAACAATTTCGCCATTTTGTCAAATTACAACATATCAAAAAAAGGCTTCACAATTTAGAATCAGGAACATCTCGGCGGCATGTATACCAACTTTGACATGAATCGGATCAACCGTCTAGGAGGAGTACGTTAAAATTGATCATGTCCACAACGCACAAAATCTCAATTACCTCACTTCCGGTGGGCGTGGCTAATGGCATGTTAATACAAAAGTTGTTTGTTTTTGGGAGTTACATACACCCACCAAATTTGGTGTGTGTATCTAAAACTATATGCCAACCACAAGTCACAGTGACATAAGGGGGCGCTATGGAGTTCCTGGGCAACGCCCGGTGCCAAGCTTTTATCCCTGTCTATTCACTGTATCACTTGATGTGTGTGCCAAATTTCATGCGTTTTCACCCATGGGAAGCACCTCTTTTGGCATCATGATTCATCACATATTTCATCACATATTAGTCTGCACAAAATCCCAAATACCTCACTTCCTGTTGGGCGTGGCTAATGCATTGTACATACGAAAGTCGTTCATCTTGGGGAGATACAGACACCTACCAAATTTGGTGTGTGTAGCTGAAAGTATATGCCCACCACGGGATCAGTCATCTAAGGGGGCGTAAGGGGGCGCTAGCGAGTCCCTGGGCCATACCCGGGGCCAAGCTTTTTTACCTAGCTGCTTTGTGTGACACTTGATGTGTGTGCCAAATTTCAAGACTTTTCGATTATGTTAACCACCTCAAAATATTTGCCAACCACGGGATCAGTCACCTAAGGGGGCGCTAGCGAGTCCCTGGGCCACGCCCGGGGTCAAGCTCTTGTACCTAACTGCGATGCGTGACACCTGACGTGTGTGCCAAATTTCAAGAGGTTTTGACCATGTTAACCACCTCAAAAACAGGAACGCACAAAAGTGGAATAACAATAATAATACAGAATAATAATCCTTACAAAAACAATAGGGCCTTGCGCCCTTCGGTGCTCGGGCCCTAATAATCCTTACAAAAACAATAGGGCCTTGCGCCCTTCGGGTGCTCGGGCCCTAAATATAGCTTCAAGCGGCAATGGCGGGCCCGAGCACCTGCGGGCCGCAACCCGTGACATGTCGGAATCCAACAAAGCACCGACGTGGTGCGTTTGTGAAATGTACATATTTGATTTGTGTTCTATATGTTTTTGTATTTTATTTTCTGCCACATGTACTTGCTTGGCCAGGTGGGGGCGCAATGCAAGGCAGGCCCATTGGGTGTCATCATCATCATAATATATATTAACCTGAGAAATTTCAGACCATTCATTTTAAGCAAAGAACATTTCTGATACACTTTTTGGCCAGATGGTGGCGCTATATTAGGCATTTGAATTACACATGTGAATATCATCGCAATAATGATATCCAATATTTTGCAAAGTTTCAGATCAACCAATATAGGCATTACCAATTTCTGGCACATTTTCCTGCTTGGCCAGATGGTGGCGCTATGACAGGCAAGCCCATAGGGTCTCTGGATATCATTATAATTATAATATCTATTAACCTGAGAAGTTTCAAAACTGTCATTCAAAGCATAGAGCATTTCTGGCATATTTCCTGCTTGGCCAGAAGGTGGCGCTATGCTAGGCCTGTGAATTAAGCACGTGAATATCATCACAATAATGATATCCAATATTTTATAAAGTTTCAGATCAATCACTTAAGGCATTGTCCATTTCTGGCACATTTCCTGCTTGGCCAGGTGGTGGCGCTATGCCAGGCAGGCCCATTGGGTGTCTGGATATCATCATAATCATGATATCTATTAACCTGAGAAGTTTCAGACCATTCATTCAATGCACTGTGATTTATGACACATTTCCTGTTTATGTGGTGAGATATTAAAATCATATCAAATATATTACAACATTCCAAAATCCATTCACAATTTAACATCAGCGACATCTTGGCATAATGTTTGCCAAATTTCAAATGAATCTGACAAACCATTTTGGAGGAGTATGTTCAAATTGATCATGTGACATCAGTATAATTGTCATTCTTTCTGTTGCCAGTTGGTGGCGCTATGCCAAACATGCATTATGGGCATGTGGATATTATCATTAACATGGTCTTCAATGACCTGTGAAATTTAAAACATTTCAAGCCATGCATGGTGAATTATGACACATTTATTGTTTATGTGGAAGGGTATTAAAATTAATAATTTCGCCATTTCGTCAAATTACAACATATCAAAAAAAAACTTCACAATTTATAATCAGGAACATCTCGGCATCATGTATACCAACTTTGACATGAATCGGATCAACCGTCTAGGAGGAGTACGTTAAAATTGATCATGTCCACAACGCACAAAATCTCAATTACCTCACTTCCTGTGGGCGTGGCTAATGGCATGTTAATACAAAAGTTGTTTGTTTTTGGGAGTTACATACACCCACCAAATTTGGTGTGTGTATCTAAAACTATATGCCAACCACAAGTCACTGTGACGTAAGGGGGCGCTATGGAGTTCCTGGGCAACGCCCGGTGCCAAGCTTTTATCCCTGTCTATTCACTGTACCACTTGATGTGTGTGCTAAATTTCATGCGTTTTCGACTATGTTAACCACCTCAAAATATTTGCCAACCACGAGATCAGTCACCTAAGGAGGCGCTAGCGAGTCCCTGGGCCACGCCCGGGGTCAAGCTCTTGTACCTAACTGCGATGCATGACACCTGACGTGTGTGCCAAATTTCAAGAGGTTTCGACCATGTTAACCACCTCAAAAACAGGAAAGCAAAAAAGTGAAATAACAATAATAATAATAATAATAATAATCCTTACAAAAACAATAGGGCCTTGCGCCCTTCGGGTGCTCGGGCCCTAATAATAATAATAATAATAATAATAATAATAATAATAATCCTTACAAAAACAATAGGGCCTTGCGCCCTTCGGTGCTCGGGCCCTAATAATAATAATCCTTACAAAAACAATAGGGCCTTGCGCCCTTCGGTGCTCAGGCCCTAATAAACTGGAAAGCAAATATTGGCAATTGTTGAAAATATGAATGTTTTGATATGTTTTTCTCTTAAATTAAACACTGTATCAATATTCATTACTCTACTGTTGTAATGTTCTGAAAGTGTTCTCACTACTAGTGCATAAGACTGTTCTTCCTTTATACTGAATTCTAAGACTTAGAAACCCCATGCACTCAAAGAAACTAAATGAACACACACACACGCACGCACACGCACACACACACACACACTTCTGGATGGAGTTTTGCATGAGATGTATGCTGCAGTCTTCAGAGCATGGTCCTGTTAGTGATCCAATGAGAGAGAGGGGGGTCAAACAGGCCAACAGAGACAGAGAGGAGAAAGAGAAACATTCTGTGTTTTAAACTCAGATGCAAATGCTACCAAAGGTTTCTGGAAGACACAGCTGGTACTATCAATGTGCATTTTCTTTAATTGCATGTTACGGTAAAGCTGTGCTGTATAGAATATGTACATCTATACTGGAATTTCCTGTGCTGTCATTGTGACTATTAATTTATGTTTATTTTCCTACATCATACACTCATCAGTTTACTTACTGCAGTTTCTGTAGTTTACAGTATGGATTCTCCAGCAGATCAGAGATGTACTTTACTCCTGAGTCTCCTAGTTCATTCCTACTCAGATCCAGCTCTATCAGGTGTGAGGGGTTTGATGTGAGAGCTTTAGTCAGATGAGCACAGCCTTCTTCTCTTATGTTGTTGTTATTAAGCCTGTAGGGAGAGAGGTGGGGTGGGGTGAGTGGCATCCATTACTGACTCCATATGTAGAATTACGACACGGCAGAAAATGAAGACTTCAGAGTATTCTGATTGTTCAGCTCTCCTTGATGATGCACCTATAGGAAAATATTTCTCTCATTAATAAACTAGAAATTAAATATTGGGGATTGTTGAAAATATGAATGTTTTGATATGTTTTCCTTTTAAATTAAAGACTGTATCAATATTCATTACTTTACTGTTGTTCTCCCTACTGGTGCATAAGACTGTTCTTCCTTTTCACTGAGTTCTAAGACTTAGAAACCCTATGCACACAAAGAAACTAAATTAACACACACACACACACACTTCTGGATGGAGTTTTGCATGAGATGCATATAATGCAGTCTTCAGAGCATGGTCCTGTTAGTGATCCAATGAGAGAGAGGGGGTTGTGGCTGAACGCGTTCATTGAACGATAGTTCAAGACCTCGTTCATATTTTGGGTGAACGTAAACTGAACATGCTGTACTGCCTGATGAACGTTACTGTGAACTTGTTCATTCTGGTGTCTGTGTGAATGGCATGCTCTCTCACTTTAAAGGTCCAGTATGTAGGAAATAATGGAAAATAAACTGTAACCATTCCAAAAATTATCACCATATGTTGTCAGAGAGTAAGGAAACACGATGAATTGAAGTAATGGGTTATTTGACAACATTACTCTAACCCGTAAAACCCCGTAAAACCCATGAAAAAAAATGAGTTACGGGGCGGAATCTCTTGGAATTTTCGTTTATGTTTTGAACGATTCATTCTAGAATAGCGTATTAATAATGGGCTAGCGCGTCCTCCTATTTGGGTTGCCGAATTAGCAAAGGCCAACTGTCAACAGCTGTCAGTTGTAGTCATGAACGCCTACGAGAGGCAGGCAAATTTCCAAAATTAAAACAAGAAACAAATTAAGTGGACATCGGAGGAGCTTCCTGATATGGTGACGTCTTCGTCAAACGAAGAATATCAAGTCTGACGCAGAGTTGGCCATATTTCTCCACAACAGGTAGCATAGGCTAAACTTCATCTGCATCGCTAACTTCAGCTAAATATGTTATGTTGGTTAGAGAGGTATTTTTTGTTTTCACTGTTTCCGTAATGTGTAGGGGGTGGGTCATGGTTGGAGAAACGTTAAAGCAGCTGCAGGTCAACTAACGTTAGCTAAGTCT
The DNA here is from genome assembly GCF_046254945.1 of Alosa pseudoharengus. Lineage (NCBI taxonomy): Eukaryota > Metazoa > Chordata > Actinopteri > Clupeiformes > Clupeidae > Alosa > Alosa pseudoharengus. Next base: position 16,569,497 of record NW_027468657.1, read on the forward strand.
TCATTACATCTGGCAACCCAGAAGAGGCTCGCGTCTGGTAGTCTTGAGAACGTTCACCAGTGTTTTGATTTTGGCCTACAGAACGTTCGGTAACAATCCTACAAATCGCACCTTTAACTTCGTTCAGTAGGGTGCCAGATTTTTATAAAAACCTTTCAGGTGAAAACCCGGCTAAAACCAAACGTAAAAAAGCCTTAACCCTTAGAACCCGATTGACGCAAAGTGCGTCAAAAAACACACCCTTTCTTCTCTGTTACATTGCTCCAGAATGGTTCATCGCAGCGAGATGAAACCTTTATTGCACGACAGAGCAGAAGTGGGGCTTTCCAACGAGACTACACACTTGTCTGTACGATCAAGTATGAAAATTTAAAAAAATCATGAAATTAAATCAAATTGCATCATATTTACAGTCTATACTTCTCTGCATTCACCTGCACACACATTACTCTAGTTTGAATTACTCGCGAACCCGTGATCGCATCGATATGGCAAGCATATCAGATGAAAGAGGGGGCACAGGGCTATCCATTGGTACCATGTTTATCGATCCTTCTGGCTTATAAAATCAGACGAAGTGACTGCAAAATAATAACGTCATGTACACAAACCAACGCTGCACACTCATTACTCTCGTTTGAATTACTCGCGGACCCGTGATCGCATAGATATGCCACGCATGTCAGATGAAAGAGGAGACTCAGAGCTATCATTTGATACCAAGTACATCCTTCTGGGTTATAAAACAGACGAAGTGACAGCAAAATAATAACTTCATATAGCTGGACTTACCCCACGTTTTTGTCTGTTCTTGTGGCAAAGCATGTTTATAATCCAATGCTATCATGTGTTTCTCTATGGCAAAGCATGTTCATATTCCGGTTTTGAGATCCTAGCAAATTCCTGCATGGCATCCAATTCAAGGCTCACATTGCATCCCAATTTGTTCAACAAATAAACACCTTTTTTGCCTTTACTTTGTTCATGGCAATGCAGTAAAGAGTTGAGAATTATTATGACTGCATACACACAGGCACGCAGGCTAACACGCAACCTCGGGTCAAGTCAGGTCAGATCAGTTCGTGTCACAGATATGGAGCGCAGAAAGGTCATTTTTCATCACTAGCATTTATTTCCGTAAATCACACAGCAAATATTTCTGTAAATTGCTCAGCCCCAGAGTATCCCTCCAACATGCCAATTATATTGCCCGATTCAGGACAGTCTGCCCTACACACACATGAAATGCATGTAGAGCTGTGAGCTTGCTGTGGTGAGATACATGTCGAAATATAAGCATTTTTATAATACACTTTTTATATTTTAATTCTTTAAAAATCTAAATAAAATCAATGCTAGTATTAATACATGAAATGATGGCAGATCCGAATAGCCTAAACTCTCCTGAAAAAAACAATATATAATATATGTGTGTGGCACTTACAATGACCAGAATAAATCCTTATGAATAAAGGTAGTGAAAATGCCCTAAAAACAGCTTAGGGTTCTAAGGGTTAATATGTAGCCAGCCTTTTTCAAACTATGGGCTGCGGACACTGCTGGTCCGTGGAGCCACAGAGTGAAATTATGCCCAGTGCTTCGTCTGATAATTTGCTGCGCAATTGATCAAAGAACGCATACCGACAAGAAAAAACATTTCTGCAATCAGGAGGAAATACTTGCTAATTTGGTGTCATCAAACATAGAGGCATACAATTAAGTGGTGGTATGAGTGTTCTTTCAATGCATGCGCACGTCTGCGTGAGAGAAACTCAACCACTCGATAACGTTAGTAGCAAAGCGCCGCTTCAACCTGTTGGAAGGCTATTTAATTATGTAACAACATTTAATAGAACGACATGGATTCTTGCAACTTACATGAAAATAGAGCAGAGACATAATACACTTTCTAGCATTGAGTATTGTATCAAAGTTTTGTAGTCAAAATTGAATATAATGTGGCCAAAAGCTATTGTAGCATAATTAGTCTTCCTGTTAAAGATCTCCAGATCAGTGATATATGCCTATCTACTACGCCATTTACCATAAACCAAAGCTGGTATTGTGTTTCCTAAATCCTTACATTCAGGCATTCGAATGAAATTTCATTAAAAAGCATGTCAGTGTTTTTTCCATTTGCCTACAGTGGGTGCTATTTCGAAATGGTCGTTTCACTCACGGTCCACGTGTTTCACGCAGCTATGTGAAACGTATTACAACCGTCGCCACTAGGTGGCAGCTTAAGTCTGCTGCGGCCAGAGCCATATATAGAGCCTCATATATACATCTCTGGCTGTGGCATCGCTGGTGTGGACTGCCCGTTCGGTGATCCGTTTGGCAGGAGCAATGAACTGTCAACGCATTTAATTAATCATACCTCACTTGTTGAAGCTCGGCGGATCAACCTCTGTGCTCTAAGCTCTAAGCACCTTATAAAATTAATAATAATCAGAGGCATTGCTAGAAGTTGAAAACATTTGTGGCTTTAGCCCAGAAGTAAAACCTCCTATATAAGCAGGGGTTCGGGGAACATTTTAAAAGTTGGTTTCTTAAACATGCAACTTGAACATAGTTTGAGATGATTTGAGACTGTTTATTATTGTTATGTTGTGTTACTGTTTATTATTTTATATTTATTTTTAACAGCCAAACAAATGTTGTATGAGTTGCATTTCGGATGTCGGGTATTTGCGCATAGCGCGTGCATCTGAGAAGAAAGAATGTGATGAGTGTAAGGCTAGATTATAAATATTTAATAAATAACACCGCAGTTTTTTAATTTAAGCCATAGCATAATCCATGTGTCTCTTCACAAATGACCAACACGTTATCAAATCATTCCGTAGGTTTGACTTGATTCAGTTTTATCGCGATGTCGAACTTAACTTCCAGGCCACTGTCAACAAGGTAGGTCTACTGTAAAATGAAAAACTGTAATGAATTCCATGATATGGTGTGTTTTCCATATGGTGTGTTTTCTTTTTTTTTTGAGAGAGAGAGAGAGAGAGAGAGACAGAGAGAGAGACTCACAAAGTTGAAATCATATCATGGCTTCAATGTGGCCTACTAAATATCTGCATAACATAGGCTACTGTACATCACATTACATCACAAGCGCTTCAAATGTGCGTACTGTCTCCGAGTGCGTGTTTCAAAGGCCTAGGCTACTTTGAAAAAAAGATAAGCACTTGAATAATGGTCTAGGAGCTGAAGTTTAGACTTTTTTGTCAGAAAACTATTTCATTTGAATTATGGACTGCCTTTGAATCAAGTTTGATCAGACTTTAAGTTGATAGAAGACAGTTTCAAGACGCTAGGTAGCCTACCTGTTAAGAAATAAATGCATTTTTGCCCCATGGAAGTAGCCTAATTTAATAACGGCAAAATATAATTTTTTGAAAAGTATACTCTGATTTTTTTTAATAAAGATTGTTGCTTTTGTATTTGCCATGGCTGATAGGCCTATTTTAATTAATGAGTTAATCAATGGCTTCGGTGCGCAGAGACATAGCTATTAGGGATAATGTATAACTTCATAAAAAGACATTATGCAAAGTGTCTTTTTCCTCCGCTTCGCATCGGGGTCCAGTTTGTCCTGTTGGGGCTTATTTTCCTGATAATGACAGTTGTATACATTATCCCACTTATTATACGGCTACTTGCCAAAATGAGACAAGACACTTTGCTCTTTTTAAATGTATTTGTTACCGTTTTCATTGGCTTATGCCGAGGAACAAACTTCACCAAATACACTGAACTTGAATCCAACAGACACACCTCCATTCACAGAGGCTCCGTGACTATCAGTCAATATACGATCTATCATATTTTCCAAAAGGCAGATATTCTCCTTCAGAATCAGAATAGGTGAATAACAGATCCAAGACTTCATCACACGTTTTTTTAACATTTGGTGTATTTCTGCTTCAATTTGTGCAAAACTATGGCCCGCATCGCTTCCGCGTTATGGAGGAAATTTTTTCACGTGCTTCCTGAAAACGTTGAAAGGTTGAGCTTGAATCGAAGCTCTGGGTGTTTGCCAACTAGTGGTCAAGAGTACAAATGAGATTTTACACTGTACTCGCGTCTATCGTCTGTTTCATTCAGTAATGACGCTTGTCGCAATATTGCGACATGGGCGGTTAGAGACATGCATGTCGAAATTTGCTGCAAATTCAAAACAGGATTACTCTGGAACGGCTAACTGCAGGGGACTGCTTTACACCTTTGTGTTCGGTAAGGTCTGCTGTTTATTTTGATATATGGTTTGTCATATGTTGAACGAAGGGTTCGTGAAGTATTCCACCGAGATGAATGGGTAGGGAGACAGAACCTAGAATTTATGATTACCGTATTTTCCGGACTATAAGTCGCACTTTTTTTCATATTTTGGCTGGTCCTGCGACTTATAGTCAGGTGCGACTTATATATGAAAAAATTATATAATTGAACATGTTTTTAAATGTTAATTTATATTAACTGACATGAACCGTACATGAAACATTACTGTTTACAGCCTTGAGAGAGCGTTCTCAAATGCACAAGTCCTGTGCACTTTCAGTTAGAGATTAGTGCTTGTGCTATGCCTGAAACACACATGCATACTTAAATCCTTGCCGGGCCTCAGATTCGGACAAATAAAAGCCCGTATAATTTTGTTCCAAATTAACTCATAAAAGAGCTCTTCTTAATAATTTATATTGTTGGTTGGTTTATTCTTGTTGCCAATGAAAAGTCATCGTCCCTAACCATGAGTCTCCAACACGTTGCTCTCAAGCTAGTCACACGCAGCCCCTGTCTGAGCTAGAGGCTGAAGCAATAACCTAAATTTAAACACAATTGTTGCTGCCAGGCATCAGCCTACGAATTTTATAAAAAAGTAAATCATGCATAATTTAAAAAATAACTAAATTTAGGCTATCTTAGACCTTTTTAGCTATATGGAATAAGGTTTCCCTTGCAGCACAGCACACATTCCATGAATGAATGAAAGCGGATGCCTTATCTCGCTATAAGCGGATGGAAATCCCGACACTCTTTCATACATGAAACTTAATAGTGAACCATTGATAGCCTACCGGTATGCCGCTCCAAACGAAAAGTATAGGCCTATGTTTCACAGTAAAACGCAAGAAATAAAGGCCTATAGCTGACTCAAATAAGCCATGGTCCAAATAAAGGTGCTGTGCTTTGCCCAGCCATAATTTGAGGATTTAGGCTATGATAGTCTGTCCCCTAAACATTCCTCACCCGTTATCTAGACATGCATGAAAAAAACAAAAACAAAACTCACTGCCATGTAATATTTGATCGCTGTTTTGCTACTAATTATCTTTCATGTGAATACGCACAGAAAGTGAAAGTAGGCCTTATATGCTCTCCGTGTCTGTAGCTGTCTGTTCACGTCCGCAATCGATTATAACATTCCTCAAATGGAGAACACATCCATGTTCTCTCACGTTATATTATAGGCTTTCATGCTTCTGTGTTTGCAAAATAGGCTACCTGACGGTTCCTGATCGCTAAACGTTTGTTTTCCTTTCCTGTCGATAGCGGTTGATGTAGAAGCACCTATAGGCTATAATTTGACTTTAGCGGTGACAAATCCTGCTGAGAGAGAGAGAGAGAGAGAGAGAGGCACCCAAAAAGTGGTCCTGCGCACGTGCATGTGTCTCTGCATGGGGTTCAATTGAAGTCAGAGTTGGTCCGTCCAGTCAATAGTCCCGCATTCAGGCCGCTCTATTATTAGATTAATGTCAGACAGCGCTGTAAAATGTGTGAGAATTTCTCGCATTATGATGGCTAGAGTTGCGGGACTTTTATTAGTATGCTCAATACTTAGTAATAATTTATGCGCAATACCTGCAATCCTGCGCTGAAATTTAGGCCTTGGTTTTAAATGCGCATATTTTTTTCTCTCGCTCTCTCGGCGAGCATTTGTTCTGCTGCCAGCTTGTTCCAATATATCGTCCAAAATGCCTGATTGCATTGCATTCTCCACATTTTTAGCTACATTTTCATGTACCACATCAGCATTTTTGTTCAGTGAATTTTTTGTGAACTGCTTTACAATAGCGCCGGGCCCTTGTCAGTAGCCTTCGGCTTGCCTCTTGCCACTATTCACTCCTTCGTCTTCAACTTTCCCTGTAGAATTCTCAATATTTTTGGCCTCAATGTGTCCAGTTACATAGTCTGTCTGTTCTTAGTCTTGGATTTTGTGAAATAAATTTCTAAATATCACCTGCTTGCTGCAGCTTCGGTCTGCACGTCCTTTTAAAACCGCATCTTTTTCTCTCTCAAGAATTTAATCTGCTGCCGGCTTGTCTCTCCACATCGTCCAAAATGCTTGATTGCATTGCATTCTCCATATTTTTAGCTAAATTTTCATGTACCACATCAGCATTTTTGTTCAGTGAATCTTTTGTAAATTGCTTTACAATTACCATCGGGCCTATAGTCCTATTGCTTGTCTTGCCTCAGCTTCGGTCACGTCCTTTTAAAACCGTCTTTTTCTCTATCATGAGCATTTAATCTGCTGCCAGCTTGTGACTCCACATCGCCCAAATTGCTTGATTGAATTGCATTCTCCACATTTTTAGCTAAATTTTCATGTATCATATCAGCATTTTTGTTCAGTGAATCTTTTGTAAATTGCTTCACAATTATCGTCGGGCCTATAGGCCTATCGCCTGGCTTGCTTCAGTCTCGTCTAAAACTGCATCTTTTTCTCTCTCGTGAGCATTTAATCTGATGCCAGCTTGTGACTCCACATCGCCCAAAATACTTGATTGCATTGTATTCTCCACATTTTAGATACATTTTGGTGTACCACATGGCATTTTATTTCAGTGAATCTTTTGCTTTGCCATTACCTCTGGCCTGATGCACCGGCCGCCGCTACGGCCGTTTTGGGGGCAGCCGTGGCCTACTGGTTAGCACTTCGGACCTGTAACCAGAGGGTTGCCGGTTCGAGCCCCGACCAGTAGGCACGGCTGAAGTGCCCTTGAGCAAGGCACCTAACCCCTCACTGCTCCCCGAGCGCCGCTGTTGATGCAGGCAGCTCACTGCGCCGGGATTAGTGTGAGCTTCACCTCACTGTGTGTACACCGTGTGCTGTGTGTGTTTCACTAATTCACGGATTGGGATAAATGCAGAGACCAAATTTCCCTCACGGGATCAAAAGAGTATATATACTTTATATACTTATATACCTTCCTGCCCTCCTCTTGGCTGCCTTCACTCCTTCGTCTTCATTAACATTAATCTTTTTGGCCTCAATAATCCAGTTACATAGTCTCTGTTTTTGGTTTTGGATTTTGTGAAATACATTTCTAAATAAATGTGACTTATAGTCCGGTGCGACTTATATATGTTTTTTTTTCTGTTCATGATGCATTTTTTGACTGATGCGACTTACAGTAAATTGAATCATATTATTTACTTGTCTCGCAAACTGTTCACCACAGCAATTAGCGGTTAACATTGTTTAAAAGCTGAGAAAAAGCTCTTTCATGTGATGATCTGATACTTGTGATGTCTGTGTGATGAGTACACTACTTCGCGAATAGTTCAACTGAGAAGAATGGGTCAATTTGGACGCACTTTCATCTTGACGTGCGCTGTCACTTTCTACACTGCGTAAAAGACTAAATTAATTTGCGCTGTGAATGCTAAGATTATTTTGACAGGCCATAGGCTAATAAAATACGCTATTAATCAGACGCAAACCAGAATATTGAAAGAAGAGGGCAACAAGGCCACAGTGGCCTGTAAACCTCTGATTTTCAAAGGGGCATCACGGCCAACGCAATAGGCTACTAGGCTATTTGTTTTGCCTTACTCTTGATTCATTTAGGCTAGGCCTTTTTATTCAGTTATTCCTCATCTTCCGTCCTTGTGTAGTGCATGCATTCTCAGACCTGTCACTGATCATCGTAAGGGAGGTGTTTGGAATCATTCCTGCGTTACAATCATCAGCCAATCAAGGTGGTCACTTCAGTCAAGCTCGTGCATGAGTAATGACATCATCCATAGCAACAAAGACTCACTCTTAGTTTAGGAGTTGTCATTTTTTCTTACTGAGAGTAGGTCTGAAAGGCTTTGTGAATAACTTAATAAGAGACTTAACTAGATAACTCCTAGCTAAAATCTTTTATTGCTATTTAGGAGTACTCCTAGTGGTAAGATAAAAGGCTTTGTGAATATGGCCCCTGGTGTCTAACCCAATGCATAGCCCATTTACACAAAATAATGGTCGAATATTACTGATGATATTTCATTGTTATTTAAAAACATGCAGTGCGCGTAGGGAACCAAAAACATCTTGCTCATAAAAAAACATCATGCCGCATATTGTGGCGGGTCTGTTATTTAGCCTACCAACTGTAGGCTGCACAAACTACAGGCCTTTATTTTGGGCAAGCCTGCATTCGAGGCAGGCCTTTATTTAATAAGGCTTCTGTTGAAGAATTTTATATAAAGCCATGCACTGACAGTAATCCTCCTGCCACCGTTACCACAGCTGTGTGAGCGCGTCCCTGGATAGTGTGGCATGTTCACACGTTATGTCTCCTTCTTGCAAACTTGACCTATAGCGCAACCATTTACATCTTCATAAAATAACAACTTGCCAGATATGCCTTCATAGCTTTGGGCTTCATTCAGCATTTTGTTCTTCCACTGGAAATTACTCTTCTACATTTGCTGCCTACTGCATCCTTTCTGTTTTTATTGTTTAGAAAACGTAAAAAAAAAACACAAATAGCCTACAGATTCTTGCGTGCGTACATTCTCTATTCTCTCCAAAATGTTCCCGTTCTATAGGCTGGCCAAGTGCGTAATTCTGCGGCATAAAGCAGATGTATTTGTTTATTGTACAGAAAAATAAAAATAACCTGTCAAGCAGTCAATTGACTACATTGCAGTCAAGAAGTAGGGCAAATTCATTTACGAAACCAAAACGTGGGTCATAGATGTCTAAGCCTCTATTGTGTAGCCTGTTAAAAATGTTGCTAGATAATATTAAATTGCCAACAACATTGTTTTCTGCAGAAGCCTACCCTAGGCTACAGATTAATTCTGAACAGTTATTTCTCTACTGGCTCAATTATCAAAAAGGTGCTCTCTTCGTCCTCCGCAAATGAAGCAGGTAGTTTCGTATAGGGACGTTAGAATAAATTAGCGTTTGCGATTGACAACGTTGTGATAAGTAGGCTATAACACTAACTTTGCAAAGTTAACTTGAATGCATCAATTTTGAACAAAGTTGTGTAGGCTACACTGCGCCAGTTGTAGTCTGCATGAACAGTTCTTGCACAAGACACTGTTTTGATTTGCGTAGGGGAGAGGCGGGCTGAAGCCAACCTGTTTGAGGGAGAGCGGTGCAAGGAGAGAATGTGTGCTCTGTCCTGCGCATATCTCTACAATGAAATAATGTGTCTAGGCTAATCTATATTTTCAATAAGCAATCACTGCATGCCTATGGAAACAATAAGTCAATATATTAGAGATATCAAGAGTAATGCAGGAATGGACGTTACAGTTATTCAGTAACTGTAACGAATTACTGAAATTTGTACTTTGTAACGCGTTACCCCCAACACTGACAATAACGTAGACAGCAAATTAAAGGAACCATATGTAAGATTGTGGCCAAAACTGGTACTGCAATCACTTTCAAATTACTGTAGAGTGGTGTATCCCCTCCCCCTCCCCCCTGACTCGAGGTTGCCAACCCGGATGCCGAAAAACTACTGACTTTGTGATTAGTAGATAGGTAGAGGGTGACGCATCAGGCCAAAACACAACATGAAATGATAAAACACAACATCAACATCAGTTGAGGGCTGCAACTTCACTTTTTAAATGACAATATCTTGGACTACTGTTGTCAGAGATATAAGTATTTGAAATGAACATTTCTTAATGTCTAGTGACATACCAGGGCCATTTTAGGATTAATTGAAATACATTTCTTACATACGGTTCCTTTAAGATATTTTTTCATTTTGTGGAGCGGCACCGGTAGGCTATCAAAAGCAGATTTTGATTTTCGTTACCACTGTGTAGACAAGCCTTATGCCATACCCAAGTAGTCTAAATCGAGGTAATGTTTAATTATGCATGATTTATTTTGTTATTAAATTCATAGGCTGGGATTCCTCTCGGCAACAATTATGTTTAAAGGTAGCCTCCTGCTTTTTCAGAAGGGGCGGCAGGCAGGCTACTGACAGAACGATGTACAGTGGCAGAGCGACGAACAGTGGCTGAAAGTGGTACTAAAGTTTCACACAGCTTCACGCTGCGTAATGCGCGACTGAAGTGGCCATTTCAAAGTAATGCCCACTGTAGTTCATTTTAAAATTTGTAAACTGAAATTTTAACTAGTTCATGTAGAAAGTGAACTTTCCCAACACTGTCAAACAGGCCAGCAGAGAAGGAGAGGAGAAAGAGAAACATTCTGTGTACTAAACTCAGATGCAAATGTTACCAAAAGGTTTCTGGAAGACACAGCTGGTACTATCAATCTGCATTTTCTTTAATTGCATGTTACTGTAAAGCTGTGCTGTATAGAATGTGTACATCTATACTGGAATTTCCTGTCCCACGATTATGAATATTAATGTATGTTTATTTAACTACATCATACACTCATCAGTTTACTTACTGCAGTTTCTGTAGTTTACAGTCTAGATTCTCCAGTAGAGCAGAGATGTGCTTCACTCCTGAGTCTCCAAGTTCATTCTTACTCAGATCCAGCTCTATCAGGTGTGAGGGGTTTGATGTGAGAGCTTTAGTCAGATGAGCACAGCCTTCTTCTCTTATGTTGCTGTTATCAAGCCTGTAGGGAGAGAGGGTGGGGTGGGGTGATTGACATCCATTACTGACTCCATATGTAGAATTACAACACGGCTGAAAATGAAGACTTCAGAGTATTCTGATTGTTCAGCTCTCCTTGATGATGTACCTATAGGAAAACATTCATTAATAAACTGGAAAGTAAATATGGGTAATTGTTGAAAATATGAATCTTTTGATATGTTTTTCTTCTAAATTAAACACTGTATCAATATTCATTACTTTACTGTTGTAATGTTTTGAGAGTGTTCTCCCTACTAGTGCATAAGACTGTTCTTCCTTTTCACTGAATTCTAAGACTTAGAAACCCCATGCACACAAAGAACCTAAATGAACACGCACACACATGCACGCACACACACACACACACACACACACACACACACACACACACACACTTCTGGATGGAGTTTTGCATGAGATGTATGCTGCAGTCTTCAGAGCATGGTCCTGTTAGTGATCCAATGAGAGAGAGGGGGGTCAAACAGGCCGGCAGAGACAGAGAGGAGAAAGAGACACATTCTGTTTACTAAACTCAGATGCAAATGCTACCAAAGGTTTCTGGAAGACACATCTGGTACTATCAATCTGCATTTTCTTTAATTGCATGTTACTGTAAAGCTGTGCTGTATAGAATGTGTACATCCAGGGTAGGACTTTCACGGCGGCCACGACGGCCATGGCCGTCTTTGCCCCTTGCGTTGGCCCTGATGCCCCTTTGAAAATCAGGGGGTTTACAGGCCACTGTGGCCTTGGTGCCCCCTTCTTTCAATATTCTGGTTTGCGTCCGACTAATAGCGTATTTTATTAGCCTATGGCCTGACAAAATAATCTTAGCATTCACAGCGCAAATTAATGTAGTCTTTTATGCAGTGGAGAAAGTGACAGCGCACGGCAAGAAAGAAAGTGCGTCCAGATTCACCCAGTCTTCTCAGTTTAACTACAGTACTCGCGAAGTAGCCTACTCATCATACAGACATCACGAGTATCACATCACATGAAAGAGCTTTTTCTCAGCTTTTAAACGATGTTAGCCATTTGGTGAACGGTTCGCGAGACAAATAAATACTATGATTAAATTGAATCATAAATTCTAGGTTCTGCGCCTATCTCCCTACCCATTCATCTTGGTGGAATACTTCACGAACCCTTCATTCAAAACATGACAAACCATATATCAAAATAAGCAGCAGACCTTACCGAACACGAAGGTTTAAAGCAGTCCCCTGTACAGTTAGCCGTTCCAGAGTAATCCGGTTTTGAATTTGCAGCAAATTTCGACATGCATGTCTCCAAATTTGGGCTTTAAGTTTCACAACGTGTTTACATTTTTCTATGTGATTTCATAACAGGCCAAATACAAAATGTAAATGTTACAAATATCGCCTAGATGTCGGTAAATATTAAAATCAGAGGCTATACAGCTGACTAAGAGTTTGTTAAAGTAGCCTTAATGATCACAATATGCTAAGCATGCATCTAGGCTATTTGAGTTTCTTAAAGCTGAGCTGTGCTTAAATTGTTCAATACATGATTTCATAACAGGCCAAATATAAAGTAAATGTTAAATATAGCCTAGATATCTGTAAATATTAGATAATCAGATGATTTACAGTTCTATGTAATATATCATGTTTCATGTTTTTGTAATGTTTCATACAGTGATGCAGGTCTACTGCTGTGAATAGGCTAAATACAATTTTGATAATTTTTAGAGCATACTACTGTATAGTTAACTTTGGCCTTTGTGCCCTGACATGTGGCCTTTGTGCCCCCCACCAAATATGCCCAACTGAAGGCCAAGTGGCCTTGCCCCTAAAACGGTGAAATTCTAAGCCTGTGTACATCTATACTGGAAATCCCTGTCCCGCCATTCTGAATATTAAGTTATGTTTATTTAACTACATCATACACTCATCAGTTTACTTACTGCAGTTTCTGTAGTTTACAGTCTAGATTCTCCAGTAGAGCAGATATGTGCTTCACTCCTGAGTCTCCTAGATCATTCTTACTCAGATCCAGCTCTATCAGGTGTGAGGGGTTTGATCTGAGAGATTTAGTCAGATGAGAACAGCCTTCTTCTCTTATGTTGCTGTTATCAAGCCTGTAGGGAGAGAGGGTGGGGTGGGGTGGGGTGATTGACATCCATTACTGACTCCATATGTAGAATTACGACTCGGCAGAAAATGAAGACTTCAGAGTATTCTGATTGTTCAGCTCTCCTTGATGATGTACCTATAGGAAAACATTCATTAATAAACTGGAAAGTAAATATGGGTAATTGTTGAAAATATGAATCTTTTGATATGTTTTTCTTCTAAATTAAACACTGTATCAATATTCATTACTTTACTGTTGTAATGTTTTGAGAGTGTTCTCCCTACTAGTATAAGACTGTTCTTCCTTTTCACTGAATTGTAAGACTTAGAAACCCCATGCACACAAAGAAACTAAATGAACACACACACACACACACACACTTCTGGATGGAGTTTTGCATGAGATGTATGCTGCAGTCTTCAGAGCATGGTCCTGTTAGTGATCCAATGAGAGAGAGGGGGGTCAAACAGGCCAACAGAGACAGAGAGGAGTAAGAGAAACATCCTGTTTACTAAACTCAGATGCAAATGCTACCAAAGGTTTCTGGAAGACACAGCTGGTACTATCGATGTGCATTTTCTTTAATTCCATGTTACTGTAAAGCTGTGCTGTATAGAATAGGTACATCTATACTGGAGTTCCCTGTCCCGCCATTCTGAATATTAAGTTATGTTTATTTAACAACATAATACACGCATCAGTTTACTTACTGCAGTTTCTGTAGTTTACAGTCTGGATTCTCTAGCAGAGGAGATATTTGCTTCACTCCCGAGTCTCCTAGTTCATTCCTACTCAGATCCAGCTCTATCAGGTGTGAAGGGTTTGATGTGAGAGCTTTAGTCAGATGAACACAGCCTTCTTCTGTTATGTTGTTGTAATCAAGTCTGTAGGGAGAGGGTGGGGTGGGTGAGTGGCATCCATTACTGACTCCATATTATATAGAATTATGACATGACAGAAAACGAACGCTTCAACGTATTCTGATTGTTCAGCTCTCAATGATGAGATTATCTGGACATTTCGGTAAAATAAGAGGAAATGTCTTGTCTTTTTCTATATATTCTCCCGCTCTCTCTTTCAATTCTCCCTCTCTTGCCTTTTCTCTCTTTAGTATACCACTATATCAGAGGAGGCTCCTTCATTGAGGAAAGTTTTAGAGAAAAAACTAAAATATATAAAGTGAATTACTAATCTGATAAATTACTGTTAATATTACTATTTGAACACTTTGAATGAACAAAAATCGTTCCCCTAGGTCAAAATGCAAACAGCACCCCCTATCGCAATTGAAAACTACTGTATGGTGGATCTTCCTCCTCAAGCCCCTCATTGAATTCCATTATAAACGCCTCAGACCCCAGCAACTTGTGAATCCCGTCGTTTTCAATGGACACTATGGACACTTGGACACTTTTTTCACTACTAACCCACTCTGTATCTCTTTCTTCCCATTACCAGTCATCAGCCATCCTCGTGTTTGGCCTTCATCGCACCTGAAGTCCCATCCCTATGACTGCCCTACCATCACCTGTTGCTGTCCCCTTACCCGGATTCCTGGCCCGCGCAGCCTAGTATAGTGACAATTGACCGATCCCAAGCCCCTCATCCCATTGTCAGTCCCATAGTTACTGTTGCTAAGTCGGACAAGTTTGCAGGAAAGTGTGCGAGAACGCGTGTTCAACATGGGGACGCAGCACCCCCATTTAGCCGAGTGCAACAGTGTATGCTGGATTTCTGGGCGTCAAGTAATATTGATATATTCAAAAAACAGGTCAGAGGTCAGAAAGGCCTTCAGTATGCAGATGGACACATTCACAATGTCCGCTGTTATCAAACAGGTGGAACACCACAAATTGAGGACAAGCCAATCCGGTGTCGTGGATCTTAATGGGGTGCATGTTAACTGGGGATAAACAATTAGAACGTTATCACGAGCAGGTAGTTTACCTTATTTGCTGCACATGTGACTCTGATTCAATTAACAGGTCTGTGCAAAAATATGGTGTTGACGTGTCCATAACAAAATCTAACCATATTTCGAGGATTAATAGAAGACGGGACCAAGTGCTGCAGATCCAATTGGTTCCCACGCAACTTGGGAGAATGACTAGCCTGTTAAGCAGCTCATGTTGGGGAGGTGGAGAGATAGCTGCTTTAGAAGGAAGAGTTAAAATAAACATGATACAAGTGTATTGAAAAGAAACCACTCCGAGTTTAAACCCATATCACGCATGACATATCTGCAGTTTGCAGACGTGATTTGTCTTGCACTAGACTTCATCAGTGCCCGCTTATGCTATAATTAATTTAAACGTGGGCAATGTAGTAGCCTAGGTCTAATATTGGCGATTTCGAGACTGCATAACCTATATAGCAAGTTTTGAATCTGCACATGATTCAATCTTTAGAAGACATTGGCTATCTCTCGTTCAGCCATCAATAATGCATCACAGTAGGCTATTATTGCGTTTGTTGAAAAAATTATCATTAGCTTATTTCTGTGAACAGTCTTCTATCCCAAGTCAAACATGGCAATGTAGCAAAGCTCAAAGTATTCTTGTTGTGTGTAAGGCGATACGTGATTGAAGTAGGCTAGCTTTTGCGCGTCTTCCAATCGTATGAATGTGCGAGTTCAGTTCCTGCATGGTAGGTATAATTTTTTTGCGTAGGCTTATGTTGTCGTTTTATCAGTGGAAACGAGATTTAGTTATGTTTTTGTGTGTAGTTATGAACACAAATAAAGGGAACATTTTCATACACACTCAGATTTCTTTACTGAAAAGTAGCAGCCTATCCAAAGTTATGCAAAGTTAGGCCTATGTGTGTTAACGTTTCACACGGTCAGGATATCAGATGTCACTTCTACAAGTATCCCAGGCTTATCTTTGAACCTTTTTGAGCTCTTTAGTTATTTAGTTACTTAGGCTACTTAGGCAAAAGAAGCATTATAGCATTCGCATAACCGGCGTATTGTCACAGAATGGACACTAGAAAATTCAAAATTGACCGAGGTTGACCGAGGTCCTCTGAAGTCCTCATTGTGACATAGTAAAAGGGGGCGGGGCTTGGGATCGGTCAATTCATTCCCTACACTGGACTTTTTGATCTTTCTGACACTAAATAGGATTCATGCATTATCATACTGGATTTATAACCATCCTTCCTCTTTGTAACATATACCTCAGGTGGCTTTAACTTCATATGGGATAGGCATTTTTAGGCTTTTCCCCCCGAAATTGCACTGTGCCTACTTCAGAGGCCACTGTTCCCACCTAGTTTGGCCTACCATCAAATGCTTGGCCTCTTTAGAAAGCTGAGACCTTGTAGGTTATTAGGGAACAAGGCATGTCACTGTGTGATTTTTGTTTTTTAGGTGTGCTTGTATGCTGGGCATACTGTATACAACTTTCTTACTCTCTTATTTAAATACTACTGGGCTGTTGTGACAAGTAAATTTCCTAGCTGTGGGATCAATAAAGTCTTATCTTATCTTATCTTATCTTAACAATCAGAATAGCTGTGGGAAGTACTGGCACAGAGTTACAGAGGGGTCATTCCAAGTGAAAACAGCCAAAATCGGGTACATGGTACCTCTCATATTTTGCTGAAAAGAGGTGAAAATATGCCTTATGTTACCAAACGAGGGAATCTGAAGTTTCAGGTCAATATCTCAAACGGTTTGCCCGTGGCGTCCATTTGAATTTCGGGTGCCATGGCTGTAATTGACACATTGGAATTTCACATTTCATCTTTTGCCATTTTTGGAAGCCCATAACGTCTGTTCTAATAGTGGTAGAAGGCTTGAAACTGGTGTGGTAGTTCTTTGTAGCCTGTACTACACAATTCTGGAATCAACATTCCTTACTGTTTGGGTGAGAGGTGGGTCACCAAAGTCCTAAAAAATGTTGACGGCATGTGTGATTTTTCACTTTTTGGGTGGCCTTAGCACCACAAGGAATGATCATATTTATTCTAAACAGGATTATTCGTTATATGTGGGAACCTTGCTCTTGCCAAAATTAATTTGAAGGGTATGGTACCACTGGTGGGGGTTTCATGGGGGTCCAAAAACCCTCTCCGGCAGAGGTGACTCTTTTGGAACCCCATATTTGGACCCCCAAATGACCATGTGGGCACTTGATGATCCTAATGGGATTTATACCGGATAAAGATACATATTTGTTCTTTCTTTTAATGAAATAACATTTTTGACTATGAAGCTCCATAATATGAATTTTATTCTTCATAATGCACCATTTTGGACATTTTTTCCAGAAGTCTGGAATGTAGATCAGGGAGAATTTAGTGATGATAAAGCATGAAAATAGTGGAAATAACTTAGTATTATGCTCAGTGATGGCAAACAAAAATTTGGGAAGCAGTGGCATAATTTTGTCATGGTCCTTTTGGTCAAGTTTGAATTGGCGAGCACTGCGTCCATAGATGTCTGGCACACTGACACAACAAATGATATGTTGGAATGGCACCCAACAGGGGATCTGTCTTTGGTCCGATGGCCATGTGAGGATGTTGTTGACACACTTCATGAATTTCACAAAAATGTCACCATGTTCATCTGAACGTTCAACAATGTTTGCAATGAACCAGTCATAATCATAGATACAGGCAATGTATTTTCCTGGCTGGAAAATTGAGTTTTGTAGCCGATCTGACTGCGAGTGTTCTGCCTCCGGGTGTTCTGTATCCAAGTGCTATGAATCCGATCGTTGTCCATGAAGTGTGTCAACAACATCCTCACATGGCCATCGGACCAAAGACAGATCCCCTGTTGGGTGCCATTCCAACATATCATTTGTTGTGTCAGTGTGCCAGACATCTATGGACGCAGTGCTCGCCAATTCAAACTTGACCAAAAGGACCATGACAAAATTATGCCACTGCTTCCACAATTTCTTGGATAATAGTTAGACACTATTCAATTCAATTTTCAATTCAATTTTATTTGGAGAGTGACAGCGGCAAGGAAAAACTCTTACACTATGTAACATTCTTGTTATTTAGTTCTTACACTATGTAACATTCTTGTTATTTAGTTCTTACACTATGTAACATTCTTGTTATCAAAGTCAAAGTCTGCTTTATTGCCAATTTCTTCACATGTCAAGACATACAAAGAGATCGAAATTACGTTTCCCACTATCCCACGGTGGAGACAAGACATATTTTACCAATTTAGGTCCACAGACAAACATAACATTCAAGTAAACAATATAAAAAGTAAATAAGAAGGCACATACAATGAAGAAATAAGAGCAGCAAAATTTGGGTTGAAATTGTGCAATTGTGCATACAGTAGACAGTCAATATAATAGTGCAAAAGTCAGGCCAATAAATGGCTGAGGTAGTTCTGTTTGACCTAAGTATGCAAGTGGCATAGTGGTGCAAGTTATGTAAGAGCAGCAGAAGTGTGTTCAGAAGTGTTTTCAGGACAACAGGACAACAACAACAAGTTGCAAAGTGTGCAAGTGTACAAGTGGAGTAGTGCAAGGCAGCCATTGTGGGTCCAAAAGTCCAGGGGCCGGTTCCCCGATAACGCTCACTCTTAGCGTGCTAAGAAGACTCAAAAGATATATCTTACCAAAGTTGTTTATGTTCCTAAGTGTGTTCCCCGAAGTGTCCCTTAGGAAGCTTCTTAACACGCTGCCTCTTACGTTCGACGTTACAAAGGCGCTGTCCCAAGTGAAGGTCCTGAATTAGTTGACATCGATTGCTCAGGAATCGATTTTCTACTTCACGTGAAGGTGCATGACGGCGTTAAGAAACACAACACGTTCTATGCAAATGAAACATTCCTCAAATTATTCCAGTAACATTTATTTTAACATAGTTCAAGTAATCAGTAAAATATAAACTATTAACTAAATTATCAAATTGTCAGTAATATGTTCACACGATATGTTGTGACTGGTAGACTAACCGGGTAGGCCTATCCCTCGCTAATCATCCACCCTCCTTATCCCGTTGTGCCACTTGTGCCGCTTCTTGACATGGGTTTAACAACTTCTTAAAATGATGTAATACACTTTTATATTAATGGTAAGGTACCTTACAATTATAATTGATTGGCAAGCAGCTGCAGTTACTTCTGTTTAATGCGGTATTGATAGATAGATAGATACTTTATTGATCCCCAGGGGAAATTCAAGGTTCAAATTAATTATTTAGTTCTTTAAAAGTTTGATGGCGGGTCTCTTTCATGGGGGATAAGGGGTTAAACCGTGACAGTCTCAGTATTTAATTGTTTGCCATCACTGAGCATAATACTAAGTTATTTCCACTATTTTCATGCTTTATCATCACTAAATTCTCCCTGATCTACATTCCAGACTTCTGGAAACAATGTCCAAAATGGTGCATTATGAAAAATAAAATTCATATTATGGAGCTTCATAGTCAAAAATTTTATTTCATTAAAAGAAAGAACAAATATGTATCTTTATCTGGTATAAATCCCATTAGGATCATCAAGTGCCCACATGGTCATTTTGGGGTCCAAATATGGGGTTCCAAAAGAGTCACCTCTGCCGGAGAGGGTTTTTGGACCCCCATGAAACCCCCACCAGTGGTACCATACCCTTCAAATTAATTTTGGCAAGAGCAAGGTTCCCACATATAACCAATAATCCTGTTTAGAATAAATATGATCATTAATTGTGGTGCTAAGGCCACCCAAAAAGTGAAAAATCACACATGCCGTCAACATTTTTTAGGACTTTGGTGACCCACCACTCACCCAAACAGTAAGTAATGTTGATTCCAGAATTGTGTAGTACAGGCTACAAAGAACTACCACACCAGTTTCAAGCCTTCTACCACTATTAGAACAGACGTTATGGGCTTCCAAAAATGGCAAAAGATGAAATGTGAAATTCCAATGTGTCAATTACGGCCGTGGCACCCGAAATTCAAATGGACGCCACGGGCAAACCGTTTGAGATATTGACCTAAACCTTCAGATTCCCTCGTTTGGTAACATAAGGCATATTTTCACTGCTTTTCAGCAAAATCTGAGAGGTGTCATGTACATGGGTGGCTGAGTTGGCGTGGAATGACCCAGAGGCTAGAATATTGTTTTTCTTTTTTTTATTTCTGCCGGATAACAAGCATCTCTGAACTGATCACATTTCAGCCTTGAGATGATTTAGAAACACAACTGAGCACTAGCACCAGGTCTTGTGAACCTGTGTGCAAAAGTAGATCAATATAAAATGACAGATGAGTACTTTAGACCATTATTTGCCAAGGTATGCTCATGAGTCTTGGAAAATGCCCTGGCTATGGAAACTCCCCATAGGACTTTTGGGTTTCCAAAATGCATACTGACAATA
This sequence comes from Alosa pseudoharengus, assembly GCF_046254945.1. Lineage (NCBI taxonomy): Eukaryota > Metazoa > Chordata > Actinopteri > Clupeiformes > Clupeidae > Alosa > Alosa pseudoharengus. The sequence continues at coordinate 16,589,803 of NW_027468657.1, forward strand.
AAAGCCTTACAGTGTGGCAACCCTTAGAAGAATGATCCTGGTCTCAAATGAAAGGCAACACTCTGAGGTTTCTTGTATTGGATTGGATGTCAAGGTTGCGATATCGAATACTACACAAAATATGGAATAATTACACAAAAGTCTCTAATTTTTCATTTTCTTTGCTGCTTCAATGAGTGCACAACTATATTATAACAATATTGGATAAAACAACATGAATATTCAATTTCTATTTCTCGATTCCTGTGAATATTTCAGTACCCAATGTGCTGCATCTACTTATTGCACTGCAGCTGCACTGCAGCTAGAAAGTAGGGAAGCACCAAAAGCGGAGGAGGGGGAGGAGGGCATTTTTCATGAAATTTAATTTAGACATAGTGAGATTAAACATCATGTTCTATTCTCTACACCTAACTAACCTCTCACTTATCATGTATACAGACCTTGCTGCCCTGCAACTGACCCTAGATGGGTCAGGCCCTTGAATCGTGGATCTGCTCAAGGTTTCTTCCTATATGTATCTCCAATTCTAGGGAGTTTTTCCTCACCCCTGTTACTCTCACAAAATATTTTAACAGTCTGTAAAGCACCATGAGGCATGTGAAATGTTTGGGTGTTAAGTGAAATTAAATTGAAATGGAAAAAGGTTCAAACAAGTTAAACCACTAACTTAAGTTTTGTCAGTTTGCAGTGTGAATCCTCCAGTAGGGCACAGAACTGCTGCACTCCTGAGTCTCCTAGGTTCCTCTCATTCAGATCCAGCTCTGACAGGAGTAAGGGGTTTGTACCTACAACTTTAGTCAGATACGCACAGGCATTTTCTGAAGCATCTGTTTTCAAGAACCTGTAGAGAGACACACATAGACAATTTATAGAAATATGTAATATGGTACTATCTAATATGTAATATAGTAATTTCTGCTCCCATTCCCCTTTAGAGTCTAGAAGTGTCCCCACTATAGTTTACCATTAACATGACTAAGTGTATACTAATGGTTAACCATGTTTCCCAAAAGTACTGTAAGCCTAACTAGTTTGTAAAGTCTATCTTCCGAACGTCTTACGATTTTTGGAGCATTACCCAAAGCCTCGCAAAATACAAATAAGAATGCATTTATCAATGCTATGTGTCCCTTCTTTATTATATCTAATTATAGTGAATCAGATTTAAACTTTTTGAGAAACAAATTGTTTCATCCCCATAAAAGTGTAATGTGATGTAAAACGGATACATAAGGCAATATTATGAAGTGTGACACTGCAGTAGTTTCAGATTCCATTTCTCTGAGGTTATCTTTTATCATAATAACATGAGATCAGATAAAGAAAAGCTTTGCCTGCAACCTAACCCATTTTGATTTTCGTCAAAATCAGTCATAGTCTATATCATTGTTACTCATTGCGCGGCTCGTCAAGCTATAATTGGTGGCTCGCATGGTAGCTTTCCAGATTTGGCGAGATTTCCAGATTTGGCGAGATTTTGGCCAAATTTGGTTTTACTCATTTTGAGTACGCCTAAACTGTTCGCCAAAGGCCATCATCTCTGGCCCCAGCTTGATAAAAACAAAAGTAGGCTCTGATTTAGCCTAGTCTACTAGACCACAACGAGGTGATCTTTAGTTTCGTTCTGCTTATGTCAAGTGCCTAAGTGTATGGACAGGAAATGTGGGCATAGTTGTGGGCTATGTTATGTATTATGCTGTAATGTTGAGCTGTACTTGTGGACATGTTTGTTATTTTATTGGATGAAATGGGGTATATGTTGTGCTTGTGTATAAAGACTGAGGGCAGGGGAAATGTTTACAAGGGGACTACGTGAGCTATCATGGAACTCTGCCATGACGTGAGTCATGCGGGACATTGGGCTAATTGATTGGTGTTAATGGACTGATTGAGGCCATGATGAGCATGGAGCTAGGATAGGCTGTTCTCTTTCATAAATAGGGACAGCCTACTATATTGTGGGGAGGAAACGGCAGGAGGACACATTGGAACGTCGGATGGAAGAACTGTGTCTCAACGCAAGCTAAGTAGCCTATCTAAGGGATGTCCGAGTTTCACTGCCGATATTGTGTATATCATGCCGTAGCATTGTCTGACCGCTGTGTTGATGCAACGCAGCCGTAGCCAGAGATCGCAGCTGAAGGCGGCCGAGCAACTGGGAGGCTTGGCGAACGAGAAGACGGGAGCCTGGAGCAGGGAGATGCGAGGCCAAAGCAGTGACTGTTAAACTACGCGCTCAAACCAGTGTTAAAAGGGAAGTCCTTTTCTTCCACTCCTTCTCGCTGTGTTGGCTAATCTCTGCTGGAATTGTGATACTGTAAGTCGTGTCTAAGTTCCGTGTTTCGTTGCCTTGCAGTTGGGGGCGAGGCATCGCGTCATTGACTGGAGGGCACATTCAGGGTGATCCGCGGTGCACAACTTGGCGCGCCTGAAGCTGGATAAGCCAGGATTTTATTGTGTGGACTGAGAGCTGCGCCAGAGCTGTGGAACCTCGCTGTGGAACCTCGCTGTTCTGGTTGTGGTGAATAGACTCTTTATTTGTTGTACTGTTCGGTGTGGACCGACCAGTACAGTCTGTTTCCTTCCTCTTGTGGGTGCTGCCGTGTGGGTGGGCCTGGGGATCTCTGACTGACAATGGTGGCAATATGTATCTACCCCTCTTATTGTGCCTTTGAATGAACTGTGGTGACTATTTATATTTATATAGATATGTGCATTGTGTGTATTTTGTAGTTGGATTGCAGTGACTATTTATTACGGTGCATTTATTTATTTGATCCATTGTGGGCGTGTCATATTTGCTGTGCTGTGGTTTTCACATATGCTCTGGGCATCTTAACCTATTGGGGATGGTTCAGTAGCTTTCCATGTGTCAATTAGGATAAGTTTACCCCCTACTGGTGCCCATTACATCTGTATGCCCTCCGGCAGTCTCATTGTTTTGCATTAATAAATAAATTGTTAAAACTTCATTGGAAGACTTGTGTGTTGCCTGTGTTCCGGGTGGATCTGGTTTAAGATTGACTTAGGGGAATAGCCCTAGTCACGACACTTACAGTATCTCACTGCCACTTGCAACGCCTGAATGCAATCCGCTGCCCTATTTACCGGCAATGCTACAGCGGACTTAAACTGCCACCTTGTGGCGATAAGTTGTAATACATTTCACGCAGCTGCGTGAATCACGGAAAGCGCGAATGAAGTGGCCACTTCTAAAAGGGACCCACTGTATGTGGTAACACAGCCAATACATTTTTTCAAATGTGCTTCATAAACATACAATACTGCACTACAAAAATGCAAACATCTGAATTATACTTCTCCCTTCACCCAAATAATCAAGGTGAAGATCAAGGCTTCCTAAAGGGGATATTTTCAAACCTGCTACTACTAATACTACAAATACAACATGAAGAAAGTCAAGGACATGCATGCCAGCTTCCGCTCATCCCAGTATTAAAGTAAATCTGGTCTTAAATGAAAATTTATTGGCTGTGTTATTTCTTTTTTTGTGGGATGTCCAATTTATATGTAGAAATGCACATTTGCAAAGGTGACTTAGTATGTTGTCGTAAAAGTGGCTCTCCTTTTGATTTTGCACTGCCAATGTGGCTCTTGTGAAAAAAATAGTGAGGATCACTGGTCTATATTAATATTAAGTATTTCCTCATCTTCTCACTATCTTAGTGGACCTTTTCCTCATCCTCAAATTCCTACTTCAAGGATGCCCAAAAACTGGGGCATCATGTAACACCCTGTAGGACCCTTGCACCCTGTAGGACCCTTGCAGTAGGCCTTACATTAGACATCATACAGCTCCTCCACATTTATTGGCACCCTGGTAAAGTTGATTAAAAACAGGTATACAAGTGATTTGGTAAGACTTTCTATGAACCCAGTACCGTAATTTCCCAACTATTAGCTGCGGCTTATACATTGATTTTGTAAAAAAATCAGGTTACTACACAGGAGCAGTTAATATGGTATTATTATGATTTTTTTTAACTTGCATAAAACACTGTCCTGCGGCTTAAACACAATGCGACTAATACACAGGAAATGGCTGTATTCGTTTTGGCAAGTAGCCATTTATTAAGGGAGATAATGTCATTAAAAAGTCAGTAATTATGGTTTATATGGTTTTTCACACTCGGTATCATGTTTCAACACACTTTAGGTCAATATCACACCGAACTTCTCCTTTAAAGCCACCTGAGGTGTATTTTACAAGAGGTGGGATTAGGGCTGGGACGGTATGGATGTTTTCTTACCGCGGTTTAACGTTTAACAGCTTTATGTAGGCTAAATCGAGTTTGAGCGGAGAGAATAGAAAAGTGTTACGACTGTGCCAGTTCTCCCCTACTCTCGCATAGTAAACAAATGAAATGTTGGAACATTGCGCTCCCCAACACAAATGCGAAAAGTCAGGTTTGCTTCATCTTGTGATAAGTTTTGAAGTTTTGTTTTGAACTATTATTGAACTATTATTTCTGAGATTCTGCTACGTTTTCAACGGAATTGTGCATAGGCTGTCATGGTTGAAAACGTATCAGAATCTCAGAAATAATCACGTTATGCTGTCAGCTTAAGACCTCTGCAGGCGGGTACATGAAGTCGAATCCCCCAAATGTTTCACAGATTTATTTTATTTTATCATATTTTTTTTGCAGTGATGACGGTGATGAGCTCAGACCCGCTGTAGGCGTCACGTGACCACGGTATTGCAGTATCAGCCCTAGGTGGGATGGTACAAAACTGACATGATAATACATTAATCCTATTTAGTGTCAGAAAGTTCAAATAGTCCAGTATAAAAAACTGAATTTTCCAGGGGGATTAGGAGTTGTCATAGGACAAGTTGTGGGTCGCTAAGCAGTACGTGCCAGGAATCCGGGCAGAGTTGTCATAGGGCAGGTGGTGGGTCGCTAGGCTGTACGGGCCAGGAATCCAGGTAGGGGGGACAGTGGGCGATGAAAGGGCAGTCGTAGGGATGGGACTTCAGGTGAGATGAGTGAGAAGAGGGCCAAACACACGGATGGCTGATGACTGGTGATGGTATACCTCACAAGTGGGAGGTACTCCCTCCCCTTCCCTCCCGTGCGATTGAAACTCTCCTAAATGCACATCTTGTTGGTAGCAATTGTTTTTGTGTACAGATCTCAGAGCCTAGGCTACCTAGATTACAGAGGCCCTCTTCTCACTCATCTCACCTGAAGTCCCATCCCTATGTTCGAGATGTGCATTCAGGAGAGTTTCAATTGCATGGGAGGGAGGGGGAGGGAGTAGCGAGCTAGCTCTCTGTTTTGTTTGAACGTCAACAGAAGTGACATTACCCCCGCCATCGTTGACACAACCTTTAAGTACTTCTTTAGAGAAGTGCACATGTGTTCACGCTATGAGCTTTTTAGGGAAATGCACAGAAAAACCTAACCAGGCCCTTGTCAGTCTGGTGTGGTAACAAGTAGTTTGTAACTCAATGAAGGCTATACTAAATTAGGTATAACCTCTATTGACATCGTCTACTATAGAGATATCATACCATAAATAATTATTTTAACAAATAAAATTCCGCCATTCAAAAGGTGAATATAAAAATGGAAAAATATAAAGATGAATATACATGTATTCATTTATATTTTCTCCCATGAGATCTCCCTATAGCTTTGTTCACATTTTCGATAGATATTGTTATCATTATTTATTTTAGTAGTCATGATATTCGTGCAGTGAGCATATGATATTAGTCCATATTATCATTAAGTGTGTTTGGCCAAATCTTACCTGATTATTTTCAGTTTACAGCCTGGATCCTTCTGTGCATCAGTGAGCTGCTTCACTCCTGAGAGTCCAGGGTCATTTCCTCTCAGATCCAGCTCTATCAGCTGTGAGTGCTTGATGGCTGAAGCCAGAGCTGCATATCCGTCGCCTGTTATACCACAATCAGACAGCCTAGACCAAATAGAGGAGTCAAAACGAACAATTAAAAATGCTAATTTTACTGGCCTAACTGTGCCTTAAAGAGGAAGTTAAAGAGAAACATTTGTATTGGACCATATTTAGTAATATGACAACTTTAAGATCTAAAACACTTGACTATTTCATCTATACACAGTCATCTTAAAGGTTGTTTAGCATCACATTACTTGCAGCAGTTTCTGTACATTACATTTTGTCAGTATATCAGAGATATGCCTCACTCCTGTATCTCCTAGTTCATTTCCATTCAGATGCAGCTCTATCAGGTGTGGGTGGGCTTTTCCCAGTTGTTATTTGTGATTTGCATCAACAGCCTGGACTCATATCTACCCCCCTCTGTTCTGCCTGTGAAATAAGCTGATGACCTGACAGTTACTGAGCTTCTCATGGGATCCTTGCCTGGCCTGACACAGAAAGCTTGGGACTCAGTGGTTGACTGGGGGCAGGAGTTTGCACGGGCTATAAATGGAGCTAATACCCAAGACATGGTTATTAGTGCATGAAGAGTGCTAACATCCCTTGTCCTCCCTTACCTTTGATTGCTGGACAAGAAATCACTAGAGCCTTCAAACTTCTTGGAGTTAAGATTTCATCAGATTTGTCCTGGGATGCTCATGTCAAATATATGATTTTCTGAGTCAGACCCAGGATCCATTACCTTAGTGTGGCCAGCACAACTGGTCTCCCATCTGATGTTTTAAAACAGATCTATCTGAGCTTCATCCATTGTCCTAGAGCATGCCAGCCCAGTTTTTTTCTTTTGGTGGGAGTGTGTGTGTGGGGGGGGGCATTGCTGCAGAATAACTGGAATCTCATCCTCCTTTTTTCCCACCCTCAGTGACACAGGCATGACAAAGCCACCCTGAGTATACTTATAATCACACTTAAGGACAGTTCCTTCTCCCTGCATATGTTTCTCACTAGGACTTCTACAACTGTCTACATGAACTCTCTTTTATCCCACCTGCTCTTAAACTGTACTATAAGTAATTTATACTTTTATACTTACTGCACTTGTCCTCTTGACAAATTTAGTTTGTTTTATATATGCCCTTATTTATGAGTTTTACTTTGTTGTTTGACTATTTCAGGACTGTAAAAACATTAAGTTTTTCTAATGTTTCTGCCATGTCAAACGAATAAATGAAATCTGAAATGAAATCGGAAGACATTTAATCATTGATTGTGCTTATAAATTTCAGATGTTTTTGCAGCCTCCACAGCTTGCTAGTGTTGCTATGGAAAAGAATATACCACCCCCCATTTCTCAACATTCTGATCTGTTATATGAGATGAATTACTGAATTTAAAGGCACACTATGCAGGATTTTTAGCTTAATTTGCAAGTTGTTTAGCTTAATTTACCTTCATTTAACAGCTTCAGAGTCATTGGAATGGTTATATGACTTTTTTCGGGTTGAATGGTGGCCGTCTTGCTTCCCCCTAGCGCATGTGAGTGGAAAAACCACCCTTGCAACTGTGGGCCGGCGGGCCGACGTTCTCAGTGTCAGGAAGTATAACGAGTGTAACAAATTGCTTTACTGCATTCAAATACACATACACGTACACGCCAGGCACCGGCTAGAAAAAGGTAGCGATGGAGTTTCTCAGACATTCGTCATGACAGAGCCAGCGAAAAAGAAGCAAAAACCGAGAAAACAGTAAGGACATTGGCATTTACCTTTAATGAACTGAATTTACTGCTCTGACACTCGACTGCATCATTGTCCTACATACCAGACCCTGAGACCTTCAGCATAAGGTGAAGGCTATTATGACCGGGAGATTGTAGTTATCAAAGTCTTGTTGCAATTTCCCTACCTCTTTTTCTTCCATTATTTGAGTGTCACTTGGACAATCTGGTCATACCATTTACATGTGGTGATTACATATATGCATTTATCCGAAGTGACTTCCAATACATGCACAATTCAAATGAGGCATGTACAGTGGGCATCGCTTTCAAATGACCACTTCATTCGCGCGTTACGAGGCCGTGAAGCTGCGTGAAGCTTTAGTACCACTTTCAGCCACTGTGCGTCGCTCTGCCACTGTACATCGCTCTGCCTGCCGCCCCTAATGAAAAAGCAGGAGACTTGCCGAGAGTAATCCCAGCCTACGAATTCAATAACAAAATAAATCATGCATAATTAAACATTACCTCGATTTAGGCTACTTGGGTATGTCTTAAGGCTTGACTACACGGTGGTAACGAAAATCGAAATCGAAATTTGCTGTCTACATTATTGTCAGTGTTGGGTAGTGCTGCCACTAACGACTAATTTTCTAACGACTAATCTTTCGACTAATTTTTCGATTAGTCGACTAATCTAAACGACTATTTTTTTTTAAATCAAGTGTTTGTTATTTTGTTGTGTACGTTTTATTTTGAACTCAACTAAAGGGAAAACGTAAAATATATATCACCCTACTTTTGTTAGAAGCTGTATTACTGTAAGTAAACTGTTCAAAAACATTATGTATTGGAAAAAAAACACCCTGGTCACCCAGGCCTGGTCATGGCATACTTTGGGGTCATAGGGCCCACCTACATGAACCCACCCCCCATCAAATTATCATTATATCACATCAAAATTATTATTGTTATGCTATATTGTTATACATGCACTTCAAAGCAGCCAGTGTTTAAAGTGCTAACATTGTTCACAAAAAGTTTGAAAACATGCACATCAGAGGACTGCTTTACTAATGTAAAATATAATTAGAATAGTTCCATTGCTTTTGCATGGTTGCATGATAAATACTTCTCAAAACAACAGCAATTATATGGGTGTCATCGTTTTGGGATGTTTCCCTCATGCAAGCATCATATACTGGTAGGCAAATGGAAAGACATATTTAATTATGCCACAAGCTTTTGGCCACGTTATTCAAATTTGACTATACAATACTCTAGATAGTGTATTATAGTCTGTGCTCTGTTTTTATGGAAGTTGCATAAATCCACATTGTTCTATTAAATGTAGTTTCATAATTAAATAGCTTTCCAATAGGTTGAATTGGAGATTTGCTACCAACATTATCAAGTGGTTTCAGTTTCTCTCGCGCATTGAATGAATGCTCATACCATCATAGTTTGAGAAACGCTGGACTTTGAAAGGCGACAGGAGTTGAGGACTTTGCAAATGAGCCTAACATCAGCATGTTCAAAACAAGTAGGCTACAGGCACTTTGCGCGTCTTACCACATAGGTTACTTCACTTTATCAGTTGGCTTGAACGCTAACAAAATATGCGTCGTGACTTATTGACCATGGGAAATGACGCGCACCTTGATTGTTGATATCACGGGCGGCGGCATGTTCGGTTTAACGTTTTTTTTGTATGAATGAATTACAGTAATGACACGCCGTTGCGTTGTCAACGTGAGACACTTCACTTCATTTATTTCAATTTCCACAATAGGCTACTATATTAGTCAGAGTCTGGACTAGCGTAACTAGCTTAGCTCCCCCCACTTAGCTCTGCCTAATAATTAATTGCGCTGAAAGCAGGCAGGCACGCAGCTTTGCTGCTGGCGTTAACACTTGCGTGCATAGTGGGGTTTAAAACATGCCAACGTCTTAGTAGCCTGTTTAACATCCAAAGACAGTCATTGTACTTTTCAAGAGTTAATAACATAGAGTTAATATAACATTACAGCCGTGTGAGACCAAAAATAAATAGGCGGTCAATAGTAAAACGACTCTTCGACTAAAAAAATTGCCGTCGACTAATTTTCATGGTCGATTAGGTCGACTAAGTCGACTAATCGCGGCAGCACTAGTGTTGGGGGTAACGCAGCTACGCAAATCAAAACAGTGGTGTGATAATTGAGCCAGTAGAGAAATAACTGTTCAGAATTAATCTGTAGCCTTGGATAGGCTTCTGCAGAAAACAGTGTTGTTGCCGATTTAATACTATCTGGCGACGTTTTTAACAGGCTACACAATAGAGGATTAGACAACTATGACCCACGTTTTGGTTTCGTAAATTAATTTGCCCTACTTCTTGACTGCAATGTAGTCAATTGACTGCTTGACATGTCATTTGTATTTTTCTGTACAATAAACAAATACATCTACTTTATGCCGCAGAATTACATTCATATTTGGCTGACTTCTGCAGACGCGCAAAAAAACACTGCCACTTCCCTCCCCATATTCCACTGATCACACATCAGACATCAGGGGTGCGTTCCCCAAAAGCTACGCTTAACCCAGATTGGAACTCTTGCAGGGGACTGATAACTGCTGCGAACGGTGGCTGTCATCAGCCGGCTTTAACGCACGTGCGCCACAGAATTGACGGCGTGGGTGAATAGGGGATAAATAAAAATAGAGTACACAACTGTTTCACCAGCACATTTAAAGACTTGACTAAAACCGTGCATAACTGGAGGTAGGCCTACACCTGTTATCTGAGCAGTCTGTCCTCATTTTGCGAATGCGAGGACGATATGAGTCTGTTGCATTTCGTTAGATGTTTAAAAAAAAACACTGGCTCGTAATCACAATAATTTAACACACGACAGTTCGATACTTCATCATGTTCCCATGCCTACATTTTGGTGAGTAGCATAGAGATCGTTAAAACAATATGGCTCTCCGTTTGGGACATCGAAAACGTATATTTTTAATAGGGTAGACGTCGGAGATGCTGACTTGCAAAGGCCTCGGGATAACACGTTATCTCCACTATCATCAGTCAATGCCCCCTTGATCAAAGTGGGGAATGAAAGAAAAAGTTTGAGAACCACTGGCTTAAGTTACCTGCAGTCCAGAACACACAGAATATTGCAACAGAAAGTTGCCTTTATAATCAACTAGGCCTAGCCTACTATTTGTTCCAACAGCATTCAAACAAAGCCTTTATAAAAGTGAAAAAAATATTCCATAAGAAGTAAAATAAAATAGGCTACTGTTACTGTAGTAACTGTATCCCAAGCTTTAGCTCCCCACGTCTGTGACAGGCAGACGTGACACCGCTAAATTCTCAGCTTGTTTATACCCCACACTGAACGCGTAAGACCGCTAGGCCCATCACTGTGGGGTGCGGAGCCTACTCTCTGGGATTTAAGTCAAGCAATATAACCATACAAATGTTTCAAAATTAGTAATTTCGGCTTTGTCTGAACTGGTCATTGTAGGCTACGTAAAAAATAAACAAGTAGGCCTATCCCCTATCCAATGACATCGGCAAATGTTTGTTTTCCACATTTTACTTCACCATGCACCGTCGACAATGAATAGCTCATTACTGTTGAACGTAGGCCTAACTGGTATCATTACAAACATTATTGTGTGTCCTAAAAACTGGCATTTTATGGCATTGTGTCATGTAAGGTCGTTGCAAACTCTAGAGAAATGTGTGAGGTGGTCAGCGGGGGATTGGATTGTGTTATTACTTGAACGTTCCACACTATCCACAGCTGTGGTATCGGGGGCAGGAGGATTACTGTTAGCGCAGGCTTTATATAAAATTCTTCAACAGAAGGCCTGCCTCGAATCCTCGAATGCTTGCCCAAAATAAAGGCCTGTGGTTTGCGCAGCCTACAGTAAATAACACACCCGCCACAATGTGCGGTATGATGATTTTCTATGAGCAAGATGTTTTTTGGTGCCCTACGCGCACTGCATGTTCTTAAATAACAATGATCATCAGTAGCCTAATATTCGACCATTATTTTGTGTAAATGGGCTATGCATTGGGTTAGACACCAGGGGCCATATTCACAAAGCCTTTTATCTTACCACTAGGAGTAGGCTCCTAAATAGCAATAAAAGATTTTAGCTAGGTTTCTCTTATTAAGTTATTCACAAAGCCTTTCAGACCTACTCTTAGTAAGGAAAAATGACAACCCCTGAACAGATTCTGGAGCTGAGCGCTGTAGAATCTTTGACTAAGAGTGAGTGAGTCTTCGTTGCTATGGATGATGTTATTACTCATGCACGAGCTTGACTGAAGTGACCACCTTGATTGGCTGATGATTGTAACAAGGGAATGATTCCAAACACCTCCCTTACGATGAGTGGCAGGTGACAGGTCTGAGAATGCGTGCGCTACACAAGGACGGAAGATGATGAATAACTGAATAAAAGGGCCTAGCCTACATGAATCAAGAGCAAGGCAAAACAAATAGCCTAGTAGCCTAATGAAACATACGGATTGATGTAGTATCTTTGTAACATTATTAAATAAATATGTTAGCCTAGGCTACTATGCCTATGCCTACAAAGAGAACATTTTAATTTGATTCACAATAATGTTACATTTAATTTACATGTTGACAATGAGTAGCCTAGTTTTGGTTGTTGTTGGTGGCGTTATTGCATGTTAGTTATGCCTACAATGCAAAATTGCTTCCTCACGATTGGAAGCTCCTGTAGCCGCGTAGGATTTCAAATGGCGAAAAACCACAAAACCGGTTGGTGAATAGGTCTGTGAGGTAGGAGTCCTCTCGGCTTCTTTTAAGCTGTCACAGAGGTGTGATTTGTTGGGGGCAGGGCCGATATAACTGGGCACAAATGTCTGATGGCCCCCCCTGCCCCCCAGCCAACGTGAATCAGGCGGTCAGCTAATAGGCATATCGTGAAGATTTTTCTTGCCATCTAAGGCACGAGCGCATCTGTGAGGCCAAGCCTCACCAAGTAGCCCGTTTGTTTACAACTAACATTGCATTTAATTAAACTGCTTATAGGCTATGCCGAAATAGTTTTCAACATTTTGAATATTAGTGTCGGGTGAATTAGGAAATGTTCTCAAAGTAGCCGTAGGCCTATGGCTGAAAGCTGCTTGGGACCCCCCCCCCCACACACCCCATTCAAGCAATATAACCATATAAACGCGCGGCCGGCCTGCACTCATTGTTTCAAAATTAGGCTTTGTCGGAACTGAACAGCTGTGGACGGCACGCCAATGGAAATAAATTAACATAACGCAACACAACACAGACCCCTCTCTCGTGCCAGTCACTGAAATGAACGCAACACAGAACCCGCTTCTCTCGCGGCAGTCACTGGGCCCTATCATGACATTCTAAAGTGCATCGTCACTCGTCAAAAGTCTATTCAAATTTAGTAGGATGTCCAGTTCACATTGGGAGGGGTTTCGTTCTCAAAAGTGGAGCGCATGGCGTAACAAGGTGTTCCTAGGTCTTTTAATCAGTCATATGGGTGTGTTTGGGGCGTAACATCATTTTAAACCAATGAGAATGACATCTGTCATTCCCTTTAACGGCGCAACGCGCGATATGTCAAATAAATGCATCGGTATTTTGGCATTCAACGGCGCATTTGAAGGAGGCTGCTTGCAAGACCGTATGGAATAGTCATTCTTAAACCATGCTTTACTAAAACCTAGCATAGCCTTCACGCATTTGCACTCGTCTATTATTTGAACTCATTGGCAAAGTGAAACTAACTTCACCAAGGAGTCAGTCAACGACAAGACAGTTATATGCAGTTACTTTCACTATTGACTGACAATGGGTTACCATAGAAAACATAGGCTGGAAAAAGCAACACTTACCCTAATGTTGCTCAAATGACTAAATAAAACAACATTTATCCTGCAGAGGAGTTGCTTATATCTCGTGACAGTGCGTCTTCAGCTGTGCTCCATACTTGTCTCTCGCCTCTCCCCTAATCACTTTTAACCGTCATTACCAATTTGCAAATGATGGTGAATAACTACTCATCATGAGATGTACAGTATTTCGTAATATCTTTATTCTAATTATTTTTACCATTGTAATCGTGCAATTTGTAATGCTTTGCATGGACGTGCGCTGGTGTGCGTTCATGAATGATAGAAGGATGGTGCGTGCACCTGCCAATATGACTGTTGACATGCGCTCTTAAAATAGCATATTAACAACTCGCCATTGACTTCTGACCAGGTTTAGGTGGTGTATGATAGCGATTTTTAGACAATGCGCCAGGTCCCTCCCTAGGTTGTTAATTGCCACACCCCTGGGCGCAATGCTTAAAAAATAAAGGTGCAAAATAACGAATTCAACTTCGCGCCGGTGAATAACGAACTTTACGCCATGCGCTGGTGACCGAAAATACAGCCCACTGACAGGCTAGCCTAGAATAAATGCATGGGGAAAAACACTTCCCCATGACAAAGACATTGTAAAACACTGAAAGTTAATATTTTGTCACTAGCAACATACATCTGTCCTTTGTCGAAAGCAGTTGCATGTATAGCTCTGAACAAAACCGTTCGAGTTATTTAAGGGGGACGAATGAAACATTCTACAGCTTAAATTATGTAAACTTCCCACGACTTTAATATTTGACAACATATCGTGAATGGTACTTCAAGTATGTGTTATTTTATATAGATTGCTGCTGGGCTATGTCTTGGTTCATGTCTGTTAACAACTCATTGCCGTCCTCGCGATTGCATCCATCCGCCCTTCTATGAAATGAAAAAGACGTAGGCTATCTGCAAGCTGGCCTATGATTTCATTGCTGAGTTTGCGGCAAAAAGCAAGAAGATGTTTTTTTCTGAGTCAGGATATGGCGAGTCAATGTCATTTATTTGTCCAATGGTAGCCTACAGACCAGTGTCCATAGTGCACAATGTATCAATAGTTTGAATGTCATGTGTGTTTCAACTCATTGACAAATAGCGTTCAGCATGATTCATTAATTCCCCCTGTTAAAGTGTTCGCCTTTGTAGTTTGGTTTCGTGATAGCCTATGATAAACGGCTTATGGCCAAATATGTGACTCAGCTAATGTTATAGGCTATAAAATATAAATATAAACCCGGAAAAAGTTGACAGGTAGCCTAGGCTTTGTTTCGGTCCCGGTGATTATTTATGAAATTGTGCAAACGACAGGTGACAGAACACCGGTTGAGAGACTCGTTTAAGTGTCTGAGCATAGGGAATTGTTTGACATGACTTCACAACTTTACCATAACATACCAAAAGCAATAGCCAACGTGAGTTTTCTCTTCCGCAACATTTTGTACCCACACGTAACGTTAGTCACTTTGTCTATCGCAAAAAGACGCTTCCGGCTGCTTTTTGGAACAAGAACACTGGCTGATTTTTTTTTCAAACTGAAAAAGCGGTCTGCATAACTTCTTTTGTCAGAAAAAGACGCTAAGTCTGAACGTAGGCCTACCCTATGGCATCAAACAATTGAAGGGGAGGGTCATGCGTTTTTTCATAATCACTTTGGAGGGTCATAGAAAAATGTCTTGCTGGCGAGGGAGGGTCACGTCTTTTTGGACTAATGCTCCCAAAACTCCTCCGGTAGCCCCTTAAATAAATAACGAACAGTCCCTAATGAAATAAACTTGTGACCATCAAAACTCGTTTATCGCCTGTAACTCCGTGATAACAGGACGTAACAGGAAGGCATTTGGCTGAGCAACGGAGGTTAATATGCTCTATATTTTGTCCAAATTATGTCTGTCTATCATCGTTGCACTCGGAGAAAACCAGAATGTTTAATTTGTCCTGCGTTTCTTCTATGGCTGCAAACGGGATTCACTCGCAGTTAACCAAATATTTCTTTATTAGGCCAGGGCAGGCATATTTCTGGCTATTAAATTATTTCTAAACCAGTCTGCTAAAGTCTGTAGTGAAGTCTGTGTAAGGTTTTCCAGGCTCCATTTATTTTTACGAGACACCCTGCTCACTTGAGCCATCTACTGGTTGTTTGGGTTGTTGCAGCGTCTCACTGGAAAAATACAAATTAAAGTCGCGTGATACCGCGTGATCCCACGCGCAGACCGCGAGTGAAGCTGGCCAAGTCGAAGCACTGCCCACTGTACCTATTGAGGAGCAGTCTGGTATGTAAACACCACCAAAGTCAGCATGAGAGCAGACACAGATGTAAGAATGTTGAAGGAAAATCAGGGAGTTGACCATAAGTGGGTACCATAAGTCTACCATAATATAAAATACTGAGTTCCTCTGTCAACAAGCATCACCATTGCTGTGCACAGTGCTGTGTAGTACCAGTAAAGTGGTAAGGAAATCTACCTCACAATAAGTCAGTGTACAGAGGACATCAGACATTAAAAAATAGTTTAAGGAAGTGCAGTCAGCAGGCTTGGAATTTCACCATTCTGGGGGCAAGGCCACTTGGCCTTCAGTTGGGCATATTTGGTGGGGGGCACAAAGGCCACATGTGAGGGCACCAAGGCCAAAGTTACCTATACAGTAGTAGCATATAAAAATGATCAAAGTTGTATTTAGCCTATTCACTGCAGTAGACCTGCATCACTGTATGAAACGTTACAAAAACATGAAACATGACATATTACATAGAACTGTAAATCATCTGATCATCTAATAATTACAGATTTATTTTATATTTGGCCTGCTATGAAATCATGTATTGAACAATTTAAGCACAGCTCAGCTTTAAGAAACTCAAATAGCCTAGATGCATGCTTAGCATTTTGTGATCATTAAGGCTACTTTCACAAACTCTTAGTCAGCTGTCCTCTGATTTACCAATATCTAGGCGATATTTGTAACATTTATTTTGTATTTGGCCCATTATGAAATTATGTGGAACAATTTAAACACATTGTAAAACTTCAAGCCCAAATTTGGAGACATCCATGCATGTCGAAATTTACTGCAAATTCAAAACTGGATTACTCTGGAACGGCTAACTGTACAGGGGACTGCTTTACATCTTTGTGTTCGGTAAGGTCTGCTGTTTATTCTGATATATGGTTTGTCGTGTTAAAAGAAGGGTTCGTGAAGTATTCCACCGAGATGAATGGGTAGGGAGATCATGGACGCAAAACCTTCGGTAGAATGTATGATTAAATTGAATTATATTATTTACTTTTCTCGCGAATCGTTCAACACAGCAATTATCGGCTAACATCATTTAAAAGCTGAGAAAAAGCTCTTTCATGTGATACTTGTGATGTCTGTGTGATGATGAGTAGGCTACTTCGCGAGTAGTTCAACTGAGAAGAATGGTGGACGCACTTTCTTTCTTGCGCTGTCACTTTCACCACTGCTAAAAGACTAAATTAATTTGCGCTGTGAATGCTAAGATTATTTTGACAGGCCACACAGGCTAAATAAAAATTGCTATTAGTAGGACGCAAAGCAGAATATTGAAAGAAGGGGGCACCAAGGCCACCGTGGCCTGTAAACCTCTGATTTTCAAAGGGGCATCACAGCCAACGCAAGGGGCTACGACGGTCAGGGCCGTCGTGGCCGCCGTGAAATTCCTACCCTGGCAGTCAGTCTGAACTCTACCAAGTGACTGATTACACAGCATCCCCAGTCTTTTACCATAGATGGACATGATGTTAAAGGCCTAGCAGATTTCTAAAACAGCAGAGAAACTGCAGATCATAAAAATAGGATAGTGATGCACAAGATGCTTTTAAAGCAGCAGGCCAAAGATACAATTTTCTGAGACAAAGTAAGGTTCTCTGCGCTTTTGCCGTTTAGCAACAATCCGGTGCAGCCAGGCCAGGACAGATAATGTAAAGAGAAGGAGAGGGACTCCGGTGCAGCTTAGATGTCTTCTATTTACTTAAAGGTGAATAGAAGACATAACGTTTCGATGTGTAGTCAGATCTTGATCAGAGTCCTTGGAGGGAATGGGGGGTAAGGCACTAATAAAGATTATCAACAGTGTGATTGAGTGTAAAAGGGGTGTTGGCTACCTGAAGATACACCCAAAACTACCAAGGACCTATACTCACAACATCAGTCATTAAAGGCAAAGGGTGATGGGCATTTGTCGAATTGGAGCATTGCGCACAATTTCCACATTTATAGAAACCCTGTGGTGGGCTAGATAGCCAAGTGGTAGGGAGTGGTGTGGTCATGTACGAGTGGACCAATCGATTGCGGATGTTACAGGCGCGCCTACATACAAATCTGGGCAGCTCAGCGCAGATATCTTTAAGTATCAGGTCACTCTTCAACACATGCCAATGTTTGTGAACAATGCTTTTTATTTTCCCTGCTGCTGGGGTGTAACAAGTGGAAAAAGATAGTCTAGATGTTGTTTGTGGCTAAGTTTTTTTCTTCTTTAGCAGTGAGGCGCGATCTGTATTCAAAGCCCTGTCCCATGCCTTGTTATGGTCGATTTGGTCATAACCGCATTGTTCAAAACGATGCGCTAGATTGGCTGATTTTAAATTAAAGTCGGTAGTTGTACTCCAATTTCTTCTATTTGCAGGAACTGGCCCACTGGATGAGACGGGTGATTACTGTCCGCTCTTAATAAAGTATTCCGACTGAGTGGTTTGCAGTAAATGGTGGATTGTAGGGTGTTGCTCTCGACCTTAAATATAGTGAGGTCTAAAAAGTCAATGGACTTGTTATGTTCCATAGTAAAGGAGAGATAGTGGAATTGGCATAAATCAGGAAATTTAGCTCATTGAGTGTGCCCTTCCATATTAAAAGGACGCCGTCAATGTATCTGCGCCATAATGATATTTTGGAGTAGAAAGGATTATATCAATGTTGTGGATATATTTTTCTTCCCAATACCCATATTTTTCTTCCCAATACCATTGCAGTCCCTTGAAGTTGTAAATATAATTGACCAGAGTATTTGAAAAAGTTATTCGAAAGAATAATCTCAACCAGTCTTTAATTCAATGAGCAGCTTCACTCCAGAGTCTCGAAGCATTATACCTCTAACTTACAGTACAAATCTTATGGTCTTTTCAGATGTTTTCTCACCTCAGACTCTGAAGTTTACTTTTTGGATCATTAAGTAAATTATAGAGATCAGTGAGCAGCTCCACTCCTGATTCTCCAGGGTCATTTCCTCCCAGGTCCAGGTGTACCAGGTGTGAGGGGTTTGATTTCAGAGCTGAGACCAGAGCAGCATATCCTTCTCCTGTTATACTACAATATGAGAGTCTAGAAAGAAAAGAACATTTTTAGCTCTTTTATCTTCAATCCATTCATACAATGTCTATTTTAAAGTCTATTGATAAAATGATTACTGTTACTAAAGAATATAGGTTATAACATGTATGGATATTCATGTTTTGTTCAGATTTTAAAAGAGTAGATTTAAGATCTCAGATTGATTATACCTGTTTTATTACATCTTTTAACAAATACAGTAAGTATGAATAACTAGCGTGTTGATTCCAGACCCTGGTAATCTAGAAAGATTAACCCTTAAAACCCTAGACTGTTTTAAGGGCACCTGTGACACAAACTGATCTGACCTGACTTAACCCGAGTTTGCGTGTTAGCCTGTGTCTGCCTATGGTGTATGCACTCATAATGATTCTCTACAACAACTTTTTACTGCATTGCCATGAACAAAGTGATGGCAAAAAAGGTGTTTCTTTGTTGAACAAATTGGGATGCAATGTAAGCCTTGAATTGGATGCCATGCAGGAATTTGCTATCTCAAAACCGGATTATGAACATGCTTTGCCATAAAGAAACACACTATAGCGTTGGATTATAAACCTGCTTTGCCACAAAAACAGACAAAAACATGGGGTAAAAGTCGAGCTATATGAAATTATTATTTTGCTGTCACTTCGTCTGTTTTATAACCCAGAAGGATGTACTTGGTATCAAATGATAGCTCTGTGTCTTCTGACATGCGTGGCATATCTATCCGATCACGGGTGGAAACAAACACATTAGGGGCAACTGGAAACAAACACATCAGGGGCAGCCTGTGTCTGGCATGTTTTGTTTGGTCCTTGGTTCAAATAATGTATGTTGTTTTGGACAACCGTGTCTGCTAATAAATTTAAATATAAACATAAAGACAAAAATCCTGCGAAATCACTGATTGCACCTTTAATTATAGCAATTCTGAGATTACAAATAAGCATTATTTATGACAAATTAAC
This sequence comes from Alosa pseudoharengus, assembly GCF_046254945.1. Lineage (NCBI taxonomy): Eukaryota > Metazoa > Chordata > Actinopteri > Clupeiformes > Clupeidae > Alosa > Alosa pseudoharengus. The sequence continues at coordinate 16,609,625 of NW_027468657.1, forward strand.
ACACATACACATTACTACAGTACAGAGCTGATTACTAAAGAGTCAAATGTCTTACCTGAGTGTGTCCAGTGCACAGTTTGGGTTCTCCAGTCCATTACAGAGTTCTTGGACCCCTGTATCTCCAATACAGTTGTCACTTAGATCCAAATGTTTCATCTTAGAAGATGCTTTGCTGAGGATACCTGCCAGTGTTTTACAGCTCCTTTCAGTAAGCCTACAACTATTCAACCTTAAGGGGGAAACCAGTTATCAGTGACGGTAATCAATGAAAAGGACCTTAGCTGTATGTTAAAGTGCTTCTAAATGAAATTAGAAAATTCTTCACAGAATATAGCCATTATCCCTTTCTGAGAAATCACATTGCCATCATACTTACAGAGTGGTTTGGGATTCCTCCACTACTAGCGCAAGCCTTAGCAGACTTTCATCAGATCTGATGTACTTCTTCAAGTCAAACACATCCAGCTTGTGTTGTGATGTCATCAGCACAAACACTAGAGCTGACCACTGGGCAGGTGAGAGAGTTGTTTCAGAAAGTGTCCCTGTACTCAGGAAGCTCTGGACCTCCTCTACTAAAGAGTGATCATTGATTTCATTCAGACAGTGGAAAAGGTTGATCACTCTTTCTGATGCAGGCATCTCCCTAATCTTTTCCTTAATGTAACTGATTGTTTCCTTATTGTCCATCTGATTTTGTCTTTTCGGTAGTAGGCCACGCAAGTGGGTCTGGTTACACTCCAGAGAGAGGCCAAGAAGGAAACGCAGAAATAGGTCAAAGCGTCCATCCTCATACTCTAAGGCTTTGTCCAAAGCAGACTTGTGTAAAATGACCATGGGTTCCTCCACTGAAGGACACAGAGCTTGATGTTGGGAGATTATGTCTTTCCTTTCAGTTGCCATAATCAAAAATGCATACAAAGCTGCAAGATACTCTTGGATACTTAAATGCATAAAGCAGAACACCTTTCCCTGATAAATCCCTGATTCTTCTCGAAAGATCTGGGTGCAGATGCCAGAGCATACTGCTGCCTCTCTGATGTCAATGCCACTCTCTTTGAGGTCTTCTTCATAAAAGATCAGATTGCCTTTCTCTAACTGCTCGTAAGCCAGCTTTCCAAGATCAATAATGACGCCCGAGTTCCATTGTGGATCAATGTCATACACATTTTCAAACTTCAGGCTCCTCTGCATGGTTTGAAAAATAAGAAAATAGGTATACATCTCTGTCAACGTTTTTGGAATCTGATTATCTTTTGAAGAGCCCAGAATCTTCTCAAAAACAGTGGCTGCAATCCAGCAAAAGACTGGTACATGACACATGATGTGGAGGGTCCTTGAAGATTTAATGTGAGAAATGATGCTGCCAGCAAGATTCTCATCCCTGATCCTCTTCCTGAAGTATTCCTCCTTCTGTGGGTCACTGAACCCTTGAGCTTCTGTGACACGGTCAACACACTCAGGCGGGATTTGATGGGCTGCTGCTGGTCGAGAGGTGATCCAAAGCAGAGCAGAAGGAAACAGATTACCCTTGATGAGATTTGTCAGGAGAACATCCAATGAAGTGACCTGTGTCACATCAGTCAAAGATTCATTTTTCTGAAAGTTTAGTTGGAGTCGACATTCATCCAGGCCATCAAAGATAAACAACATTTTGTACTTTCTCTGTCTGTCAAACGTTAACTGCTTAATTTCTGGAAAGAAGTGGTGGAGAACACCCATAAAGGAGTGCAGTTCTCTTATGAGGTTGAGCTCCCGAAAAGGCAGTGGAAATATGAAGTGGATGTCCTGGTTTTCATTTCCCTCAACCCAGTCCAGGATGTACTTCTGAACAGAGATAGATTTGCCAATGCCAGCTACCCCCTTTGTGATAACTCTTCTGATTGGTTTGTCTTGACCAGGTAAGGGTGTGAAGATGTCACTGCATTTGATTGATGTCTCCTGTCCAGCTGATCTCTTGTGTCTGGACTCAATCTGCCTGACTTCATGCTCCTCATTTACTTTTCCACTTCCTCCCTCTATAATGCAGATATCTGTGAAGATCTTTTCTAGCAAAGTAGAGCCTCCTTGCTTGGGAATTCCTTCAAATACACTCTGGTACTTCTTTTTGAGATTCATTTTCAGCTCAGCCTGACCATCTACATCCAGTTCATCTATTTCACAGAAAAAACACATAATACAGTGTTGACAAATATATGTTATTTGGCAAATGTTAAGTTTATTCCTAATTCCGCTATCTAACATAAAAGAAGAATTCTTACTAGCTTGTAGTATGTCAGCGAGATCTTTCCTCTCCATCTTCGAAAGGAAGTGCAATGCCATCTTAAGAGCTCCTTTTCTGGCATCACTCTCATCCTCCTCTTTCCTCTCAAAATTTTCTTTGTAATCTGGACTCAGAATCGACTTATATCTCTTTAACTCATTCTTCACAAAGGTGATGATCTTCTCCTCAAGCACCTGGAGAACACATATCTTTATTTTACAGGGATACAACAATAAAGTTGCATTTCACGCAACATCATTATCATTCTGTTTAAAGTCCAGCACACACCATGCCAACGACTTAATATCTAATGTTAGGTGAGCATCATAGCTAATGCTCTGAAGTCCATTCGGTGTACTCCTGGCTTAAAGATGTAATTATTGTGATGCAAGTTTTGATTTGGCCTTGTTTTGAAAGTGTCGCTTTATATTTCATATCGCAGGGGTTGAAATTCTGAATTATTTTGCTCATCTCATGAGCCAAAATTTTAATTTCAACTCCTGGATAGAGTCCATTAAGGTGATGTGTTAACAATGCAAACCATACCACCTGTAGTGTGTTTTGTTCTGTTTACTTAAAATATGATGTTTCTATTTAAAATATGAAGTATCTATTTAATACCTACAACAATGAGTAAAAACACAACACTCATACTGATAAATATCAGCATGAATATTGAATGTATACCAACAAATGTAAGCATACTGTTGGCAATCACAAACCTGGAAAATGTGTTTTAGATGCTGTTGCTCTAAATTTTGACCACTGGCTTCTAGTTCACATCTTCTCCATTGCTTTCTGAAAGGAATCACAAGAAAGCACCACAGTTTACTGAAGACATGTTCTCACTTCTAGAAACATTTTCAGCATATCCAGTCATGACAGATTTTGTTGGTACCCTTACAGGTCATTAAAAGAATGCCTAATTTCTTCCAAGAAAGTAATGAAATCTAAGAAATTCTTATGTATAGCCACATACTTTTGGTATGTACTAGGGTAAAACAGATGATATATTAATGGATTATATTAATGTTAAAAAGTTTTAAATTAAAACTAACAATATGTGACTACACATATTATTGCACATATTTTCACCTATTTTAATATAGCATGGGACTATATCATTGGATGCGGCTACGAGAGGGAAATTGACCCCAGACTGAGCAGAAGCCAAATTGGAGGACAAAAGGACGAAACAAACTTCTAAATTGAACTCCAAGATCAAGATTCATCAGTGTCTTGAACATCGGTCACTTTTTGGACAACAGTGGGCACTTTGGAGGACTCCAAGCCAGATTTGACAAAACTGGTGTTTTTTTGGCAAGTCACATTTGGCCAAATTCTCCCAGATGCGCGTAAATTGTGCGTAAGCCCTTTTTTATTCAGTTACGCATTTTTCAGTTATGCATATTCTCCCATTCCCGCTTCTGTCACATCCACAGCGCACAAGTTCGAAATCAAGGCAGCCTCATGAAAGAGGCGTGATTTATTTAAAATAGACCCAGACTGATCCACTGCCTTGTTAATTTAGGTTGATATGGAAACGTAAAACGTGGACTTTCTCATTGATTTTCTGAATGCCATTTCAATCCAGAAAGAACAAAAACTAGTCTTTGATTTTGAAAACGAAAGCATGGTGAACTTAATAGCGAACGTCCTACAGTAAAATGGTGTGTCATCACATAGCCTAACAAAGAATTGACTTCACAAAATGTCACTTTTGCTCAGAGTTTTGTTTATAGAGTAAAGACATACATGAGGCACTGTATTCCCCAACAGTGTTGTAAACTCAATACAATTGCAGAGCTGTACTCAAAGATGCCATATTGTTCAGGCACAACAAAAGTTTTAAGTTCACTCAACTGGTTTCCCAGTTATTGATTATTTTGACAAGATTACCTCTTAGTATATGAGTAGAACTGACCCCCAAACTCATTTCTTTCAAGAGTGGATTGAAATTACGTCTGACGTAATAAAGACGTGCAACTTCATTGGTTAGGTTCATATCAACATGGCAAATAACCTAATAACCTACACAAACCAACATAAACCAATAAAAAAATCGGAAATCCCAATGAATGGTGAATTAACTAGTCTACGATCGATTGTGGCAGTTAGTAAATTGATACACTTTGACATCGTAGGCCTAAGACTAATTGTTTGCAAGGACTGCTACGCACCCGGATGTAGGCAGGCAAGCTGCAAGCAATCAGTGAGATGATCCATCAATCATCATCAGACTGCTACTACACAAAGGTAAGAACGCGCCTTAATGAAGGTGTACTTTGTTTATTTATTTGTGTACCGTCTTCCAGCGGGCAGACCTCAGCTAAAGTGTAGGCTATGTAAGAGAGACCTTTTGCGGGCTAGCTGCATGTTTTATAGCGAGTTAACTTAAGTTTAGCCAGCCTGTTGTTGCACTACTTTAGTGGAAACTGGACAGACAAACAGTAGGGGAGACCGGGGCTGGTTGGAACAGGGGCAGGTTGAAACACTGTTAATATCCAGGCTACTAGAGGGAGCTGCAACAAAATTCCAACACTAAACTGACGGCCTTATTGAGTAGCGTAAACTCACGTATGTAACTGGTCTCCAGGTCATTAACCCTTTAGGTGAGAACAACTTTTTAATTTTGTAGTGTCAAAACTTAGAATATGCACCTCCCACTAAATACATCCTAGAAGGGTAATAGTTAGGGATAAAAAAAAAAATATTGATTATAATTGATTGCTAGGGGACTCATCTATAATTTAAAATGAAGTTTGAAAACCTGAGGTGACTGATATTAGCAGGCTAACAGCATTTGTGCAAAAAAGTTTGACCTAATGTGGGCGGGGCGGGTTGGCACACTGATTTTGGGGTTGGTTGGCACATACCATGGCTATTTTGTGACAAATCTATAAACTTTGTATTTTATGCATAAAAACATCATCAATCTTTATTTTAACATTGTTATTGTAATTACTGAACATAGTTTTACATTTGGAAGCATTTCAGACATTTTTAAACATTTGAAGTTAAAAAAAATCGGTAGGGACCAAATTGGTCTTGACGGTGGGCCCTACTGAAGAAAAACACACAGGAAAGACATCAGCAAAGCCCTACAGGCAGTGATATAGATGAGCACTTCAAACAAAACCAAAAGGAGTACTGCAAAGGACTATAAAATATGTGTTCCAACCAACCGCGACTACATGTGCCAACCAACCCCGTGCATGCACACATGCACAACACCACTTTAATCATAAATAACTCAAAACAAGGGATCATTTGTTGACATTGAATGTATACATTTTGTAGCTGAGATCCCAAGCTTTCAGTTAATCACAATTTGACCATTTCAACGCATTGTAAGACGGAGAAATATAACCGAGAGTGAAAAGTGTTCCAACCAGCCCCGGTCTCCCCTATGGTTTAGCATTACCAAATAGGGGTGTCACGATTCTCCAAATCCTCGATTCAATGTAATTTTCGATTTTAAAGTCACGATTCGATTCGATTTTCAATCTTTTTTTAAATATTACTATTAATGCATTCCTTATATGTTATGTACTCTTTTTGGCCTTTTCCTTTTCTGTTTCGGGGGGCTTTTATTTTGAAACCGTTCCAACCGTGAGGTTATAATGTAAACAGAACTAACATTAGGCTAAAACAGAGACGTGAACATAGTAGAATGAAACAACACAGAATGTTAATTTTAAAAAAAGGTTTCAGCACACTCCGAAGAGACCCAAGGTTAGTGTTCATTCAATATGTACTTATCAATGTGCATTTTAAGCCTTAAAGTAACTTTGGACTGTAACTACTAATCATCTTTTCACTTGCTAAATTGAGTAGGCTAAGTTAGTTTTAATTGACGTGAATGAACGAATACTTCCACACCGGTGATTTCAAAGTAGAAAGAAGGGCTTTGATTTCGGTAGGTTGATGTGTATATTTTAACTGGCTGCAGCCTAAAATTAGAGGAGTGTTGACGCTGCAGTTCAGCACGTGCATGTGTGTTTGTGCGTCTTGGCATACATGCTGGACGTAACATTGGGGGTGTGGCTGCATCGTTGATTCTACTTTTAAGTTCGAAGTTCGAGATTGAGATGTAATTTCGATCGATTTCGATATAAAATCGAAATCGTTACACCCTTATTACCAAAGATCAGTGGCGTAACTATAGTAGGTGCAGCAAGTGCAGTCGCACCAGGGCCCGTGACCTCCCGGGGCCCGTCACTACCCCAGCCCTGCCTCCTTTTTTTTTTTTTTTTTTTTAGAACTTTAGAATGTTAGAGCACGGAGAGTGAAGCGTCACTTTGACGATCTATCGGAAGATGAGCGCTTAACCGATGCAGAGAGATACTTCAAAGTGCAGGTATTTAATGCAACTCTGGGCATCATAATCAGTCAGCTCTCCCAAAGATTTGCAAGTATGCGGGGAAACTTTTCATGTGTTTGAATCTTTACGTCCTATGCGGGGAAACTTTTCATGTGTTTGAGTCTTTACGTCCTATGACTCTTCAACTCGCAGGTGATGATGAACTGCTTGAAAAGGCAAGACGTTTATCAGACCATTATAGCAGGGACATTGCACCGACATTCCCAACACAACTTCTCTCATTCAGGTCTTGCTTTAAAGCAGAGATTTCACAGAAGTCATCTATTTTTCAACTTGCCAAAATCTTGGTGGTAGATTATGACAGTGTAACATCCACATTCGGGGAGTGTTTCTGACATTGCCTGTGACTGTGGCAACAGCTAAGCGATCTTTTTCCAAACTCAAACTTATTAAGACCTATACCTAAGGAGCAGCATGGGGCAGGACAGGCTCCGTGGGTTAGCTATCCTGTCCATTGAAAATACGAGAGCCAGAGCATTAAATATTGGGAACATCATTGACGATTTTGCACAACGAAAGGGGTAAGATGGCCTTCTTCTAATGGCCTAATTCACGCATATTGGGGATTGTATGCATATGAATGATTTTATTTGGTTTCTGGACGGTTAAATAAGTTAGGCTACATTAAGTTTTGTTTCTGCACAGTGCAAGTTTATAAGCAAGCAATCTACGCTTGCAGTTTCAGCAGAGGGTTGAAGAGGCGCATTGAGTGTTCCCATAATTCCATGCGAGTTGATGTTAATGCAGTAATATTAGATTATCCTGGCCTGCAGGCTGTTAATAAAATTATTTTTTAATGTTTTCACATGTAATGGATATGTAGTCGTGTGTTTTTTATTTGAAATTGTAATCTGTAACTACTAAACTACTTCGGTGCCTCAGGCCCTTTGTATAAACAATTGAAGTCACCCTTAATGTGTATTGCATGTATCAGAGCTAATTCATCCTGGGCCAAAGTTCGTTGGAATGGGCCCCGCGTAGCGCTCTCGCACCTGGGCCCACCATTGGTTTGTTACGCCGCTGCCAAAGATCTTTTTATCAACGGTTTCTGGTGTGACCTACTTTGGCCGCGCAGGTTAGACACCAAAGCAACATTTCATAAGTTGGAAATCAAACACATGACACGCACAAACAGGCAGCGCACTTTTAAACATGTTATTAGTAGCCTACCATAAGCTGCCATAAGCTATATGGTTCGCATTAGCTGCTAGATGTAATGCAAAGTAACACTGCAGGGTAATTCTTCAACTATGATACTTTTCTTGTCCTTGGAAGAAATAAGAAAAACTAAAAAATATTTAGGCTACTTTGGTTTTTGGTGGTGGAAATGACATTGTGATGTGGTGGAAATGGCATTGCCCTAAAAACACAGTTTATTTGCTTCATAGTAGGCCTACTAAAGAATCTGGTAACGCTTTAGAATAACATGTGCTTATTAGGTATTAACAGTGCATAATAAGCAGTTAACAATTCATTACTAACAGTTAGTTAACTGTTGTTATCCTTTAACAACATTAACTAACTGTTAACATGCAGCTTGTAAGTGTTAATAAGCAGCCTTTAAGGTTACTTACAAGCATATTTGTTAACAGTTGTAAGTGTTAACAAGCAGCTTGTTAATGCTTGTTAATGGTGTATAAGACAAAAAGGTGGATAACTAATACGCTTATAAGACCTTTCTTACCTATTTGTAGTACATTTTGCAGCCCCCCAATCTAAAGTGAGGACCATGTAGCCTATAGTTCCACAAGCCCAACCTTCTATCTCTCTATACTATATCTCTCTATCTAGCTTGGTTTAGCTGTGAGAAATGCAACTTTAAAATTGTTGCAGTGAGCAGGAATTGAACCCCGGTCTCCTGCTTCAAAGAGTGCATCGCTACTTACTGAGCTACGAAAATTACTCTGCAGGCCCTTCCCATCTTCCTGTGGGAAGATAGATTTTTTAAGACCTGGAATGTAAGTTTTTGATTAAATTGTGTGTCCTCTTTCACTCTTTCTTCTTTTTTACTTTGTCTTCTCTATATATCTCTATTTCTATTCAGCCCTCTCTGATACTACCTTGCAGCCAAAAGACAACAACCACAACCATCTTCCTAGCCACCAGATTAGCAATTAAATCATACTACAGTAATTCACCAAGAATGTCATATTTGGGAATTTTACCTTAACTTTTCATTCACTGGTATTTCATATTATATTAAATACACATGTAGTGTTTTTCATTGACTACTCTACTCATTAACTAATTACTGTCATGTTCTTCAGGCAGAAGAAATTGACCTGCCAGACTTCTCCGATGCAGCTGTAGCTATTCTCACTGTCTCGGGTGATACAGACTCCCTTGTGAAGTTTGGTCCTGCTATCCATTCTATAGTTGTTGACGGAGATATTGTTGTGTGTGATATATCAGAGTTGACAGAGACATAATTTGGCTATTTGGCTTAATTTATGCACTTCATCTCGATTATCCAAAGCAATTGTCCTACACATTTAATTTCATTCAAAAAATTATAATGGTTTGGAAGACCTGCGGTTACCTCCTAAATTGCTGCTTAGCCTTAAAAATAAATTGCTGATGATGGATGAGTAAGCATTCTGTTTTCCATATCTCATGGTTGGTACTGCCAGCATGTTACTCAAGCAAGCAATGGAGCTTTTTCGCTTTTATTTATGTTGGCCTATTATTTTGTTATTTGAGTATTATTACCTTTGTTGAAGTGGTAAAATGTTGTTATTTCTTTGATGTTCTGTATTAACCGCATTGCTGGGGATGTTGTTCTGTTAGAATTCTAATGGAATTCTTAAATAAATGGAAATTGTCTTTTGAGTAGTTTTTTATTTGAATCATACAAATAAAATATTTTTGACTTTGAGGTAAATAGTAAACCTAAACAGTCAAAAAATGTGTTTCAATAGAGTGAAGTCAACTTAAAAATATAAGAGACTGAAGTGACAATGTTTAGGTTTGAGAAACTGAATGAGTCATGGTGATAACATGAATATATTATTAGGAGTGATAACTTAAAAACATCAACTCCATTTCCAGTGTCAATTTTGTTAGTTTTAACAATGGTTTCAAAATGATCAGGTTCATTGAACTTATCAACAATTTAAGTAGCAATTACTTAAAATGTTTGTTTGTCAAATTATTATGTTTCAGTTCATCAACTTCCTAAAAAAATGAGTGTGAATAACTTCTAGTTTAGAGTAGTAATTACTTAAAATGTTTGTTTGTTGAAATTATTTGTTTTAATGTTGTTCATTTTCTCAAAGATTTGGAGTCTTAAAGCGATGGTTCGGAGTAATTTCACCCTAGGGTCCTTTGCACCATGACCCTGAGCCAAACACCCTCCCAGAACCTGTTTTCCCTTGGTCGAACCCTGATCGAGTAGCCCTGTCAGAAACTAATTCGTTTCTGCAGGCGTAATGGAACCAACTTTTATCTCGTAAATTACCCCACTAATAATGCCCTGAATGGTACGAAACTTCTACAGTATGTTCTTTACTCATAAAACGAGGCATTGAAAAGTTTGTAAGTACACCAGGAGTTTATTTAAATAACGAAATCACGAAAGTAACGTCGACACAGCGGTATAGTAGCAGATAGTAGCATCCATCAGGCAAGTGTTATTTAAATAAACTAAATACCTTTGTTCAGAGGGCGTCTCTGTCTCTCTGAAGTCAGGCGGCACGCCATTTTTAGAATCATCACTCTTCATGGACACACAGCTCTGTGTAGGGGATGCTGATCCTTTCTCCATGACACTGGAACCAATTTGAGACAATTTAAGAAAAGGTCTCTAGAAATACATTATTTCATATTTCATATTCTTAACCGTTTACCTCTATGAAACTATGCACACAACCAGGGGAGGAATTTCTCGGCGGCCACAACGGCCATCGTTGCCCCTTGCGTTGGGCCTGATGCCCCTTTGAAAATCAGTGTTTTACAGGCCATGTTGGCCTTAGTGCCCCCTTCTTTAATAATTCTGCTTTGCATACAACTAATAGAGATTTTTATTAGCCTATGGTCTATCAAAATAATCTTAGCATTCACAGCACAAATTAATTTAGTATTTTACGAAGTGGAGAAAGTGACAGCGCATGGAAGAAAGAAAGTGCGTCCAAATTCACCCATTCTTCTCAGTTGAACTACTCGAGAAGTAGCCTACTCATCACACATCACATGAAAGAGCTTTTGGTAACACTTTACTTGACAGTAGACATAAGAGTGACATGACATTGTCATGAACACATGACACTGTCATGACACATAAAACCTAACCCTAACCCTAACTTCTAACCCTAACCATAACTCTAAACCTAATCCTAACCCCAACCCTAACCATAATTTTAAACCTAACCCTAAACCTAATCCTAATCCTAACCCTAACATGTTATGACAAAAAACGAATGTCACTTAACAACAGAAGCGTTATGTCATAAATGTTCATGACTTGTTTATGATACATTCATGACAGTGTCATGTCCCTCTTATGTTGACACTGTCAAGTAAAGTGTAACCAAGCTTTTTCTAAGCTTAGGTATTGGTATTAGAGTATTTCTTAACCTTAATGCTGATCCAAATTTAATATTTAGTATTCCCTTCTTGGGGTTATTAGCTTTCAGTAGTGAGGAATCTGAAAATCAGATACCTTTTGGTCAGTGTTGTTTTTCAAAGTCAAACTCATGTGTCACTGAAGACTAGACAAACTGTTGAAGTCCCTGAGCTAGCAACACTAAAGTCCCTGATTTGAGAGTAACGGTCCGGTATTGGAGTTAGACCCTTTGTGATTTCAGATAACCCTCTGACGACAGAACGACAATCCTCTGGAGGTGAAGAACTTGCCACCAGTGTATCTTGTGGTTACATTATATCAAACTGAGAAATCTGGGTTGTTTGGAGGACAATACATGAAATAACAGACTAATTTGTTTTTCCTTTTAATTTCCCATACGTCACATACCATGGATTTATGTTTGAATTGTGTATTCCAGATGAATCCTTTGAACAATTGCTTTTCTATTAATTAATATCATTTCTATACTTGATTATTTGATTTGATTCTCTTTGACTTTGGTTTTTACATTTTATTCAGTGAGCAAATGATACCATTTACAAGCAATGATTATCAAACAGGCCATACTAGCCTCATCAGTCTTTTGCAAAATTACTTCTTAGGTTGATATTTGTAGAAGCTAATGATTTATTTTATGTAACACATTTTTCAAACTGAGACACACCAGAAACTTGTTTAATTTCCTTGATTTGAAATTTTGCATATTGTTTTGTCTGTTTTTCTCTTTTCTTCTTTCCTGTCTTTTCCCTACGGCACATGTCAGACTCATTGAGAAAACAAAAGACTGATCAACTGACGTCAAACACATGGCACTGATCTGAGAGTCTCCTTTGGACATCATGGACAAAAATGTGAATGAATATGGACGACTAGTCTTGATTATGAGTGACTCGCGATATCAACTGGGCATCTGTGAGACCAGCCTTTTGCATTCCTGAGGAGGGAGAGCAGATATCTAACAATCGTTCAGAAAAAGTCCTGTTGGCAAATTTGAGGAAATGTCGGTAAAGGGGCTATTTCACACAATTTGAGGGTGCTGAATTAAAATATTTTGTTTACCAAGCTCAATTTTAAGCTTGCTAATTAGCATAATTACAGGACAGGACAGGAATTACCCCAATGTCCCTCAAGTAGCAAATGAAAATAAGCTAAAATTAGAATATAAATTTAAATAATAGATAAAAGTCAGTTGGCCCCAGCTGTGGCGCAACTGGCTGGGGCACCTTCACCGTATGCCGGCGACCCGGGTTCGATTCCCGCCCCGTGGTCCTTTCCGGATCCCACCCCTGCTCTCTCTCCCATTTGCTTCCTGTCACTCTCCACTGTCACTATCATTAAAAGCATAAAAAGGCCAAAAAAAAAGTCAGTGTGACATTTAGAAACAAAATAGATTCCTTGATAATAAATTGATAGAATAGTACTTTAGGTGACTGCTCATTCTTCTGTAGAAAGTCCTTTGTCACTAACTATTATGAACAGTTGTCAGTCTTTACAGAGGATTTACACTGTATTTGTTTTTACTGTAAAGGCGACTGTGCTTGCCTAGTTAAAACATCTCACTTTCCTATCATTCAAATTCCAGCCATGCAGAAAAATGGAAGAATGTGCATGTTTGAGGAGTGCTGAAGAGTGCTATGGAGATTGCATTATTTGCAAAGAATTTAGACAAGATATCCTTTATAGTGCAACAAAAAGAATCATTCTCCAGTGCATCATTACTGCATATGATGCTGAAAGGAAAGTGGACCTAGGACAAATCCTCAGCTATGAACTGATTAATGTCCCTGTACTGTAGCTATTAATGAAGGTTATTTGTGAAGTGGATCCTATCCTCACAGGTGCTGTCTAGCAATGTGGAATGTCCAGTAGTGATCACTGAAAAAACTGCTCATTCAACACTGGTAATAGATCCTCAAGATCTAGTTACAGTATAGTACAGTCTAGATACAGTGGTAATAGATCCTCAAGATCTAGTTACAGTATAGTTACAGTATAGTACAGTCTAGATACAGTATGTCTTTAGGACATCTGACTACAGCACATTTAAGGGTATGCAGGAAAGTTTGTGAGAAACTTTCGTATTGTTATTTGATATTTGTTATGTGGTAGCAAATGATAGCAAAACAGATAATGGTGTATAGGCCTATCTGATTAAGACCTGAGTGGTTGAAACTTATATTGTCAAACTTATTAAATTACACTGGGAGCAAAGAAGACTATCTTCACTTTTTCCCCCTTTGCAACTGTCGAAGAAATCCCATAAACACGGGAAGGCCTAGGGTAGCCTACATCAGATGGCCTAAAGATTAGGCTCTTCTGCATAGCATTAAGTGATTTGCATGCAGTAATTTGAACACTGACCTTGATCTAGCCTACTTTGGCTATTTAGAGGCCCTATGCAACAATTTTAGCAAAAATGACCTTAATTATGCAGGTTGAGAGTCGTTGTGATGGTTCTACAACACTTTTTGGGTCGTTTGGTGGGTGCTTCGTCTCCCCCTAGTGCTTCTCCGCGGAAAAAACGAATATGCAACTTTCTGGTCGCGGTCCGAACACATCCGGATGTAACTCGGCGGAAATACTCGAAAATGTAGTCAGATTGTAGTTTCTAAGAAGAGCGCAAAACGGACTCCGCAGGCCCGTCGCTAGAAGGCAAGCAAACCAAGCAATTGCTTGGGGCCCCGAGCTGGCCAGGGGCCCCAAGACGACGACTGGTTAAAAATAAAATACAACGACAAACTGTGAGCGCCCCTTTGATAGTCAATGCAGTAAAGTGCAACGACACTGTTACCGGCAATACCGGGATCCCCCTCAAGGGGGCCCCTCTCAGTAGTCGCTGACAGCAGCCAGCCCTCTGCTGCTGCCGCGAAAATATAAAACAGGCAGTCATGATGAAGCGGAGTTATGCGTCCGGAAGCCAGAAGAGAAAGGAAGAGGATGACAATAAAAAACAAGATAGTGGTAAGTGATAAATTACACTGGATAAAATAGCTCTACTTGTATTGTACAAATGGTGTAATGTCACAGCAGGAAGGCTAGCCTAGCAAAAAATGTTTATGTTAACTACCTGCCTGACGGCCCATGCTGCTTGTAACAAACTAGAACAGTTAGCGCAACTTTTTTTTTCGAACGGACGGAATATGGTTACATACTGTAATATGTTTATTAACAGGATAAGGAAGACGCAGATCTGTTCCAGAATCACTGTTTATCGTATATAATGACATAACATTGCTATAGCTTTGTAATAGGTTTTGATGAAAGTGGCATAGCTTCTCTGCTATACTAACTATTCGACCGTGATAATCTATTTACCAAATGGGGGTTAGGAAAACCACACGATAAATTCCGTGCATCAAAGCAGACTGGAACATTCATGTCTAGTAGTATTCATGCACGCCATCTGTTTACTGTCTTTAAAGCATCAGGTGCGTCTGTCTAATTCTCAAACAGCAGAATGCTTAAATGCTATGTTAAGCTACAAGTAGGCCTAGGTCAATGTATAACATTAGCTTGGGATGTTTTTACAGTAAGCATTGGTAGTTGTGAAAGCAGCTGCATCCCTTCTAAATATCAAAATATGGAAATGCTAACATATCTTTTCTTTCTCCCTCAAGGTGCTTTGCTTAAATTTCTCAGCCCTCAGGCTCTTCCTAGATACCTCCACTGATGAAGATGGCCTGAAAGGTTAATCTTATGTGTGTGTGTGTATGTGTGTGTGTACTTGTATTTATGTGGGATTTTCAAATTGCTATACAACCTGCACTCTTTATAGTTTGAACAATGCATCCTTTTTCTGCATAAGATGGCAGTGTTTTATTTTCTCACTTTGTGAGAACTGAAAAATGTTAATGTGAGTGTGTGTGTGTGTGTGTGTGTTTAAGTATGTTGGATTTAGTTATTGTGCACTTTTTTACATTTATATTGGATTTTATGGTACGGTGGTACCACAGTATATATATATGCAACTGCAGTATTGCACTGTCAAAATTTTGTATTTATGTAAACTGTGGGTGAACTTAAACTGTATGGCTATGCGGTGGTTCCTTTAGGCTTTGCGTGCGGTGGGGGGGGGGGTAGCTCTATGTCCATTTTGCTTGGGGCCCCCAAATTCCTTGAAACGGCCCTGGGACTCCGACTTGGCTTTTTTGCTGTTGAAATTGTAAGTAGCCTACCCTTGAGTGAACTTCGTTTTTATAATGTGATTTGATAGTCTCTTGAACAATGTGTTTGCTCGACCGTTTTATTGTCAGCCCTATGTGTTTAGCTTGGTTTATTGATGGCTAGCTCGCTAGCTAGTGGGGGTTTAGCGTAGCAGTCACTTGCTACGGAAGCTGCAGGGGGAGCTATGTCGTGAAAAATGCCAGCCCAAATCAGGCGAAACCGAGAAACAGCGAAGGAATAACCAGACCTGCATAGGGCTTCTTTAAAGGTAATTTGTAACACCACACAATATCAATGAGCTATAACAAACAGTAAAGGACTTAATCACATACAAACTACTATTTTGCTGACAACAAAAATAATAATTATGTAGAAAGTTTAGAAGTTTAAAATCCAGACTTGACCAAATGTGCACCAAATTCAACACAAATGACTCAATACACTTGGAGGTCTGCGTCCTTTCTTTTCCAGATATTTTAGGATTTGGATGTCGTTTCAGTATCGAGTATCAAGATATTTATGGCAGGCATTGTATCAAAGTCATAATTTTTGGTATCGTGACAACACAGAGCCACTCTGTTTTCTAGATGTCGAGGATCGGAGGCTCTACCACCAACAAGTGATGCTGCTCAATGACCGCTGTCTCGCTATCCGGCAAAAGATTCTTTGGACGCCGCTATTTATGTATTTCCGGCTCCCATTGACTTACATTGAACACGTGTAAACAAAACGTCAATTATGTGCTCAAACTAACGCCGCTGACTTATGAAAACAACCATTCCACTTTGATACGAAACTACATAATTGTACAACATTTATACAACAAAAATCACAGAATTTGGATCAAGTAATGTGGAGAAATCTTATGCAAAGTGTCAACCCCTAACAATGTGCCCATTGCCCAAATTTATGGTCGACTAATGTCGAATGTCAGAGTAATGACATTGAAAAAGGTACCTTCATGATACACTTCAATTTATAAAGGTACGAAGTATAAAAAGAAAAACACAATTTATCAGATGGATTACCCAAATAATTAGAGGGCACATCTATTCCCAGAACTATAATGGGTGTTAAATATTCCACAACCACTAGATGGCAGCATGACACAGCACATAAAGTACACCTACGTGTCGCTGCGACCTGAAGGATGGCGTGGTTGAATATCCACTTCTCCTGCACTTCGGGTCTAATAGCGGGTGAATTGTATGACCACCAGATGACGCCATTTCACTGCACCTCGGGCCTATAGCTGCTGTAACTTCGTTTAAGTAATAAGCCTCGAGGAGCCGACGGTTCCACTTGTTTTAGGCGTGAATTTTTTGGCGGGGGGGGGGGGGGGGATGGGTGTGCGTACCATAGCATTAATTCCTGCAGGCGCCCCTGCATACGACATTGGAGCGCAAATCGTGAGGCGCTCTCTTCGCAGGGCGAGGGGTTTTAGAGACCGCCATATAGCCTATATACGATATTCTCTATGAAGATATAGATTGTCCGCCGAAGGAATTCGTTATCTTTGTCAGATGATCTAGGAGGAAGTCTCTAATGTCACCCGTCATAGCAATGCCCTTACGTGGACATTCATGTATTCCATCTAATCGGTGATGCTGAACATCTGAGCAAGAATAGGCTACTGTATGTCCGAAAATAAATCGGACATAGGCCTAGCCTACAGTATGCTGAACATCTGAGCAAGAATTTCCTAAAATAAATTGGACATAGCCTAGGCCTAATAAATTAAAATCACCATTTTAACAAACTTGTTGAATTGAATGTCATATTACTGTAGCCTACCCTGCACATAAAGGCTACACATTTCCACAGCACCAGATTCCGACCGAATGCCTCCCTCAACCCCTTCCACAATCGGCCTTCCACTATTATTTGCGATAGCCAACTCCTCTGCTACTGTAAAACACTCCTTACAGTAGTGTTCAAAGACACCTTTTTCTTGTTAGCTGTAAAACAGAGGCCAAATGAAGGCTATAAGCATACTAGGCCTACGTGTTTTCATAATTAAGAAATATTAATGCAAGCTATAACTATATAAACCTACTATTCAATAATGTGTTTGTGCATCTGAAATGTTCACAGGATTAGGCATACACTAAATCAGTCAATGGGGGCTACTTAAACATTCAATTATCCTATTACTGTAATCTATATGCCCACTTCTAAATTGTGTTGCATCTGTAGGCATTTCTATGAACTCAAAATAGGCAATTTAATTATTTCAACTCATTTCAACATGTGGAAATAAAACTTTACTTTTAGGCATTTAGGCTACCCGATCTGCAATACGTTGCCAACAGCCTTGCCTTGCTTTGTTCACTGCCGACGTATTTGATTTTTGTCGTAGAGTGGGTTTTAATTCCTCATAACTTGTCATAATAATTGTGCATTCCTCATCCGTAAAATAAGGTGATCGCGTCATCATTGAAAGTGGTGACTTGCGCTGCAACCCGCCCCTATTATGTGAACGCGCACAAACTCCAATTAGGTTAACCCCTGCTCAACAAATAAACTTCATAATCAGCGTCGTAGTACCGATTAACACCACTTAAGATAACCAGGTTTTGTCAACCCCGGTTTAACAAAGTAACCCTGGGCAGTGGCGTAACAAACCAATGGTGGGCCCAGGTGCGAGAGCGCTACGCGGGGCCCATTCCAACGAACTTTGGCCCAGGATGAATTAGCTCTGATACATGCAATACACATTAAGGGTGACTTCAATTGTTTATACAAAGGGCCTGAGGCACCGAAGTAGTTTAGTAGATACAGATTACAATTTCAAATAAAAAACACACGACTACATATCCATTACATGTGAAAACATTAAAAAATAATTTTATTAACAGCCTGCAGGCCAGGATAATCTAATATTACTGCATTAACATCAACTCGCATGGAATTATGGGAACACTCAATGCGCCTCTTCAACCCTCTGCTGAAACTGCAAGCGTAGATTGCTTGCTTATAAACTTGCACTGTGCAGAAACAAAACTTAATGTAGCCTAACTTATTTAACCGTCCAGAAACCAAATAAAATCATTCATATGCATACAATCCCCAATATGCGTGAATTAGGCCATTAGAAGAAGGCCATCTTACCCCTTTCGTTGTGCAAAATCGTCAATGATGTTCCCAATATTTAATGCTCTGGCTCTCGTATTTTCAATGGACAGGATAGCTAACCCACGGAGCCTCTCCTGCCCCATGCTGCTCCTTAGGTATAGGTCTTAATAAGTTTGAGTTTGGAAAAAGATCGCTTAGCTGTTGCCACAGTCACAGGCAATGTCAGAAACACTCCCCGAATGTGGATGTTACACTGTCATAATCTACCACCAGGATTTTGGCAAGTTGAAAAATAGATGACTTCTGTGAAATCTCTGCTTTAAAGCAAGACCTGAATGAGAGAAGTTGTGTTGGGAATGTCGGTGCAATGTCCCTGCTATAATGGTCTGATAAACGTCTTGCCTTTTCAAGCAGTTCATCATCACCTGCGAGTTGAAGAGTCATAGGACGTAAAGACTCAAACACATGAAAAGTTTCCCCGCATAGGACGTAAAGATTCAAACACATGAAACGTTTCCCCGCATACTTGCAAATCTTTGGGAGAGCTGACTGATTATGATGCCCAGAGTTGCATTAAATACCTGCACTTTGAAGTATCTCTCTGCATCGGTTAAGCGCTCATCTTCCGATAGATCGTCAAAGTGACGCTTCACTCTCCGTGCTCTAAAATTCTAAAGTTCTAAAAAAAAAAAAAAAAAAAAGGAGGCAGGGCGGGGGTAGCGACGGGCCCCGGGAGGTCACGGGCCCTGGTGCGACTGCACTTGCTGCACCTACTATAGTCACGCCACTGACCCTGGGTTACATCTGGGTAGGTTAAGCTCCCTTCGTAGTACAGGCACCAGAACAGATATTTCGTCCCCTTAGAATTATAGGGTTCTATCTACGTTCTGAGTAGTTCTGAGATATTGAGCTTCAAAGTTCATAGAATTCCATAGAGTTATATTGATAAGTGGAACAAACCTCTTCAGATATAATGTCCAAAAATGCATACAACTACAAGAAACACCTCACCTCATCTTTCTTATGGTGTCACAGAATAAGAATATGTCAATAACTCAATTTTGACAAAAATGTCAGATAGAACCTTATAATTCTAAGGGGACGATTTGTAGATATGATGCAGGACCAGATTGGCAGCTCAGTCTCCCTCATACTAACTAGTCCCTACGGTGAATGATGTAATAGCATAGTGCTGCTGCTTCTGATGTGCAAGACAAGACAGGGTATATATTCATAATGTGACAGGCAGCATGTATTTATCATTATGTTACAACCTCTGAACAACTACTATTGATGTTAGAAGAACAAAACAATACATCTTCAAATGTTCATTGCTTATTACATGTGTTATAAAAACAAAATTCTTGTCTGCTTTCTGTGTTTTTGCATGCACCTGTCAACAGGGGTGTAAATACATTTATGTTAAGTTTACCTTAACTTTATGTACTTGTATACTTGTGTGCCTACTGCCTACTTCAGTGGTTGAGATTGTACCAACTGTGTTTATTAGAAATGTAAATTTTTATAGGCTATAATTCAATGAACAAATGCATTATTCACAGTAAATTATGCTTTTACTAATGAAAATGTTTCAAAACATGAAAATCACAAGTACATGAATTTCACATCAAACAAGTGTCACAAAAACTATCGTTAACACTTTACTTGACGGGTGAGTTCATAACACATTCATAGCAGCTGTCATAAACTGTGTTACCAAACTATCTATAAAAAAACATGAATGGATGGATGAATGTATGTAGAATTCAGTCTCACTCACATCTCATTTTTTCTGTCCTTAACATGACTGAACATATCTTTATGTTATCTCATTTTAACTTCTGAACAAGCTGTATCACAACACTCACAAAAGTGCATACATTTGACCTAGCGCACTTGGTTAGAACAAAAAATAAACTGCACAGTATGGCAAAGACTCTAATTTTTAATTTCATTTAACTTCAAATCCAGCCATAAATTCGAAAACACGCAACGACCCATTTCTGTTGACCACTAGGCTAGCTATGTGTCAATAGACCTCCGCAGTGACGAAAAGGTGCCAGACTAGGCTAAGCAAGCGTTGATTGGATATCATTCCATTAGGCTAATACAGTACGTGACCAGTTAGTAAAATTATAGTTTTATAGCCTACCTTCCTATTTCTCATTTCACAATGCCTTTGAGCATACTGTAAGATTCTACCATACATTTTTTCCATACTTTATTAAAACTTTTCAAGGTCTGGAAAACAGTGTTTCAAAATTCCATACTTATTAAGACTTTCAAGACTTGCGCAAGCACCCTGTTTGTATGTTATAGTATTTGTTGATTTGCATTTATTGCCCATTGATATTGCATTCACATTATTGTTTATTATTGGTATTGTAGTGTCACCAACATTTAAAATAATATCAACTGACATTGTTATTCATAGCCATATTTATTCTACTCTTATAAGGTAATACAGTGCACATATTTATATTTCATTTATACTACTCTAAACCACCTTCTGAAAATCAACTGTATAGTGTTTCACTCACCATATTTCTTGACCTGTCTCACCACCTGCCTATAGGCTACTTACACCACCTTACTTACAACACTTTGAAGAGCCAAAAACAAAGCTCAGCACACCTGTTCTGTGCATCAGCAAAGTTGGAGGGTTAATTTATGAACCATCACTTCTAGCTGAAACATCACTTCTAGTAGGCTACTGTACATGTGACGTGTAGGCTAGAAGAGAAGTCTTTATTGTCCACTACTGGGGAAATTCATCGGCAACACTTTATTTTAATGTGTCGCTGTTACAGTGTACCTACCTAATTAGGTACAGTGGTACAACCTGTGTAACAACATGTACTATCAGGTACTGTACTATCATTGTACTTGCATTATATATTTGTGGGTACCTACATATAGGCTATAGTTGTTACATTGTAATACTGAGTGCTTTTACAAAACGTTGCCAATTTGCCTAAATTTTCATCAGAGGCAAAGAGCTGACCTGAGACCTGCTGGATGGGGTAAATCTGGTCATGAAAGATTTGATATACAACGTTTCAACACATCAATTACAGGATGCATGACATCATTGACAGGATGTATATAATATGTACATGTAAGTACTTAACTGGTACACTTTATTTGAATGGGTTTATTCCACTGTATCAAAAGAGTAATAAATAACACAGTTGATACATGTATGTAGGGTAATGGCAGACATGTTCCAAGACACCAATGACACAACATGTAATGTAATATGATGTGAATGTTACTATTCATTTTTTGTGCATTTTTTCTCATGTACATTCTTCAGCCAAAAATAGCACATGCTCAAATTTCATGTAATCATTTACATCATACCATACCATCACATTTTATTGGCGTTATGGATGTTAGAAAAAACATAATTTTCCATGGAATTGCCCAAGTACTACTTATGCCACTGTATCAAAGAGCAATAAGTGTGTACCAACACAGTTGATGTAGTGAATTAGTAGACCTGTTCCAAGACATCGAAGACACAACATACATGTCATATGTACATGTAAGTAATTAACTGGTACACTTAATAGGTTTATTCCAGGGCAATTCCATGCAAAGGTCATCCTTACCATGGAAAAAAAAAGTTGTGCATATGCAAATAGAATTGTTGTTAAAATCTTCATTTAGGTCTATATTTTATTGTTTGTAACTGATCTGATTGAATTTGATGGAGAATGACTCTGTTTTTACATCATAAATATGGTGTGCAACCATACCAGAAACAACATTTTTCACATGGTAATATTATACATATTTAAAAAGTGGATAAATGGACCCAAGGTACAATCAAAATTGTGTAATTTGACAAATTTCAGATTGACAAGGGAATGGTAGAGCAATGTCTATGCTCAGCTTGCCTTTAAGAGCACAACTCCTTACATTTGTAAGGCTTTTGTTTTTAAGTCAGCAAGTTCCACGGCCATGTCACATCCATAACGTTTTATAGGAAAAGTTTATGCTACACATACAGTGTTGATGCGAAAATGTCCATAGTGTCTGTGCAAAGCTGATTTATATCAATGTAAAGTGTGATGACCAAATTGTGCCCCTTTCTTACTTTTCAAACCTTTAATGGTGCGTTATGGATGTGACGTTATGGATGTTATATAATGTGAATTTACAAAACTGGAGACTTTATTATACCTCAAAGCCGATAAAACGTCTGTTCTGGTGGCATGTCAGTTTCAACGCATGTCACCTTAGTGTTTACAATTGACATTTCAAAGATTATTAGGTTGATCAAAACCACAGGGAGGCCTCGCCTAAGCATTAGCAAAACAAACATAATATTAAAATACC